>NW_026577889.1:2854964-3172183 GCF_029407905.1 Bubalus kerabau | reverse complement strand
GGTCCCGGACACACGCCTAGGTGAGGTCTCTTCGGCCCTGCAGTGACTCGAGCGCAACCCCCAGCTTTCCCTCGCAACCCGAGGGGAAGGTTGGGCTTCCCAGGGCCAAGCCAAGGGGAAGGCTGAGATCCCCGTCGTAACTCGAGAATCCCGCCGCAACTCGAGAAAAACCACGTGGTTCCCACCTCTTGGCAAGATGAGGCCCTTGCCCGCCACGGCGTCTCAAGGGAAGTCCCCTGTTCCGCCCTGAAGGGCGAAACGGTCCCTGACAGCCTTCCTGCGACCCCCAAAAGTCCCCCGACACGCCGGGTTCCCTTGAGGGGAACACCGAGGGTCCCGGCACCGCTTCCTCTGAGCCCCTTCTCCCCTCCTGATCGCGACAGGAGAGGCGATTCCCCTGCGTGGTCTGGAAGGGGTTCCCGGCCTTCCCGGCGCACCTCAGAAGGAGGCCGGTCTCACGAGGAAATTCGAGACGAGCCACGTGGGTGGGGCCACATGCCGAACGCCCCCGATTCCCCGGTCCGCCCTTGAGAAGGACCCGAGGCCTGGACCCCTCTTCGAAGGCAACCCTGTGGGTGAAGGCACAACACGAAGGGGCACTGCCACCCCCGTGCATCGTCCGCAAAGACCCGCGGGTTCCACACACAGCTCGACGAGGGGCCTGACACCCCCTGAGCAACTCGAGAGGCCAGCGGGGTTCCCTTCCTCAGACAAGACGAGGCCTGACTCTCCTGTCCCAACTCTGCAGGGACCCTGCGGTCGGAGTCCGAAACGGAGAGGAAGCCTGAGGTTCCTGCCTCCCCTCGAGGTGAGGCCCTCTTCCGTTGCGCCAGACCCAGCGGAGTCCCGAGGGGCCCCGCCACCTCCACAGGATCCCTCGCCTCTCAGAGGCACCCTGGGAAGTTCCCTAAGGTCCCCGGCAGAAGGCGAGGGACACGAGGGTTTCCCGCCGCCCCCCGAGAAAGACCTCGAGAGTCCTTCTTCAACGCGTCTCGAGGCCCTAGTCCCCTCCCGTGACTCGAGAGCCAGGACGAGCTCCCCCTCGCCACGCGCATGGAGACCTGACTTCCCTGGTGCCGCACGAGAGGCTCCCTGAGATCCTCGTCGTGCCTCGGGAGAAAACCCCCACGGGCGCCGCAGCTCGAGGAAACCCCTGAGACGCCCCCGTCCTCGCGAGCTGAGGGCCTTCTTTTCCTGCATGGCCTGGAGAGCAATCACGGGTCCTCTCTCCAAACGGAAGAGGAGGCTGGGCTCCCTTGAGGCCGCTCAGGGGGCTCCAAGAGCCCCGCGTCGCGACTCCAGAGGAGAGCGGAGTCCTTGGCTTCCCCTCGAGACGAGGCCTGACTCCCCGGGGGCGCCTGGAATGCAACCCCGAGATCCCTGCCTTCCCTGGAGAGGCATATTAGGTCCCGGACACACCCCTAGGTGAGGTCTCTTCGGCCCTGCAGTGACTCGAGCGCAACCCCCAGCGTTCCCTCGCACCCCGAATGGAAGATTGGGCTTCCCAGGGCCAACCCAAGGGGAAGGCTGAGATCCCCGTCGTAACTCGAGAATCGCGCCGCAACTCGAGAAAAACCACGTGGTTCCCACCTCTTGGCAAGATGAGGCCCTTGCCCGCCACGGCGTCTCAAGGGAAGTCCCCTGTTCCGCCCTGAAGGGCGAAACGGTCCCTGAAAGCCTTCCTGCGACCCCCAAAAGTCCCCCGACACGCCGGGTTCCCTCGAGGGGAACACCGAGGGTCCCGGCACCGCTTCCTCTGAGCCCCTTCTCCCCTCCTGATCGCGACAGGAGAGGCGATTCCCCTGCGTGGTCTGGAAGGGGTTCCCGGCCTTCCCGGCGCACCTCAGGATGAGGCCGGTCTCACGAGGAAATTCGAGACGAGCCACGTGGGTGGGGCCACATGCCGAACGCCCGATTCCCCGGTCCGCCCTTGAGAAGGACCCGAGGCCCGGACCCCTCTTCGAAGGCAACCCTGTGGGTGAAGGCACAACACGAAGGGGCACTGCCAACCCAGTGCATGGTCCGCAAAGACCCGCGGGTTCCACACACAGCTCGACGAGGGGCCTGAGACCCCCTGAGCAACTCGAGAGGCCAGCGGGGTTCCCTTCCTCAGACAAGACGAGGCCTGACTCTCCTGTCCCAACTCTGCAGGGACCCTGCGGTCAGAGTCCGAAACGGAGAGGAAGTCTGAGGTTCCTGCCTCCCCTCTAGGTGAGGCCCTCTTCTGTTGCGCCAGACCCAGCGGAGTCCCGAGGGGCCCCGCCACCTCCACAGGATCCCTCGCCTCTCAGAGGCACCCTGGGAAGTTCCCTAAGGTCCCCGGCAGAAGGCGAGGGACACGAGGGTTTCCCGCCGCCCCACGAGGAAGACCTCGAGAGTCCTTCTTCAACAAGTCTCGATGCCCTATTCCCCTCCCGTGACTCGAGAGCCAGGACGCGCTCCCCGTCGCCACGCGCATGGAGACCTGACTTCCCTGGTGCCGCACGAGAGGCTCCCTGAGATCCTCGTCGTGCCTCGGGAGAAAACCCCCATGGGCGCCGCAGCTCGAGGAAACCCCTGAGACGCCCCCGTCCTCGCGAGCTGAGGGCCTTCTTTTCCTGCATGGCCTGGAGAGCAATCCCGGGTCCTCTCTCCAAACGGAAGAGGAGGCTGGACTCCCTTGAGGCCGCTCAGGGGGCTCCAAGAGACCCGCGTCGCGACTCGAGAGGAGAGCGGAGTCCTTGGTTTCCTCTCGAGCCGAAGCCTGACTCCCCGGGGGAGCCTGGAATGCAACCCTGAGATCCCTGCCTTCCCTGGAGAGGCATATTAGGTCCCGGACACACGCCTAGGTGAGGTCTCTTCGGCCCTGCAGTGACTCGAGCGCAACCCCCAGCTTTCCCTCGCAACCCGAGGGGAAGGTTGGGCTTCCCAGGGCCAAGCCAAGGGGAAGGCTGAGATCCCCGTCGTAACTCGAGAATCCCGCCGCAACTCGAGAAAAACCACGTGGTTCCCACCTCTTGGCAAGATGAGGCCCTTGCCCGCCACGGCGTCTCAAGGGAAGTCCCCTGTTCCGCCCTGAAGGGCGAAACGGTCCCTGACAGCCTTCCTGCGACCCCCAAAAGTCCCCCGACACGCCGGGTTCCCTTGAGGGGAACACCGAGGGTCCCGGCACCGCTTCCTCTGAGCCCCTTCTCCCCTCCTGATCGCGACAGGAGAGGCGATTCCCCTGCGTGGTCTGGAAGGGGTTCCCGGCCTTCCCGGCGCACCTCAGAAGGAGGCCGGTCTCACGAGGAAATTCGAGACGAGCCACGTGGGTGGGGCCACATGCCGAACGCCCCCGATTCCCCGGTCCGCCCTTGAGAAGGACCCGAGGCCTGGACCCCTCTTCGAAGGCAACCCTGTGGGTGAAGGCACAACACGAAGGGGCACTGCCACCCCCGTGCATCGTCCGCAAAGACCCGCGGGTTCCACACACAGCTCGACGAGGGGCCTGACACCCCCTGAGCAACTCGAGAGGCCAGCGGGGTTCCCTTCCTCAGACAAGACGAGGCCTGACTCTCCTGTCCCAACTCTGCAGGGACCCTGCGGTCGGAGTCCGAAACGGAGAGGAAGCCTGAGGTTCCTGCCTCCCCTCGAGGTGAGGCCCTCTTCCGTTGCGCCAGACCCAGCGGAGTCCCGAGGGGCCCCGCCACCTCCACAGGATCCCTCGCCTCTCAGAGGCACCCTGGGAAGTTCCCTAAGGTCCCCGGCAGAAGGCGAGGGACACGAGGGTTTCCCGCCGCCCCCCGAGAAAGACCTCGAGAGTCCTTCTTCAACGCGTCTCGAGGCCCTAGTCCCCTCCCGTGACTCGAGAGCCTGGACGAGCTCCCCCTCGCCACGCGCATGGAGACCTGACTTCCCTGGCGCCGCACGAGAGGCTCCCTGAGATCCTCGTCGTGCCTCGGGAGAAAACCCCCACGGGCGCCGCAGCTCGAGGAAACCCCTGAGACGCCCCCGTCCTCGCGAGCTGAGGGCCTTCTTTTCCTGCATGGCCTGGAGAGCAATCCCGGGTCCTCTCTCCAAACGGAAGAGGAGGCTGGGCTCCCTTGAGGCCGCTCAGGGGGCTCCAAGAGCCCCGCGTCGCGACTCGAGAGGAGAGCGGAGTCCTTGGCTTCCCCTCGAGACGAGGCCTGACTCCCCGGGGGCGCCTGGAATGCAACCCCGAGATCCCTGCCTTCCCTGGAGAGGCATATTAGGTCCCGGACACACCCCTAGGTGAGGTCTCTTCGGCCCTGCAGTGACTCGAGCGCAACCCCCAGCGTTCCCTCGCACCCCGAATGGAAGATTGGGCTTCCCAGGGCCAACCCAAGGGGAAGGCTGAGATCCCCGTCGTAACTCGAGAATCGCGCCGCAACTCGAGAAAAACCACGTGGTTCCCACCTCTTATCAAGATGAGGCCCTTGCCCGCCACGGCGTCTCAAGGGAAGTCCCCTGTTCCGCCCTGAAGGGCGAAACGGTCCCTGAAAGCCTTCCTGCGACCCCCAAAAGTCCCCCGACACGCCGGGTTCCCTCGAGGGGAACACCGAGGGTCCCGGCACCGCTTCCTCTGAGCCCCTTCTCCCCTCCTGATCGCGACAGGAGAGGCGATTCCCCTGCGTGGTCTGGAAGGGGTTCCCGGCCTTCCCGGCGCACCTCAGGATGAGGCCGGTCTCACGAGGAAATTCGAGACGAGCCACGTGGATGGGGCCACATGCCGAACGCCCGATTCCCCGGTCCGCCCTTGAGAAGGACCCGAGGCCCGGACCCCTCTTCGAAGGCAACCCTGTGGGTGAAGGCACAACACGAAGGGGCACTGCCAACCCCGTGCATGGTCCGCAAAGACCCGCGGGTTCCACACACAGCTCGACGAGGGGCCTGAGACCCCCTGAGCAACTCGAGAGGCCAGCGGGGTTCCCTTCCTCAGACAAGACGAGGCCTGACTCTCCTGTCCCAACTCTGCAGGGACCCTGCGGTCAGAGTCCGAAACGGAGAGGAAGTCTGAGGTTCCTGCCTCCCCTCTAGGTGAGGCCCTCTTCTGTTGCGCCAGACCCAGCGGAGTCCCGAGGGGCCCCGCCACCTCCACAGGATCCCTCGCCTCTCAGAGGCACCCTGGGAAGTTCCCTAAGGTCCCCGGCAGAAGGCGAGGGACACGAGGGTTTCCCGCCGCCCCACGAGGAAGACCTCGAGAGTCCTTCTTCAACGCGTCTCGAGGCCCTAGTCCCCTCCCGTGACTCGAGAGCCAGGACGCGCTCCCCGTCGCCACGCGCATGGAGACCTGACTTCCCTGGTGCCGCACGAGAGGCTCCCTGAGATCCTCGTCGTGCCTCGGGAGAAAACCCCCATGGGCGCCGCAGCTCGAGGAAACCCCTGAGACGCCCCCGTCCTCGCGAGCTGAGGGCCTTCTTTTCCTGCATGGCCTGGAGAGCAATCCCGGGTCCTCTCTCCAAACGGAAGAGGAGGCTGGACTCCCTTGAGGCCGCTCAGGGGGCTCCAAGAGACCCGCGTCGCGACTCGAGAGGAGAGCGGAGTCCTTGGTTTCCTCTCGAGCCGAGGCCTGACTCCCCGGGGGAGCCTGGAATGCAACCCTGAGATCCCTGCCTTCCCTGGAGAGGCATATTAGGTCCCGGACACACGCCTAGGTGAGGTCTCTTCGGCCCTGCAGTGACTCGAGCGCAACCCCCAGCTTTCCCTCGCAACCCGAGGGGAAGGTTGGGCTTCCCAGGGCCAAGCCAAGGGGAAGGCTGAGATCCCCGTCGTAACTCGAGAATCCCGCCGCAACTCGAGAAAAACCACGTGGTTCCCACCTCTTGGCAAGATGAGGCCCTTGCCCGCCACGGCGTCTCAAGGGAAGTCCCCTGTTCCGCCCTGAAGGGCGAAACGGTCCCTGACAGCCTTCCTGCGACCCCCAAAAGTCCCCCGACACGCCGGGTTCCCTTGAGGGGAACACCGAGGGTCCCGGCACCGCTTCCTCTGAGCCCCTTCTCCCCTCCTGATCGCGACAGGAGAGGCGATTCCCCTGCGTGGTCTGGAAGGGGTTCCCGGCCTTCCCGGCGCACCTCAGAAGGAGGCCGGTCTCACGAGGAAATTCGAGACGAGCCACGTGGGTGGGGCCACATGCCGAACGCCCCCGATTCCCCGGTCCGCCCTTGAGAAGGACCCGAGGCCTGGACCCCTCTTCGAAGGCAACCCTGTGGGTGAAGGCACAACACGAAGGGGCACTGCCACCCCCGTGCATCGTCCGCAAAGACCCGCGGGTTCCACACACAGCTCGACGAGGGGCCTGACACCCCCTGAGCAACTCGAGAGGCCAGCGGGGTTCCCTTCCTCAGACAAGACGAGGCCTGACTCTCCTGTCCCAACTCTGCAGGGACCCTGCGGTCGGAGTCCGAAACGGAGAGGAAGCCTGAGGTTCCTGCCTCCCCTCGAGGTGAGGCCCTCTTCCGTTGCGCCAGACCCAGCGGAGTCTCGAGGGGCCCCGCCACCTCCACAGGATCCCTCGCCTCTCAGAGGCACCCTGGGAAGTTCCCTAAGGTCCCCGGCAGAAGGCGAGGGACACGAGGGTTTCCCGCCGCCCCCCGAGAAAGACCTCGAGAGTCCTTCTTCAACGCGTCTCCAGGCCCTAGTCCCCTCCCGTGACTCGAGAGCCAGGACGAGCTCCCCCTCGCCACGCGCATGGAGACCTGACTTCCCTGGCGCCGCACGAGAGGCTCCCTGAGATCCTCGTCGTGCCTCGGGAGAAAACCCCCACGGGCGCCGCAGCTCGAGGAAACCCCTGAGACGCCCCCGTCCTCGCGAGCTGAGGGCCTTCTTTTCCTGCATGGCCTGGAGAGCAATCCCGGGTCCTCTCTCCAAACGGAAGAGGAGGCTGGGCTCCCTTGAGGCCGCTCAGGGGGCTCCAAGAGCCCCGCGTCGCGACTCGAGAGGAGAGCGGAGTCCTTGGCTTCCCCTCGAGACGAGGCCTGACTCCCCGGGGGAGCCTGGAATGCAACCCCGAGATCCCTGCCTTCCCTGGAGAGGCATATTAGGTCCCGGACACACCCCTAGGTGAGGTCTCTTCGGCCCTGCAGTGACTCGAGCGCAACCCCCAGCGTTCCCTCGCACCCCGAATGGAAGATTGGGCTTCCCAGGGCCAACCCAAGGGGAAGGCTGAGATCCCCGTCGTAACTCGAGAATCGCGCCGCAACTCGAGAAAAACCACGTGGTTCCCACCTCTTGGCAAGATGAGGCCCTTGCCCGCCACGGCGTCTCAAGGGAAGTCCCCTGTTCCGCCCTGAAGGGCGAAACGGTCCCTGAAAGCCTTCCTGCGACCCCCAAAAGTCCCCCGACACGCCGGGTTCCCTCGAGGGGAACACCGAGCGTCCCGGCACCGCTTCCTCTGAGCCCCTTCTCCCCTCCTGATCGCGACAGGAGAGGCGATTCCCCTGCGTGGTCTGGAAGGGGTTCCCGGCCTTCCCGGCGCACCTCAGGATGAGGCCGGTCTCACGAGGAAATTCGAGACGAGCCACGTGGGTGGGGCCACATGCCGAACGCCCGATTCCCCGGTCCGCCCTTGAGAAGGACCCGAGGCCCGGACCCCTCTTCGAAGGCAACCCTGTGGGTCAAGGCACAACACGAAGGGGCACTGCCAACCCCGTGCATGGTCCGCAAAGACCCGCGGGTTCCACACACAGCTCGACGAGGGGCCTGAGACCCCCTGAGCAACTCGAGAGGCCAGCGGGGTTCCCTTCCTCAGACAAGACGAGGCCTGACTCTCCTGTCCCAACTCTGCAGGGACCCTGCGGTCAGAGTCCGAAACGGAGAGGAAGCCTGAGGTTCCTGCCTCCCCTCTAGGTGAGGCCCTCTTCTGTTGCGCCAGACCCAGCGGAGTCCCGAGGGGCCCCGCCACCTCCACAGGATCCCTCGCCTCTCAGAGGCACCCTGGGAAGTTCCCTAAGGTCCCCGGCAGAAGGCGAGGGACACGAGGGTTTCCCGCCGCCCCCCGAGAAAGACCTCGAGAGTCCTTCTTCAACGCGTCTCGATGCCCTAGTCCCCTCCCGTGACTCGAGAGCCAGGACGCGCTCCCCGTCGCCACGCGCATGGAGACCTGACTTCCCTGGTGCCGCACGAGAGGCTCCCTGAGATCCTCGTCGTGCCTCGGGAGAAAACCCCCATGGGCGCCGCAGCTCGAGGAAACCCCTGAGACGCCCCCGTCCTCGCGAGCTGAGGGCCTTCTTTTCCTGCATGGCCTGGAGAGCAATCCCGGGTCCTCTCTCCAAACGGAAGAGGAGGCTGGACTCCCTTGAGGCCGCTCAGGGGGCTCCAAGAGACCCGCGTCGCGACTCGAGAGGAGAGCGGAGTCCTTGGTTTCCTCTCGAGCCGAGGCCTGACTCCCCGGGGGAGCCTGGAATGCAACCCTGAGATCCCTGCCTTCCCTGGAGAGGCATATTAGGTCCCGGACACACGCCTAGGTGAGGTCTCTTCGGCCCTGCAGTGACTCGAGCGCAACCCCCAGCTTTCCCTCGCAACCCGAGGGGAAGATTGGGCTTCCCAGGGCCAAGCCAAGGGGAAGGCTGAGATCCCCGTCGTAACTCGAGAATCCCGCCGCAACTCGAGAAAAACCACGTGGTTCCCACCTCTTGGCAAGATGAGGTCCTTGCCCGCCACGGCGTCTCAAGGGAAGTCCCCTGTTCCGCCCTGAAGGGCGAAACGGTCCCTGACAGCCTTCCTGCGACCCCCAAAAGTCCCCCGACACGCCGGGTTGCCTCGAGGGGAACACCGAGGGTCCCGGCACCGCTTCCTCTGAGCCCCTTCTCCCCTCCTGATCGCGACAGGAGAGGCGATTCCCCTGCGTGGTCTGGAAGGGGTTCCCGGCCTTCCCGGCGCACCGCAGGAGTAGGCCGGTCTCACGAGGAAATTCGAGACGAGCCACGTGGGTGGGGCCACATGCCGAACGCCCCCGATTCCCCGGTCCGCCCTTGAGAAGGACCCGAGGCCCGGACCCCTCTTCGTAGGCAAACCTGTGGGTGACGGCACAACACGAAGGGGCACTGCCACCCCCGTGCATCGTCCGCAAAGACCCGCGGGTGCCACACACAGCTCGACGAGGGGCCTGAGACCCCCTGAGCAACTCGAGAGGCCAGCGGGGTTCCCTTCCTCAGCAAGACGAGGCCTGACTCTCCTGTCCCAACTCTGCAGGGACCCTGCGGTCGGAGTCCGAAACGGAGAGGAAGCCTGAGGTTCCTGCCTCCCCTCGAGGTGAGGCCCTCTTCCGTTGCGCCAGACCCAGTGGAGTCCCGAGGGGCCCCGCCACCTCCACAGGATCCCTCGCCTCTCAGAGGCACCCTGGGAAGTTCCCTAAGGTCCCCGGCAGAAGGCGAGGGACACGAGGGTGTCCCGCCGCCCCCCGAGGAAGACCTCGAGAGTCCTTCTTCAACGCGTCTCGAGGCCCTAGTCCCCTCCCGTGACTCGAGAGCCAGGACGCGCTCCCCCTCGCCACGCGCATGGAGACCTGACTTCCCTGGCGCCGCACGAGAGGCTCCCTGAGATCCTCGTCGTGCCTCGGGAGAAAACCCCACGGGCGCCGCAGCTCCAGGAAACCCCTGAGACGCCCCCGTCCTCGCGAGCTGAGGGCCTTCTTTTCCTGCATGGCCTGGAGAGCAATCCCGGGTCCTCTCTCCAAACGGAAGAGGAGGCTGGACTCCCTTGAGGCCGCTCAGGGGGCTCCAAGAGACCCGCGTCGCGACTCGAGAGGAGAGCGGAGTCCTTGGCTTCCCCTCGAGACGAGGCCTGACTCCCCGGGGTAGCCTGGAATGCAACACCGAGATCCCTGCCTTCCCTGGAGAGGAATATTAGGTCCCGGACACACGCCTAGGTGAGGCCTCTTCGGCCCTGCAGTGACTCGAGCGCAACCCCCAGCTTTCCCTGGCAACCCGAGGGGAAGATTGGGCTTCCCAGGGCCAAGCCAAGGGGAAGGCTGAGATCCCCGTCGTAACTCGAGAATCCCGCCGCAACTCGAGAAAAACCACGTGGTTCCCACCTCTTGGCAAGATGAGGTCCTTGCCCGCCACGGCGTCTCAAGGGAAGTCCCCTGTTCCGCCCTGAAGGGCGAAACGGTCCCTGACAGCCTTCCTGCGACCCCCAAAAGTCCCCCGACACGCCGGGTTGCCTCGAGGGGAACACCGAGGGTCCCGGCACCGCTTCCTCTGAGCCCCTTCTCCCCTCCTGATCGCGACAGGAGAGGCGATTCCCCTGCGTGGTCTGGAAGGGGTTCCCGGCCTTCCCGGCGCACCGCAGGAGGAGGCCGGTCTCACGAGGAAATTCGAGACGAGCCACGTGGGTGGGGCCACATGCCGAACGCCCCCGATTCCCCGGTCCGCCCTTGAGAAGGACCCGAGGCCCGGACCCCTCTTCGTAGGCAAACCTGTGGGTGACGGCACAACACGAAGGGGCACTGCCACCCCCGTGCATCGTCCGCAAAGACCCGCGGGTGCCACACACAGCTCGACGAGGGGCCTGAGACCCCCTGAGCAACTCGAGAGGCCAGCGGGGTTCCCTTCCTCAGCAAGACGAGGCCTGACTCTCCTGTCCCAACTCTGCAGGGACCCTGCGGTCGGAGTCCGAAACGGAGAGGAAGCCTGAGGTTCCTGCCTCCCCTCGAGGTGAGGCCCTCTTCCGTTGCGCCAGACCCAGCGGAGTCCCGAGGGGCCCCGCCACCTCCACAGGATCCCTCGCCTCTCAGAGGCACCCTGGGAAGTTCCCTAAGGTCCCCGGCAGAAGGCGAGGGACACGAGGGTTTCCCGCCGCCCCCCGAGGAAGACCTCGAGAGTCCTTCTTCAACGCGTCTCGAGGCCCTAGTCCCCTCCCGTGACTCGAGAGCCAGGACGCGCTCCCCCTCGCCACGCGCATGGAGACCTGACTTCCCTGGCGCCGCACGAGAGGCTCCCTGAGATCCTCGTTGTGCCTCGGGAGAAAACCCCACGGGCGCCGCAGCTCCAGGAAACCCCTGAGACGCCCCCGTCCTCGCGAGCTGAGGGCCTTCTTTTCCTGCATGGCCTGGAGAGCAATCCCGGGTCCTCTCTCCAAACGGAAGAGGAGGCTGGACTCCCTTGAGGCCGCTCAGGGGGCTCCAAGAGACCCGCGTCGCGACTCGAGAGGAGAGCGGAGTCCTTGGCTTCCCCTCGAGACGAGGCCTGACTCCCCGGGGTAGCCTGGAATGCAACACCGAGATCCCTGCCTTCCCTGGAGAGGAATATTAGGTCGCGGACACACGCCTAGGTGAGGCCTCTTCGGCCCTGCAGTGACTCGAGCGCAACCCCCAGCTTTCCCTGGCAACCCGAGGGGAAGATTGGGCTTCCCAGGGCCAACCCAAGGGGAAGGCTGAGATCCCCGTCGTAACTCGAGAATCCCGCCGCAACTCGAGAAAAACCACGTGGTTCCCACCTCTTGGCAAGATGAGGCCCTTGCCCGCCACGGCGTCTCAAGGGAAGCCCCCTGTTCCGCCCTGAAGGGCGAAACGGTCCCTGACAGCCTTCCTGCGACCCCCAAAAGTCCCCCGACACGCCGGGTTCCCTCGAGGGGAACACCGAGGGTCCCGGCACCGCTTCCTCTGAGCCCCTTCTCCCCTCCTGATCGCGACAGGAGAGGCGATTCCCCTGCGTGGTCTGGAAGGGGTTCCCGGCCTTCCCGGCGCACCTCAGGAGGAGGCCGGTCTCACGAGGAAATTCGAGACGAGCCACGTGGGTGGGGCCACATGCCGAACGCCCCCGATTCCCCGGTCCGCCCTTGAGAAGGACCCGAGGCCCGGACCCCTCTTCGAAGGCAACCCTGTGGGTGAAGGCACAACACGAAGGGGCACTGCCACCCCCGTGCATCGTCCGCAAAGACCCGCGGGTTCCACACACAGCTCGACGAGGGGCCTGAGACCCCCTGAGCAACTCGAGAGGCCAGCGGGGTTCCCTTCCTCAGACAAGACGAGGCCTGACTCTCCTGTCCCAACTCTGCAGGGACCCTGCGGTCGGAGTCCGAAACGGAGAGGAAGCCTGAGGTTCCTGCCTCCCCTCGAGGTGAGGCCCTCTTCCGTTGCGCCAGACCCAGCGGAGTCCCGAGGGGCCCCGCCACCTCCACAGGATCCCTCGCCTCCAGAGGCACCCTGGGAAGTTCCCTAAGGTCCGCGGCAGAAGGCGAGGGACACGAGGGTTTCCCGCCGCCCCCCGAGAAAGACCTCGAGAGTCCTTCTTCAACGCGTCTCGAGGCCCTAGTCCCCTCCCGTGACTCGAGAGCCAGGACGCGCTCCCCCTCGCCACGCGCATGGAGACCTGACTTCCCTGGCGCCGCACGAGAGGCTCCCTGAGATCCTCGTCGTGCCTCGGGAGAAAACCCCCACGGGCGCCGCAGCTCGAGGAAAGCCCTGAGACGCCCCCGTCCTCGCGAGCTGAGGGCCTTCTTTTCCTGCATGGCCTGGAGAGCAATCCCGGGTCCTCTCTCCAAACGGAAGAGGAGGCTGGACTCCCTTGAGGCCGCTCAGTGGGCTCCAGGAGACCCGCGTCGCGACTCGAGAGGAGAGCGGAGTCCTTGGCTTCCCCTCGAGACGAGGCCTGACTCGCCGGGGCAGCCTGGAATGCAACCCCGAGATCCCTGCCTTCCCTGGAGAGGAATATGAGGTCCCGGACACACGCCTAGGTGAGGTCTCTTCGGCCCTGCAGTGACTCGAGCGCAACCCCCAGCTTTCCCTCGCAACCCGAGGGGAAGATTGGGTTTCCCAGGGCCAACCCAAGGGGAAAGCTGAGATCCCCGTTGTAACTCGAGAATCCCGCCGCAACTCGAGAAAAACCACGTGGTTCCCACCTCTTGGCAAGATGAGGCCCTTGCCCGCCACGGCGTCTCAAGGGAAGTCCCCTGTTCCGCCCTAAAGGGCGAAACGGTCCCTGACAGCCTTCCTGCGACCCCCAAAAGTCCCCCGACACGTCGGGTTCCCTCGAGGGGAACACCGAGGGTCCCGGCACCGCTTCCTCTGAGCCCCTTCTCCCCTCCTGATCGCGACAGGAGAGGCGATTCCCCTGCGTGGTCTGGAAGGGGTTCCCGGCCTTCCCGGCGCACCTCAGGAGGAGGCCGGTCTCACGAGGAAATTCGAGACGAGCCACGTGGGTGGGGCCACATGCCGAACGCCCCCGATTCCCCGGTCCGCCCTTGAGAAGGACCCGAGGCCCGGACCCCTCTTCGAAGGCAACCCTGTGGGTGAAGGCACAACACGAAGGGGCACTGCCACCCCCGTGCATCGTCCGCAAAGACCCGGGGGTTCCACACACAGCTCGACGAGGGGCCTGAGACCCCCTGAGCAACTCGAGAGGCCAGCGGGGTTCCCTTCCTCAGGCAAGACGAGGCCTGACTCTCCTGTCCCAACTCTGCAGGGACCCTGCGGTCGGAGTCCGAAACGGAGAGGAAGCCTGAGGTTCCTGCCTCCCCTCGAGGTGAGGCCCTCTTCCGTTGCGCCAGACCCAGCGGAGTCCCGAGGGGCCCGGCCACCTCCACAGGATACCTCGCCTCACAGAGGCACCCTGGGAAGTTCCCTAAGGTCCCCGGCAGAAGGCGAGGGACACGAGGGTTTCCCGCCGCCCCCCGACAAAGACCTCGAGAGACCTTCTTCAACGCGTCTCGAGGCCCTAGTCCCCTCCCGTGACTCGAGAGCCAGGACGCGCTCCCCCTCGCCACGCGCATGGAGACCTGACTTCCATGGCGCCGCACGAGAGGCTCCCTGAGATCCTCGTCGTGCCTCGGGAGAAAACCCCCACGGGCGCCGCAGCTCGAGGAAACCCCTGAGACGCCCCCGTCCTCGCGAGCTGAGGGCCTTCTTTTCCTGCATGGCCTGGAGAGCAATCCCGGGTCCTCTCTCCAAACGGAAGAGGAGGCTGGACTCCCTTGAGGCCGCTCAGGGGGCTCCAAGAGACCCGCGTCGCGACTCGAGAGGAGAGCGGAGTCCTTGGCTTCCCCTCGAGACGAGGCCTGACTCCCCGGGGGAGCCTGGAATGCAACCCCGAGATTCCTGCCTTCCCTGGAGAGGAATATTAGGTCCCGGACACACGCCTAGGTGAGGTCTCTTCGGCCCTGCAGTGACTCGAGCGCAACCCCCAGCTTTCCCTCGCAACCCGAGGGGAAGATTGGGCTTCCCAGGGCCAACCCAAGGGGAAGGCTGAGATCCCCATCGTAACTCGAGAATCCCGCCGCAACTCGAGAAAAACCACGTGGTTCCCACCTCTTGGCAAGATGAGGCCCTTGCCCGCCACGGCGTCTCAAGGGAAGTCCCCTGTTCCGCCCTGAAGGGCGAAGCGGTCCCTGACAGCCTTCCTGCGACCCCCAAAAGCCCCCCGACACGCCGGGTTCCCTCGAGGGGAACACCGAGGGTCCCGGCACCGCTTCCTCCGAGCCCCTTCTCCCCTCCTGATCGCGACAGGAGAGGCGATTCCCCTGCGTGGTCTGGAAGGGGTTCCCGGCCTTCCCGGCGCACCTCAGGATGAGGCCGGTCTCACGAGGAAATTCGAGACGAGCCACGTGGGTGGGGCCACATGCCGAACGCCCCCGATTCCCCGGTCCGCCCTTGAGAAGGACCCGAGGCCCGGACCCCTCTTCGAAGGCAACCCTGTGGGTGAAGGCACAACATGAAGGGGCACTGACACCCCCGTGCATCGTCCGCCAAGACCCGCGGGTTCCACACACAGCTCGACGAGGGGCCTGAGACCCCCTGAGCAACTCGAGAGGCCAGCGGGGTTCCCTTCCTCAGACAAGACGAGGCCTGACTCTCCTGTCCCAACTCTGCAGGGACCCTGCGGTCGGAGTCCGAAACGGAGAGGAAGCCTGAGGTTCCTGCCTCCCCTCGAGGTGAGGCCCTCTTCCGTTGCGCCAGACCCAGCGGAGTCCCGAGGGGCCCCGCCACCTCCACAGGATCCCTCGCCTCTCAGAGGCACACTGGGAAGTTCCCTACGGTCCCCGGCAGAAGGCGAGGGACACGAGGGTTTCCCGCCGCCCCCCGAGGAAGACCTCGAGAGTCCTTCTTCAACGCGTCTCGAGGCCCTAGTCCCCTCCCGTGACTCGAGAGCCAGGACGCGCTCCCCCTCGCCACGTGCATGGAGACCTGACTTCCCTGGCGCCGCACGAGAGGCTCCCTGAGATCCTCGTCGTGCCTCGGGAGAAAACCCCCACGGGCGCCGCAGCTCGAGGAAACCCCTGAGACGCCCCCGTCCTCGCGAGCTGAGGGCCTCCTTTTCCTGCATGGCCTGGAGAGCAATCCCGGGTCCTCTCTCCAAACGGAAGAGGAGGCTGGACTCCCTTGAGGCCGCTCAGGGGGCTCCAAGAGACCCGCGTCGCGACTCGAGTGGAGAGCGGAGTCCTTGGCTTCCCCTCGAGACGAGGCCTGACTCCCCGGGGGAGCCTGGAATGCAACCCCGAGATCCCTGCCTTCCCTGGAGAGGAATATTAGGTCCCGGACACACGCCTAGGTGAGGTCTCTTCGGCCCTGCAGTGACTCGAGCGCAACCCCCAGCTTTCCCTCGCAACCCGAGGGGAAGGTTGGGCTTCCAAAGGCCAACCCAAGGGGAAGGCTGAGATCCCCGTTGTAACTCGAGAATCCCGCCGAAACTCGAGAAAAACCACGTGGTTCCCACCTCTTGGCAAGATGAGGCCCTTGCCCGCCACGGCGTCTCAAGGGAAGTCCCCTGTTCCGCCCTGAAGGGCGAAGCGGTCCCTGACAGCCTTCCTGCGACCCCCAAAAGCCCCCCGACACGCCGGGTTCCCTCGAGGGGAACACCGAGGGTCCCGGCACCGCTTCCTCTGAGCCCCTTCTCCCCTCCTGATCGCGACAGGAGAGGCGATTCCCCTGCGTGGTCTGGAAGGGGTTCTCGGACTTCCCGGCGCACCTCAGGATGAGGCCGGTCTCACGAGGAAATTCGAGACGAGCCACGTGGGTGGGGCCACATGCCGAACGCCCCCGATTCCCCGGTCCGCCCTTGAGAAGGACCCGAGGCCCGGACCCCTCTTCGAAGGCAACCCTGTGGGTGAAGGCACAACAAGAAGGGGCACTGCCACCCCCGTGCATCGTCTGCAAAGACCCGCGGGTTCCACACACAGCTCGACGAGGGGCCTGAGACCCCCTGAGCAACTCGAGAGGCCAGCGGGGTTCCCTTCCTCAGACAAGACGAGGCCTGACTCTCCTGTCCCAACTCTGCAGGGACCCTGCGGTCGGAGTCCGAAACGGAGAGGAAGCCTGAGGTTCCTGCCTCCCCGCGAGGTGAGGCCCTCTTCCGTTGCGCCAGACCCAGCGGAGTCCCGAGGGGCCCCGCCACCTCCACAGGATCCCTAGTCTCTCAGAGGCACCCTGGGAAATTCCCTAAGGTCCCCGGCAGAAGGCGAGGGAGACGAGGATTTCCCGCCGCCCCCCGAGGAAGAGCTCGAGAGTGCTTCTTCATCGCGTCTCGAGGCCCTAGTCCCCTCCCGTGTCTCGAGAGCCAGGACGCGCTCCCCCTCGCCACGCGCATGGAGACCTGACTTCCCTGGCGCCGCACGAGAGGCTCCCTGAGATCCTCGTCGTGCCTCGGGAGAAAACCCCCACGGGCGCCGCAGCTCGAGGAAACCCCTGAGACGCCCCCGTCCTCGCGAGCTGAGGGCCTTCTTTTCCTGCATGGCCTGGAGAGCAATCCCGGGTCCTCTCTCCAAACGGAAGAGGAGGCTGGACTCCCTTGAGGCCGCTCAGGGGGCTCCAAGAGACCCGCGTCGCGACTCGAGAGGAGAGCGGAGTCCTTGGCTTCCCCTCGAGACGAGGCCTGACTCCCCGGGGGAGCCTGGAATGCAACCCCGAGATCCCTGCCTTCCCTGGAGAGGAATATTAGGTCCCGGACACACGCCTAGGTGAGGTCTCTTCGGCCCTGCAGTGACTCGAGCGCAACCCCCAGCTTTCCCTCGCAACCCGAGGGGAAGATTGGGCTTCCCAGGGCCAACCCAAGGGGAAGGCTGAGATCCCCGTCGTAACTCGAGAATCCCGCCGCAACTCGAGAAAAACCACGTGGTTCCCACCTCTTGGCAAGATGAGGCCCTTGCCCGCCACGGCGTCTCAAGGGAAGTCCCGTGTTCCGCCCTGAAGGGCGAAACGGTCCCTGACAGCCTTCCTGCGACCCCCAAAAGCCCCCCGAAACGCCGGGTTCCCTCGAGGGGAACACCGATGGTCCCGGCACCGCTTCCTCTGAGCCCCTTCTCCCCTCCTGATCGCGACAGGAGAGGCGATTCCCCTGCGTGGTCTGGAAGGGGTTCCCGGCCTTCCCGGCGCACCTCAGGATGAGGCCGGTCTCACGAGGAAATTCGAGACGAGCCACGTGGGTGGAGCCACATGCCGAACGCCCCCGATTCCCCGGTCCGCCCTTGAGAAGGACCCGAGGCCCGGACCCCTCTTCGAAGGCAACCCTGTGGGGGAAGCCACAACACGAAGGGGCACTGCCACCCCCGTGCATCGTCCGCAAAGACCCGCGGGTTCCACACACAGCTCGACGAGGGGCCTGAGACCCCCTGAGCAACTCGAGAGGCCAGCGGGGTTCCCTTCCTCAGACAAGACGAGGCCTGACTCTCCCGTCCCAACTCTGCAGGGACCCTGCGGTCGGAGTCCGAAACGGAGAGGAAGCCTGAGGTTCTTGCCTCCCCTCGAGGTGAGGCCCTCTTCCGTTGCGCCAGACCCAGCGGAGTCCCGAGGGGCCCCGCCACCTCCACAGGATCCCTCGCCTCTCAGAGGCACCCTGGGAAGTTCCCTAAGGTCCCCGGCAGAAGGCGAGGGACACGAGGGTTTCCCGCCGCCCCCCGAGAAAGACCTCGAGAGTCCTTCTTCAACGCGTCTCGAGGCCCTAGTCCCCTCCCGTGACTCGAGAGCCAGGACGCGCTCCCCCTCGCCACGCGCATGGAGACCTGACTTCCCTGGCGCCGCACGAGAGGCTCCCTGAGATCCTCGTCGTGCCTCGGGAGAAAACCCCCACGGGCGCCGCAGCTCGAGGAAAGCCCTGAGACGCCCCCGTCCTCGCGAGCTGAGGGCCTTCTTTTCCTGCATGACCTGGAGAGCAATCCCGGGTCCTCTCTCCAAACGGAAGAGGAGGCTGGACTCCCTTGAGGCCGCTCAGGGGGCTCCAAGAGACCCGCGTCGCGACTCGAGAGGAGAGCGGAGTCCTTGGCTTCCCCTCGAGACGAGGCCTGACTCCCCGGGGGAGCCTGGAATGCAGCCCCGAGATCCCTGCCTTCCCTGGAGAGGAATATTAGGTCCCGGTCACACGCCTAGGTGAGGTCTCTTCGGCCCTGCAGTGACTCGAGCGCAACCCCCAGCTTTCCCTCGCAACCCGAGGGGAAGATTGGGCTTCCCAGGGCCAACCCAAGGGGAAGGCTGAGATCCCCGTCGTAACTCGAGAATCCCGCCGCAACTCGAGAAAAACCACATGGTTCCCACCTCTTGGCAAGATGAGGCCCTTGCCCGCCACGGCGTCTCAAGGGAAGTCCCCTGTTCCGCCCTGAAGGGCGAAACGGTCCCTGACAGCCTTCCTGCGACCCCCAAAAGCCCCCCGACACGCCGGGTTCCCTCGAGGGGAACACCGAGGGTCCCGGCACCGCTTCCTCTGAGCCCCTTCTCCCCTCCTGATCGCGACAGGAGAGGCGATTCCCCTGCGTGGTCTGGAAGGGGTTCCCGGCCTTCCCGGCGCACCTCAGGATGAGGCCGGTCTCACGAGGAAATTCGAGATGAGCCACGTGGGTGGGGCCACATGCCGAACGCCCCCGATTCCCCGGTCCGCCCTTGAGAAGGACCCGAGGCCCGGACCCCTCTTCGAAGGCAACCCTGTGGGTGAAGGCACAACACGAAGGGGCACTGCCACCCCCGTGCATCGTCCGCAAAGACCCGCGGGTTCCACACACAGCTCGACGAGGGGCCTGAGACCCCCTGAGCAACTCGAGAGGCCAGCGGGGTTCCCTTCCTCAGACAAGACGAGGCCTGACTCTCCCGTCCCAACTCTGCAGGGACCCTGCGGTCGGAGTCTGAAACGGAGAGGAAGCCTGAGGTTCCTGCCTCCCCTCGAGGTGAGGCCCTCTTCCGTTGCGCCAGACCCAGCGGAGTCCCGAGGGGCCCCGCCACCTCCACAGGATCCCTCGCCTCTCAGAGGCACCCTGGGAAGTTCCCTAAGGTCCCCGGCAGAAGGCGAGGGACACGAGGGTTTCCCGCCGCCCCCCGAGGAAGACCTCGAGAGTCCTTCTTCAACGCGTCTCGAGGCCCTAGTCCCCTCCCGTGACTCGAGAGCCAGGACGCGCTCCCCCTCGCCACGCGCATGGAGACCTGACTTCCCTGGCGCCGCACGAGAGGCTCCCTGAGATCCTCGTCGTGCCTCGGGAGAAAACCCCCACGGGCGCCGCAGCTCGAGGAAACCCCTGAGACGCCCCCGTCCTCGCGAGCTGAGGGCCTTCTTTTCCTGCATGGCCTGGAGAGCAATCCCGGGTCCTCTCTCCAAACGGAAGAGGAGGCTGGACTCCCTTGAGGCCGCTCAGGGGGCTCCAAGAGACCCGCGTCGCGACTCGAGAGGAGAGCGGAGTCCTTGGCTTCCCCTCGAGACGAGGCCTGACTCCCCGGGGGAGCCTGGAATGCAGCCCCGAGATCCCTGCCTTCCCTGGAGAGGAATATTAGGTCCCGGACACACGCCTAGGTGACGTCTCTTCGGCCCTGCAGTGACTCGAGCGCAACCCCCAGCTTTCCCTCGCAACCCGAGGGGAAGATTGGGCTTCCCAGGGCCAACCCAAGGGGAAGGCTGAGATCCCCGTCGTAACTCGAGAATCCCGCCGCAACTCGAGAAAAACCACGTGGTTCCCACCTCTTGGCAAGATGAGGCCCTTGCCCGCCACGGCGTCTCAAGGGAAGTCCCCTGTTCCGCCCTGAAGGTCGAAACGGTCCCTGACAGCCTTCCTGCGACCCCCAAAAGCCCCCCGACACGCCGGGTTCCCTCGAGGGGAACACCGAGGGTCCCGGCACCGCTTCCTCTGAGCCCCTTCTCCCCTCCTGATCGCGACAGGAGAGGCGATTCCCCTGCGTGGTCTGGAAGGGGTTCCCGGCCTTCCCGGCGCACCTCAGGATGAGGCCGGTCTCACGAGGAAATTCGAGACGAGCCACGTGGGTGGGGCCACATGCCGAACGCCCCCGATTCCCCGGTCCGCCCTTGAGAAGGACCCGAGACCCGGACCCCTCTTCGAAGGCAACCCTGTGGGTGAAGGCACAACACGAAGGGGCACTGCCAACCCCGAGCATCGTCCGCAATGACCCCCGGGTTCCACACACAGCTCGACGAGGCGCCTGAGACCCCCTGAGCAACTCGAGAGGCCAGCGGGGTTCCCTTCCTCAGACAAGACGAGGCCTGACTCTCCTGTCCCAACTCTGCAGGGACCCTGCGGTCGGAGTCCGAAACGGAGAGGAAGCCTGAGGTTCCTGCCTCCCCTCGAGGTGAGGCCCTCTTCCGTTGCGCCAGACCCAGCGGAGTCCCGAGGGGCCCCGCCACCTCCACAGGATCCCTCGCCTCTCAGAGGCACCCTGGGAAGTTCCATAAGGTCCCCGGCAGAAGGCGAGGGACACGAGGGTTTCCCGCCGCCCCCCGAGGAAGACCTCGAGAATCCTTCTTCAAAGCGTCTCGAGGCCATAGTCCCCTCCCGTGACTCGAGAGCCAGGACGCGCTCCCCCTCGCCACGCGCATGGAGACCTGACTTCCCTGGCGCCGCACGAGAGGCTCCCTGAGATCCTCGTCGTGCCACGGGAGAAAACCCCCACGGGGGCCGCAGCTCGAGGAAACCCCTGAGACGACCCCGTCCTCGCGAGCTGAGGGCCTTCTTTTCCTGCATGGCCTGGAGAGCAATCCCGGGTCCTCTCTCCAAACGGAAGAGGAGGCTGGGCTCCCTTGAGGCCGCTCAGGGGGCTCCAAGAGCCCCGCGTCGCGACTCGAGAGGAGAGCGGAGTCCTTGGCTTCCCTCGAGACGAGGCCTGACTCCCCGGGGGAGCCTGGAATGCAACCCCGAGATCCCTGCCTTCCCTGGAGAGGCATATTAGGTCCCGGACACACGCCTAGGTGAGGTCTCTTCGGCCCTGCAGTGACTCGAGCGCAACCCCCAGCTTTCCCTCGCAACCCGAGGGGAAGATTGGGCTTCCCAGGGCCAACCCAAGGGGAAGGCTGAGATCCCCGTCGTAACTCGAGAATCCCGCCGCAACTCGAGAAAAACCACGTGGTTCCCACCTCTTGGCAAGATGAGGCCCTTGCCCGCCACGGCGTCTCAAGGGAAGTCCCCTGTTCCGCCCTGAAGGGCGAAACGGTCCCTGACAGCCTTCCTGCGACCCCCAAAAGTCCCCCGACACGCCGGGTTGCCTGGAGGGGAACACCGAGGGTCCCGGCACCGCTTCCTCTGAGCCCCTTCTCCCCTCCTGATCGCGACAGGAGAGGCGATTCCCCTGCGTGGTCTGGAAGGGGTTCCCGGCCTTCCCGGCGCACCTCAGGATGAGGCCGGTCTCACGAGGAAATTCGAGACGAGCCACGTGGGTGGGGCCACATGCCGAACGCCCCCGATTCCCCGGTCCGCCCTTGAGAAGGACCCGAGGCCCGGACCCCTCTTCGAAGGCAACCCTGTGGGTGAAGGCACAACACGAAGGGGCACTGCCACCCCCGTGCATCGTCCGCAAAGACCCGCGGGTTCCACACACAGCTCGACGAGGGGCCTGAGACCCCCTGAGCAACTAGAGAGGCCAGCGGGTTTCCCTTCCTCAGACAAGACGAGGCCTGACTCTCCTGTCCCAACTCTGCAGGGACCCTGCGGTCAGAGGCCGAAACGGAGAGGAAGTCTGAGGTTCCTGCCTCCCCTCTAGGTGAGGCCCTCTTCTGTTGCGACAGACCCAGCGGAGTCCCGAGGGGCCCCGCCACCTCCACAGGATCCCTCGCCTCTCAGAGGCACCCTGGGAAGTTCCCTAAGGTCCCCGGCAGAAGGCGAGGGACACGAGGGTTTCCCGCCGCCCCACGAGGAAGACCTCGAGAGTCCTTCTTCAATGCGTCTCGAGGCCCTAGTCCCCTCCCGTGACTCGAGAGCCAGGACGCGCTCCCCGTCGCCACGCGCATGGAGACCTGACTTCCCTGGTGCCGCACGAGAGGCTCCCTGAGATCCTCGTCGTGCCTCGGGAGAAAACCCCCATGGGCGCCGCAGCTCGAGGAAACCCCTGAGACGCCCCCGTCCTCGCGAGCTGAGGGCCTTCTTTTCCTGCATGGCCTGGAGAGCAATCCCGGGTCCTCTCTCCAAACGGAAGAGGAGGCTGGACTCCCTTGAGGCCGCTCAGGGGGCTCCAAGAGACCCGCGTCGCGACTCGAGAGGAGAGCGGAATCCTTGGCTTCCTCTCGAGCCGAGGCCTGACTCCCCGGGGGAGCCTGGAATGCAACCCTGAGATCCCTGCCTTCCCTGGAGAGGCATATTAGGTCCCGGACACACGCCTAGGTGACGTCTCTTCGGCCCTGCAGTGACTCGAGCGCAACCCCCAGCTTTCCCTCGCAACCCGAGGGGAAGATTGGGCTTCCCAGGGCCAAGCCAAGGGGAAGGCTGAGATCCCCGTCATAACTCGAGAATCCCGCCGCAACTCGAGAAAAACCACGTGGTTCCCACCTCTTGGCAAGATGAGGTCCTTTCCCGCCACGGCGTCTCAAAGGAAGTCCCCTGTTCCGCCCTGAAGGGCGAAACGGTCCCTGACAGCCTTCCTGCGACCCCCAAAAGTCCCCCGACACGCCGGGTTGCCTCGAGGGGAACACCGAGCGTCCCGGCACCGCTTCCTCTGAGCCCCTTCTCCCCTCCTGATCGCGACAGGAGAGGCGATTCCCCTGCGTGGTCTGGAAGGGGTTCCCGGCCTTCCCGGCGCACCTCAGGAGGAGGCCGGTCTCACGAGGAAATTCGAGACGAGCCACGTGGGTGGGGCCACATGCCGAACGCCCGATTCCCCGGTCCGCCCTTGAGAAGGACCCGAGGCCCGGACCCCTCTTCGAAGGCAACCCTGTGGGTGAAGGCACAACACGAAGGGGCACTGCCAACCCCGTGCATGGTCCGCAAAGACCCGCGGGTTCCACACACAGCTCGACGAGGGGCCTGAGACCCCCTGAGCAACTCGAGAGGCCAGCGGGGTTCCCTTCCTCAGACAAGACGAGGCCTGACTCTCCTGTCCCAACTCTGCAGGGACCCTGCGGTCAGAGTCCGAAACGGAGAGGAAGTCTGAGGTTCCTGCCTCCCCTCTAGGTGAGGCCCTCTTCCGTTGCGCCAGACCCAGCGGAGTCCCGAGGGGCCCCGCCACCTCCACAGGATCCCTCGCCTCTCAGAGGCACCCTGGGAAGTTCCCTAAGGTCCCCGGCAGAAGGCGAGGGACACGAGGGTTTCCCGCCGCCCCACGAGGAAGACCTCGAGAGTCCTTCTTCAACGCGTCTCGATGCCCTAGTCCCCTCCCGTGACTCGAGAGCCAGGACGCGCTCCCCGTCGCCACGCGCATGGAGACCTGACTTCCCTGGTGCCGAACGAGAGGCTCCCTGAGATCCTCGTCGTGCCTCGGGAGAAAACCCCCACGGGCGCCGCAGCTCGAGGAAACCCCTGAGACGCCCCCGTCCTCGCGAGCTGAGGGCCTTCTTTTCCTGCATGGCCTGGAGAGCAATCCCGGGTCCTCTCTCCAAACGGAAGAGGAGGCTGGACTCCCTTGAGGCCGCTCAGGGGGCCCAAACAGCTCCACGTCGCGACTCGAGAGGAGAGCGGAGTCCTTGGCTTCCCCTCGAGACGAGGCCTGACTCCCCGGGGGAGCCTGGAATGCAACCCCGAGATCCCTGCCTTCCCTGGAGAGGAATATGAGGTCCTGGACACACGCCTAGGTGAGGTCTCTTCGGCCCTGCTGTGACTCGAGCGCAACCCACAGCTTTCCCTCGCAACCCGAGGGGAAGATTGGGCTTCCCAGGACCAACCCAAGGGGAAGGCTGAGATCCCCGTCGTAACTCGAGAATCCCGCCGCAACTCGAGAAAAACCACGTGGTTCCCACCTCTTGGCAAGATGAGGCCCTTGCCCGCCACGGCGTCTCAAGGGAAGTCCCCTGTTCCGCCCTGAAGGTCGAAACGGTCCCTGACAGCCTTCCTGCGACCCCCAAAAGTCCCCCGACACGCCGGGTTGCCTCGAGGGGAACACCGAGGGTCCCGGCACCGCTTCCTCTGAGCCCCTTCTCCCCTCCTGATCGCGACAGGAGAGGCGATTCCCCTGCGTGGTCTGGAAGGGGTTCCCGGCCTTCCCGGCGCACCTCAGGATGAGGCCGGTCTCACGAGGAAATTCGAGACGAGCCACGTGGGTGGGGCCACATGCCGAACGCCCCCGATTCCCCGGTCCGCCCTTGAGAAGGACCCGAGGCCCGGACCCCTCTTCGAAGGCAACCCTGTGGGTGAAGGCACAACACGAAGGGGCACTGCCACCCCCGTGCATCGTCCGCAAAGACCCGCGGGTTCCACACACAGCTCGACGAGGGGCCTGAGACCCCCTGAGCAACGCGAGAGGACAGCGGGGTTCCCTTCCTCAGACAAGACGAGGCCTGACTCTCCTGTCCCAACTCTGCAGGGACCCTGCGGTCGGAGTCCGAAACGGAGAGGAAGCCTGAGGTTCCTGCCTCCCCTCGAGGTGAGGCCCTCTTCCGTTGCGCCAGACCCAGCGGAGTCCCGAGGGGCCCCGCCACCTCCACAGGATCCCTCGCCTCTCAGAGGCACCCTGGGAAGTTCCCTAAGGTCCCCGGCAGAAGGCGAGGGACACGAGGGTTTCCCGCCGCCCCCCGAGGAAGACCTCGAGAGTCCTTCTTCAACGCGTCTCGAGGCCCTAGTCCCCTCCCGTGACTCGAGAGCCAGGACGCGCTCCCCCTCGCCACGCGCATGGAGACCTGACTTCCCTGGCGCCGCACGAGAGGCTCCCTGAGATCCTCGTCGTGCCTCGGGAGAAAACCCCCACGGGCGCCGCAGCTCGAGGAAACCCCTGAGACGCCCCCGTCCTCGCGAGCTGAGGGCCTTCTTTTCCTGCATGGCCTGGAGAGCAATCCCGGGTCCTCTCTCCAAACGGAAGAGGAGGCTGGACTCCCTTGAGGCCGCTCAGGGGGCTCCAAGAGACCCGCGTCGCGACTCGAGAGGAGAGCGGAGTCCTTGGCTTCCCTTCGAGCCGAGGCCTGACTCCCCGGGGGAGCCTGGAATGCAACCCCGAGATCCCTGCCTTCCCTGGAGAGGAATATTAGGTCCCGGACACACGCCTAGGTGAGGTCTCTTCGGCCTTGCAGTGACTCGAGCGCAACCCCCAGCTTTCCCTCGCAACCCGAGGGGAAGATTGGGCTTCCCAGGGCCAAGCCAAGGGGAAGGCTGAGATCCCCGTCGTAACTCGAGAATCCCGCCGCAACTCGAGAAAAACCACGTGGTTCCCACCTCTTGGCAAGATGAGGCCCTTGCCCGCCACGGCGTCTCAAGGGAAGTCCCCTGTTCCGCCCTGAAGTCGAAACGGCCCCTGACAGCCTTCCTGCGACCCCCAGAAGTCCCCCGACACGCCGGGTTCCCTCGAGGGGAACACCGAGGGTCCCGGCACCGCTTCCTCTGAGCCCCTTCTCCCCTCCTGATCGCGACAGGAGAGGCGATTCCCCTGCGTGGTCTTGAAGGGGTTCCCGGCCTTCCCGGCGCACCTCAGGAGGAGGCCGGTCTCACGAGGAAATTCGAGACGAGCCACGTGGGTGGGGCCACATGCCGAACGCCCCCGATTCCCCGGTCCGCCCTTGAGAAGGACCCGAGACCCGGACCCCTCTTCGAAGGCAACCCTGTGGGTGAAGGCACAACACGAAGGGGCACTGCCACCCCCGAGCATCGTCCGCAATGACCCCCGGGTTCCACACACAGCTCGACGAGGCGCCTGAGACCCCCTGAGCAACTCGAGAGGCCAGCGGGGTTCCCTTCCTCAGACAAGACGAGGCCTGACTCTCCTGTCCCAACTCTGCAGGGACCCTGCGGTTGGAGTCCGAAACGGAGAGGAAGCCTGAGGTTCCTGCCTCCCCTCGAGGTGAGGCCCTCTTCCGTTGCGCCAGACCCAGCGGAGTCCCGAGGGGCCCCGCCACCTCCACAGGATCCCTCGCCTCTCAGAGGCACCCTGGGAAGTTCCATAAGGTCCCCGGCAGAAGGCGAGGGACACGAGGGTTTCCCGCCGCCCCCCGAGGAAGACCTCGAGAGTCCTTCTTCAACGCGTCTCGAGGCCATAGTCCCCTCCCGTGACTCGAGAGCCAGGACGCGCTCCCCCTCGCCACGCGCATGGAGACCTGACTTCCCTGGCGCCGCACGAGAGGCTCCCTGAGATCCTCGTCGTGCCACGGGAGAAAACCCCCACGGGGGCCGCAGCTCGAGGAAACCCCTGAGACGACCCCGTCCTCGCGAGCTGAGGGCCTTCTTTTCCTGCATGGCCTGGAGAGCAATCCCGGGTCCTCTCTCCAAACGGAAGAGGAGGCTGGGCTCCCTTGAGGCCGCTCAGGGGGCTCCAAGAGCCCCGCGTCGCGACTCGAGAGGAGAGCGGAGTCCTTGGCTTCCCCTCGAGACGAGGCCTGACTCCCCGGGGGAGCCTGGAATGCAACCCCGAGATCCCTGCCTTCCCTGGAGAGGCATATTAGGTCCCGGACACACGCCTAGGTGAGGTCTCTTCGGCCCTGCAGTGACTCGAGCGCAACCCCCAGCTTTCCCTCGCAACCCGAGGGGAAGATTGGGCTTCCCAGGGCCAACCCAAGGGGAAGGCTGAGATCCCCGTCGTATCTCGAGAATCCCGCCGCAACTCGAGAAAAACCACGTGGTTCCCACCTCTTGGCAAGATGAGGCCCTTGCCCGCCACGGCGTCTCAAGGGAAGTCCCCTGTTCCGCCCTGAAGGGCGAAACGGTCCCTGACAGCCTTCCTGCGACCCCCAAAAGCCCCCCGACACGCCGGGTTGCCTCGAGGGGAACACCGAGGGTCCCGGCACCGCTTCCTCTGAGCCCCTTCTCCCCTCCTGATCGCGACAGGAGAGGCGATTCCCCTGCGTGGTCTGGAAGGGGTTCCCGGCCTTCCCGGCGCACCTCAGGATGAGGCCGGTCTCACGAGGAAATTCGAGACGAGCCACGTGGGTGGGGCCACATGCCGAACGCCCGATTCCCCGGTCCGCCCTTGAGAAGGACCCGAGGCCCGGACCCCTCTTCGAAGGCAACCCTGTGGGTGAAGGCACAACACGAAGGGGCACTGCCAACCCCGTGCATGGTCCGCAAAGACCCGCGGGTTCCACACACAGCTCGACGAGGGGCCTGAGACCCCCTGAGCAACTCGAGAGGCCAACGGGGTTCCCTTCCTCAGACAAGACGAGGCCTGACTCTCCTGTCCCAACTCTGCAGGGACCCTGCGGTCAGAGTCCGAAACGGAGAGGAAGTCTGAGGTTCCTGCCTCCCCTCTAGGTGAGGCCCTCTTCTGTTGCGCCAGACCCAGCGGAGTCCCGAGGGGCCCCGCCACCTCCACAGGATCCCTCGCCTCTCAGAGGCACCCTGGGAAGTTCCCTAAGGTCCCCGGCAGAAGGCGAGGGACACGAGGGTTTCCCGCCGCCCCACGAGGAAGACCTCGAGAGTCCTTCTTCAACGCGTCTCGATGCCCTAGTCCCCTCCCGTGACTCGAGAGCCAGGACGCGCTCCCCGTCACCACGCGCATGGAGACCTGACTTCCCTGGTGCCGCACGAGAGGCTCCCTGAGATCCTCGTCGTGCCTCGGGAGAAAACCCCCATGGGCGCCGCAGCTCGAGGAAACCCCTGAGACGCCCCCGTCCTCGCGAGCTGAGGGCCTTCTTTTCCTGCATGGCCTGGAGAGCAATCCCGGGTCCTCTCTCCAAACGGAAGAGGAGGCTGGACTCCCTTGAGGCCGCTCAGGGGGCTCCAAGAGACCCGCGTCGCGACTCGAGAGGAGAGCGGAGTCCTTGGTTTCCTCTCGAGCCGAGGCCTGACTCCCCGGGGGAGCCTGGAATGCAACCCTGAGATCCCTGCCTTCCCTGGAGAGGCATATTAGGTCCCGGACACACGCCTAGGTGAGGTCTCTTCGGCCCTGCAGTGACTCGAGCGCAACCCCCAGCTTTCCCTCGCAACCCGAGGGGAAGATTGGGCTTCCCAGGGCCAAGCCAAGGGGAAGGCTGAGATCCCCGTCGTAACTCGAGAATCCCGCCGCAACTCGAGAAAAACCACGTGGTTCCCACCTCTTGGCAAGATGAGGTCCTTGCCCGCCACGGCGTCTCAAGGGAAGTCCCCTGTTCCGCCCTGAAGGGTGAAACGGTCCCTGACAGCCTTCCTGCGACCCCCAAAAGTCCCCCGACACGCCGGGTTGCCTCGAGGGGAACACAGAAGGTCCCGGCACCGCTTCCTCTGAGCCCCTTCTCCCCTCCTGATCGCGACAGGAGAGGCGATTCCCCTGCGTGGTCTGGAAGGGGTTCCCGGCCTTCCCGGCGCACCGCAGGAGGAGGCCGGTCTCACGAGGAAATTCGAGACGAGCCACGTGGGTGGGGCCACATGCCGAACGCCCCCGTTTCCCCGGTCCGCCCTTGAGAAGGACCCGAGGCCCGGACCCCTCTTCGAAGGCAACCCTGTGGGTGAAGGCACAACACGAAGGGGCACTGCCACCCCCGTGCATCGTCCGCAAAGACCCGCGGGTTCCACACACAGCTCGACGAGGGGCCTGAGACCCCCTGAGCAACTCGAGAGGCCAGCGGGGTTCCCTTCCTCAGACAAGACGAGGCCTGACTCTCCTGTCCCAACTCTGCAGGGACCCTGCGGTCAGAGGCCGAAACGGAGAGGAAGTCTGAGGTTCCTGCCTCCCCTCTAGGTGAGGCCCTCTTCTGTTGCGACAGACCCAGCGGAGTCCCGAGGGGCCCCGCCACCTCCACAGGATCCCTCGCCTCTCAGAGGCACCCTGGGAAGTTCCCTAAGGTCCCCGGCAGAAGGCGAGGGACACGAGGGTTTCCCGCCGCCCCACGAGGAAGACCTCGAGAGTCCTTCTTCAATGCGTCTCGAGGCCCTAGTCCCCTCCCGTGACTCGAGAGCCAGGACGCGCTCCCCGTCGCCACGCGCATGGAGACCTGACTTCCCTGGTGCCGCACGAGAGGCTCCCTGAGATCCTCGTCGTGCCTCGGGAGAAAACCCCCATGGGCGCCGCAGCTCGAGGAAACCCCTGAGACGCCCCCGTCCTCGCGAGCTGAGGGCCTTCTTTTCCTGCATGGCCTGGAGAGCAATCCCGGGTCCTCTCTCCAAACGGAAGAGGAGGCTGGACTCCCTTGAGGCCGCTCAGGGGGCTCCAAGAGACCCGCGTCGCGACTCGAGAGGAGAGCGGAATCCTTGGCTTCCTCTCGAGCCGAGGCCTGACTCCCCGGGGGAGCCTGGAATGCAACCCTGAGATCCCTGCCTTCCCTGGAGAGGCATATTAGGTCCCGGACACACGCCTAGGTGAGGTCTCTTCGGCCCTGCAGTGACTCGAGCGCAACCCCCAGCTTTCCCTCGCAACCCGAGGGGAAGATTGGGCTTCCCAGGGCCAAGCCAAGGGGAAGGCTGAGATCCCCGTCATAACTCGAGAATCCCGCCGCAACTCGAGAAAAACCACGTGGTTCCCACCTCTTGGCAAGATGAGGTCCTTGCCCGCCACGGCGTCTCAAGGGAAGTCCCCTGTTCCGCCCTGAAGGGCGAAACGGTCCCTGACAGCCTTCCTGCGACCCCCAAAAGTCCCCCGACACGCCGGGTTCCCTCGAGGGGAACACAGAGCGTCCCGGCACCGCTTCCTCTGAGCCCCTTCTCCCCTCCTGATCGCGACAGGAGAGGCGATTCCCCTGCGTGGTCTGGAAGGGGTTCCCGGCCTTCCCGGCGCACCTCAGGAGGAGGCCGGTCTCACGAGGAAATTCGAGACGAGCCACGTGGGTGGGGCCACATGCCGAACGCCCCCGATTCCCCGGTCCGCCCTTGAGAAGGACCCGAGGCCCGGACCCCTCTTCGAAGGCAACCCTGTGGGTGAAGGCACAACACGAAGGGGCACTGCCACCCCCGTGCATCGTCCGCAAAGACCCGCGGGTTCCACACACAGCTCGACGAGGGGCCTGAGACCCCCTGAGCAACTCGAGAGGCCAGCGGGGTTCCCTTCCTCAGACAAGACGAGGCCTGACTCTCCTGTCCCAAATCTGCAGGGACCCTGCGGTCGGAGTCCGAAACGGAGAGGAAGCCTGAGGTTCCTGCCTCCCCTCGAGGTGAGGCCCTCTTCCGTTGCGCCAGACCCAGCGGAGTCCCGAGGGGCCCCGCCACCTCCACAGGATCCCTCGCCTCTCTGAGTCACCCTGGCAAGTTCCCTAAGGTCCCCGGCAGAAGGCGAGGGACACGAGGGTGTCCCGCCGCCCCCCGACAAAGACCTCGAGAGTCCTTCTTCAACGCGTCTCGAGGCCCTAGTCCCCTCCCGTGACTCGAGAGCCAGGACGCGCTCCCCCTCGCCACGCGCATGGAGACCTGACTTCCCTGGCGCCGCACGAGAGGCTCCCTGAGATCCTCGTCGTGCCTCGGGAGAAAACCCCCACGGGCGCCGCAGCTCGAGGAAACCCCTGAGACGCCCCCGTCCTCGCGAGCTGAGGGCCTTCTTTTCCTGCATGGCCTGGAGAGCAATCCCGGGTCCTCTCTCCAAACGGAAGAGGAGGCTGGGCTCCCTTGAGGCCGCTCAGGGGGCTCCAAGAGCCCCGCGTCGCGACTCGAGAGGAGAGCGGAGTCCTTGGCTTCCCCTCGAGACGAGGCCTGACTCCCCGGGGGCGCCTGGAATGCAACCCCGAGATCCCTGCCTTCCCTGGAGAGGCATATTAGGTCCCGGACACACGCCTAGGTGAGGTCTCTTCGGCCCTGCAGTGACTCGAGCGCAACCCCCAGCGTTCCCTCGCACCCCGAATGGAAGATTGGGCTTCCCAGGGCCAACCCAAGGGGAAGGCTGAGATCCCCGTCGAAACTCGAGAATCGCGCCGCAACTCGAGAAAAACCACGTGGTTCCCACCTCTTGGCAAGATGAGGCCCTTGCCCGCCACGGCGTCTCAAGGGAAGTCCCCTGTTCCGCCCTGAAGGTCGAAACGATCCCTGAAAGCCTTCCTGCGACCCCCAAAAGTCCCCCGACACGCCGGGTTCCCTCGAGGGGAACACCGAGGGTCCCGGCACCGCTTCCTCTGAGCCCCTTCTCCCCTCCTGATCGCGACAGGAGAGGCGATTCCCCTGCGTGGTCTGGAAGGGGTTCCCGGCCTTCCCGGCGCACCTCAGGATGAGGCCGGTCTCACGAGGAAATTCGAGACGAGCCACGTGGGTGGGGCCACATGCCGAACGCCCGATTCCCCGGTCCATCCTTGAGAAGACCCGAGGCCCGGACCACTCTTCGAAGGCAACCCTGTGGGTGAAAGCACAACACGAAGGGGCACTGCCACCCCCGTGCATCGTCCGCAAAGACCCGCGGGTTCCACACACAGCTCGACGAGGGGCCTGAGACCCCCTGAGCAACTCGAGAGGCCAGCGGGGTTCCCTTCCTCAGACAAGACGAGGCCTGACTCTCCTGTCCCAACTCTGCAGGGACCCTGCGGTCGGAGTCCGAAACGGAGAGGAAGCCTGAGGTTCCTGCCTCCCCTCGAGGTGAGGCCCTCTTCCGTTGCGCCAGACCCAGCGGAGTCCCGAGGGGCCCCGCCACCTCCACAGGATCCCTCGCCTCTCAGAGGCACCCTGGGAAGTTCCCTAAGGTCCCCGGCAGAAGGCGAGGGACACGAGGGTTTCCCGCCGCCCCCCGAGAAAGACCTCGAGAGTCCTTCTTCAACGCGTCTCCAGGCCCTAGTCCCCTCCCGTGACTCGAGAGCCAGGACGCGCTCCCCCTCGCCACGCACATGGAGACCTGACTTCCCTGGCGCCGCACGAGAGGCTCCCTGAGATCCTCGTCGTGCCTCGGGAGAAAACCCCCACGGGCGCCGCAGCTCGAGGAAACCCCTGAGACGCCCCCGTCCTCGCGAGCTGAGGGCCTTCTTTTCCTGCATGGCCTGGAGAGCAATCCCGGGTCCTCTCTCCAAACGGAAGAGGAGGCTGGGCTCCCTTGAGGCCGCTCAGGGGGCTCCAAGAGCCCCGCGTCGCGACTCGAGAGGAGAGCGGAGTCCTTGGCTTCCCCTCGAGACGAGGCCTGACTCCCCGGGGGCGCCTGGAATGCAACCCCGAGATCCCTGCCTTCCCTGGAGAGGCATATTAGGTCCCGGACACACCCCTAGGTGAGGTCTCTTCGGCCCTGCAGTGACTCGAGCGCAACCCCCAGCGTTCCCTCGCACCCCGAATGGAAGATTGGGCTTCCCAGGGTCAACCCAAGGGGAAGGCTGAGATCCCCGTCGTAACTCGAGAATCGCGCCGCAACTCGAGAAAAACCACGTGGTTCCCACCTCTTGGCAAGATGAGGCCCTTGCCCGCCACGGCGTCTCAAGGGAAGTCCCCTTTTCCGCCCTGAAGGGCGAAACGGTCCCTGAAAGCCTTCCTGCGACCCCCAAAAGTCCCCCGACACGCCGGGTTCCCTCGAGGGGAACACCGAGGGTCCCGGCACCGCTTCCTCTGAGCCCCTTCTCCCCTCCTGATCGCGACAGGAGAGGCGATTCCCCTGCGTGGTCTGGAAGGGGTTCCCGGCCTTCCCGGCGCACCTCAGGATGAGGCCGGTCTCACGAGGAAATTCGAGACGAGCCACGTGGGTGGGGCCACATGCCGAACGCCCGATTCCCCGGTCCGCCCTTGAGAAGGACCCGAGGCCCGGACCCCTCTTCGAAGGCAACCCTGTGGGTGAAGGCACAACACGAAGGGGCACTGCCACCCCCGTGCATCGTCCCCAAAGACCCGCGGGTTCCACACACAGCTCGACGAGGGGCCTGAGACCCCCTGAGCAACGCGAGAGGACAGCGGGGTTCCCTTCCTCAGACAAGACGAGGCCTGACTCTCCTGTCCCAACTCTGCAGGGACCCTGCGGTCGGAGTCCGAAACGGAGAGGAAGCCTGAGGTTCCTGCCTCCCCTCGAGGTGAGGCCCTCTTCCGTTGCGCCAGACCCAGCGGAGTCCCTAGGGGCCCCGCCACCTCCACAGGATCCCTCGCCTCTCAGAGGCACCCTGGGAAGTTCCCTAAGGTCCCCGGCAGAAGGCGAGGGACACGAGGGTTTCCCGCCGCCCCCCGAGGAAGACCTCGAGAGTCCTTCTTCAACGCGTCTCGAGGCCCTAGTCCCCTCCCGTGACTCGAGAGCCAGGACGCGCTCCCCCTCGCCACGCGCATGGAGACCTGACTTCCCTGGCGCCGCACGAGAGGCTCCCTGAGATCCTCGTCGTGCCTCGGGAGAAAACCCCCACGGGCGCCGCAGCTCGAGGAAACCCCTGAGACGCCCCCGTCCTCGCGAGCTGAGGGCCTTCTTTTCCTGCATGGCCTGGAGAGCAATCCCGGGTCCTCTCTCCAAACGGAAGAGGAGGCTGGACTCCCTTGAGGCCGCTCAGGGGGCTCCAAGAGACCCGCGTCGCGACTCGAGAGGAGAGCGGAGTCCTTGGCTTCCCTTCGAGCCGAGGCCTGACTCCCCGGGGGAGCCTGGAATGCAACCCCGAGATCCCTGCCTTCCCTGGAGAGGAATATTAGGTCCCGGACACACGCCTAGGTGAGGTCTCTTCGGCCCTGCAGTGACTCGAGCGCAACCCCCAGCTTTCCCTCGCAACCCGAGGGGAAGATTGGGCTTCCCAGGGCCAAGCCAAGGGGAAGGCTGAGATCCCCGTCGTAACTCGAGAATCCCGCCGCAACTCGAGAAAAACCACGTGGTTCCCACCTCTTGGCAAGATGAGGCCCTTGCCCGCCACGGCGTCTCAAGGGAAGTCCCCTGTTCCGCCCTGAAGTCAAAACGGCCCCTGACAGCCTTCCTGCGACCCCCAGAAGTCCCCCGACACGCCGGGTTCCCTCGAGGGGAACACCGAGGGTCCCGGCACCGCTTCCTCTGAGCCCCTTCTCCCCTCCTGATCGCGACAGGAGAGGCGATTCCCCTGCGTGGTCTTGAAGGGGTTCCCGGCCTTCCCGGCGCACCTCAGGAGGAGGCCGGTCTCACGAGGAAATTCGAGACGAGCCACGTGGGTGGGGCCACATGCCGAACGCCCCCGATTCCCCGGTCCGCCCTTGAGAAGGACCCGAGGCCCGGACCCCTCTTCGAAGGCAACCCTGTGGGTGAAGGCACAACACGAAGGGGCACTGCCACCCCCGTGCATCGTCCGCAAAGACCCGCGGGTTCCACACACAGCTCGACGAGGGGCCTGAGACCCCCTGAGCAACTCGAGAGGCCAGCGGGGTTCCCTTGCTCAGACAAGGCGAGGCCTGACTCTCCTGTCCCAACTCTGCAGGGACCCTGCGGTCGGAGTCCGAAACGGAGAGGAAGCCTGAGTTTCCTGCCTCCCCTCGAGGTGAGGCCCTCTTCCGTTGCGCCAGACCCAGCGGAGTCCCTAGGGGCCCCGCCACCTCCACAGGATCCCACGCCTCTCAGAGGCACCCTGGGAAGTTCCCTAAGGTCCCCGGCAGAAGGCGAGGGACACGAGGGTTTCCCGCCGCCCCCCGAGGAAGACCTCGAGAGTCCTTCTTCAACGCGTCTCGAGGCCCTAGTCCCCTCCCGTGACTCGAGAGCCAGGACGCGCTCCCCCTCGCCACGCGCATGGAGACCTGACTTCCCTGGCGCCGCACGAGAGGCTCCCTGAGATCCTCGTCGTGCCTCGGGAGAAAACCCCCACGGGCGCCGCAGCTCGAGGAAACCCCTGAGACGCCCCCGTCCTCGCGAGCTGAGGGCCTTCTTTTCCTGCATGGCCTGGAGAGCAATCCCGGGTCCTCTCTCCAAACGGAAGAGGAGGCTGGACTCCCTTGAGGCCGCTCAGGGGGCTCCAAGAGCCCCGCGTCGCGACTCGAGAGGAGAGCGGAGTCCTTGGCTTCCCCTCGAGACGAGGCCTGACTCCCCGGGGGAGCCTGGAATGCAACCCCGAGATCCCTGCCTTCCCTGGAGAGGAATATTAGGTCCCGGACACACGCCTAGGTGAGGTCTCTTCGGCCCTGCAGTGACTCGAGCGCAACCCCCAGCTTTCCCTCGCAACCCGAGGGGAAGATTGGGCTTCCCAGGGCCAACCCAAGGGGAAGGCTGAGATCCCCGTCGTAACTCGAGAATCCCGCCGCAACTCGAGAAAAACCACGTGGTTCCCACCTCTTGGCAAGATGAGGCCCTTGCCCGCCACGGCGTCTCAAGGGAAGTCCCCTGTTCCGCCCTGAAGGGTGAAACGGTCCCTGACAGCCTTCCTGCGACCCCCAAAAGTCCCCCGACACGCCTGGTTCCCTCGAGGGGAACACCGAGGGTCCCGGCACCGCTTCCTCTGAGCCCCTTCTCCCCTCCTGATCGCGACAGGAGAGGCGATTCCCCTGCGTGGTCTGGAAGGGGTTCCCGGCCTTCCCGGCGCACCTCAGGAGGAGGCCGGTCTCACGAGGAAATTCGAGACGAGCCACGTGGGTGGGGCCACATGCCGAACGCCCCCGATTCCCCGGTCCGCCCTTGAGAAGGACCCGAGGCCCGGACCCCTCTTCGAAGGCAACCCTGTGGGTGAAGGCACAACACGAAGGGGCACTGCCACCCCCGTGCATCGTCCGCAAAGACCCGCGGGTTCCACACACAGCTCGACGAGGGGCCTGAGACCCCCTGAGCAACTCGAGAGGCCAGCGGGGTTCCCTTCCTCAGTCAAGACGAGGCCTGACTCTCCTGTCCCAACTCTGCAGGGACCCTGCGGTCGGAGTCCGAAACGGAGAGGAAGCCTGAGGTTCCTGCCTCCCCTCGAGGTGAGGCCCTCTTCCGTTGCGCCAGACCCAGCGGAGTCCCTAGGGGCCCCGCCACCTCCACAGGATCCCACGCCTCTCAGAGGCACCCTGGGAAGTTCCCTAAGGTCCCCGGCAGAAGGCGAGGGACACGAGGGTTTCCCGCCGCCCCCCGAGGAAGACCTCGAGAGTCCTTCTTCAACGCGTCTCGAGGCCCTAGTCCCCTCCCGTGACTCGAGAGCCAGGACGCGCTCCCCCTCGCCACGCGCATGGAGACCTGACTTCCCTGGCGCCGCACGAGAGGCTCCCTGAGATCCTCGTCGTGCCTCGGGAGAAAACCCCCACGGGCGCCGCAGCTCGAGGAAACCCCTGAGACGCCCCCGTCCTCGCGAGCTGAGGGCCTTCTTTTCCTGCATGGCCTGGAGAGCAATCCCGGGTCCTCTCTCCAAACGGAAGAGGAGGCTGGACTCCCTTGAGGCCGCTCAGGGGGCTCCAAGAGACCCGCGTCGCGACTCGAGAGGAGAGCGGAGTCCTTGGCTTCCCCTCGAGACGAGGCCTGACTCCCCGGGGGAGCCCGGAATGCAACCCCGAGATCCCTGCCTTCCCTGGAGAGGAATATGAGGTCCCGGACACACCCCTAGGTGAGGTCTCTTCGGCCCTGCAGTGACTCGAGCGCAACCCCCAGCTTTCCCTCGCAACCCGAGGGGAAGATTGGGCTTCCCAGGGCCAACCCAAGGGGAAGGCTGAGATCCCCGTCGTAACTCGAGAATCCCGCCGCAACTCGAGAAAAACCACGTGGTTCCCAACTCTTGGCAAGATGAGGCCCTTGCCTGCCACGGCGTCTCAAGGGAAGTCCCCTGTTCCGCCCTGAAGGGTGAAACGGTCCCTGACAGCCTTCCTGCGACCCCCAAAAGTCCCCCGACACGCCGGGTTCCCTCGAGGGGAACACCGAGGGTCCCGGCACCGCTTCCTCTGAGCCCCTTCTCCCCTCCTGATCGCGACAGGAGAGGCGATTCCCCTGCGTGGTCTGGAAGGGGTTCCCGGCCTTCCCGGCGCACCTCAGGATGAGGCCGGTCTCACGAGGAAGTTCGAGACGAGCCACGTGGGTGGGGCCACATGCCGAACGCCCCCGATTCCCCGGTCGGCCCTTGAGAAGGACCCGAGGCCCGGACCCCTCTTCGAAGGCAACCCTGTGGGTGAAGGCACAACACGAAGGGGCACTGCCCCCCCCGTGCATCGTCCGCAAAGACCCGCGGGTGCCACACACAGCTCGACCAGGGGCCTGAGACCCCCTGAGCAACTCGAGAGGCCAGCGGGGTTCCCTTCCTCAGGCAAGACGAGTCCTGACTCTCCTGTCCCAACTCTGCAGGGACCCTGCGGTCGGAATACGAAACGGAGAGGAAGCCTGAGGTTCCTGCCTCCCCTCGAGGTGAGGACCTCTTCCGTTGCGCCAGACCCAGCAGAGTCCCGAGGGGCCCCGCCACCTCCACAGGATCCCTCGCCTCTCAGAGGCACCCTGAGAAGTTCCCTAAGGTCCCCGGCAGAAGGCGAGGGAAACGAGGGTTTCCCGCCGCCCCCCGAGAAAGACCTCGAGAGTCCTTCTTCAACGCGTCTCGAGGCCCTAGTCCCCTCCCGTGACTCAAGAGCCATGACGCGCTCCCCCTCGCCATGCGCATGGAGACCTGACTTCCCTGGCGCTGCACGAGAGGCTCCCTGAGGTCCTCATCGTGCCTCGTGAGAAAACCCCCATGGGCGCAGCAGCCTGAGGAAACCCATGAGACGCCCCCGTCATCGCGAGATGAGGGCCTTCTTTTCCTGCCTGGCCTGGAGAGCAATCCCGAGTCCTCTCTCCAAACTTAAGAGGAGGCTCGACACCCTTGAGTCCACTCAGTGGGCTCCAAGAGATCCGTGTCGCGACTTGAGAGGAAAGCGGAGTCCTTTGCTTCCCCTCCAGGCGAGTCCTGACTCCCCGGGGGAGTGTGGAATGGAAACCCGGGATCCCTGTCTTCCCTTGAGAGGAATATTAGGTCCTGGACACACGCCTCGATGAGGTCTCTTTGGCCCTGTAGTGACTCGAGCAGAACCCCTAGCTTTCCATCGCAACTCGAATTGAAGATTGGGCTTCCCAGAGCCAACCCAAGAGAGACCTGAAATTCCTGTCGTTTTCGGGAATCCCGATGCAACTCAAGAAAAACGACGTGGTTCCAACGTCTTCACAGGATGAGGCCCTTGCCCGCTACAGCGTCTCCAGGGAAGTCCCATGTTCTGTCCTGAAGTGGGAAACGGTACTTGGCTCCCTTGATGCGACCCCTAAAGTTCCCTGAAACGCCGGGTTCCCTCGAGTGGAACACCGAGGGTCCCCGCACCACTTCATCTGAGCCCCATCTCCCCTCCTGATCGCGACAGGAGAATCCATTCCCCTACTTTGTGTGGAAGGGGTTCCCGGCCTTCCCGGCGCACCTCAGGATGATGCTGGTCTCACGAGGAAATTCGAGATGAGCCACGTGGGTGGTGCCACATGCAGAATGACCCCGATTTCCCGGTCCGCTCTTGAAATGAACCCGATGCCCGGACACCTCTTTGAAGGCAACCCTGTGGGGGAAGGCACAAAACGAAGGGGCACTGACTCCCCCATGCATCTTCTGGAAACACCCGCAGGTTCCACACACAGCTTGTCAAGGGCCCTGAGACCCCCTGAACGACTCGAGAGGCAAGCAGAGTTCCGTTACTCAGACAAGACGAGGCCTGACTCTCCTGTCCCAACTCTGCAGGGACCCTGCGGTCGGAGTCAGAAATGGAGAGGAAGCCTGAGGTTCCTGCCTCCAATCGAGATGAGGCCCTCTTTCATTTCGTCAAACCTAGTGGAGTCCCGAGAGGCCCCTCTAACTCCTCAGTATCCCTCACCTCTCAGAGGCACCTGGGAAGTTCCCTAAGGTCCCCTGTAGAGGTCGAGGGAAACGAGTGTTTCCCGCCCCAACCCAAGAAAGACCTTGAGAGTCCTTCTTAAATGCGTCTTGAGGCCCTAGTCCCTCCCATGACTCGAGAGCAATGACGCGATCTGCCTGGCCACACGCATGGAGTCAGGCTTCTCTGGCGCTGCACAAGAGGATCCTGAACTCCCCATCATATCTCGTGAGAAACCCCACACTGGCGCCGCAGCTCGAGAAAACCCATGAGACGCCCCCGTCATCACGAGAGGAGGGCCATCTTTAACTGAATGGTATGCAGATCAAGCGTGAACCTTCTGTCCAAGCTACACAGGACGCTTGACTCCCTTTAGGCCACTCATTGGGCTCCAAGAGTTACGCGTCCCGACTCGAGAGGATAGTGGAGTCCTTTGCTTCTTCTCGAGACGAGGCGTGACCCACCAGGTGAGACTGGAATGCGACCCCGATATCCCTGTCGCCCCTGGAGAGGAACATTACGTCCTGGACCCAAGCCTAGATGAGGACTCTTTGCCCTGAAGGGACTCGAGAGCAACCCCCAGCTCTCTCTGACAAGTTGAATGGAAGATTGGACTTCCTGGGCCAACACAAGAGGAAGCCTGAATTCCCCGTTGTAACTCAAGAATCCCGCCTCAACTCGAGAAAAACCACGTGTTTCCCTCGTCATCGCAATATGAGGCCCTTGCCCGCTACAGCATCTCCAGAGAATTCCCACGTTCCGTCTTGAAGTGCGAAACTGTACTTGGCACCCTTGATGCGACCTCAAAAGTGCCGTGACATACCGGTCTCACTCGAGGGGACCACCGAGGTTCCCGGCACCACTTCATCTGAGCCCCTTCTCCCCTTCTGATCGCGAGCGGTGGGTCGATTCCCCTGCTTTGTCTGCAAGGGGTTCCTGACCTTCCCGGCGCACCTCAGGATGAGGCCGGTCTCCCGAGGAAATTCGAGACGTAGCCTCGTGGGTGGTACCACATGCTGAAAGACCCCAATTTTCCGGTACGCTCTTGAAAAGAACCCGATGCCCGGAAACCTCTTTGAAGGCAACCCTGTGGATGAAGGCACAACACGAAGGGGCACTAACACCCCTGTGCATCGTCCGGAAAAACCCGCAGGTTCCACACTCAGCTCAACAAGTGGCCTGTCACTCTGTGAACAACTCAAAAGGCAAGCGGAGATCCATTCCTCCACAGAAGACGAGGCGTGACTCTCTTGTCCATACTCGGCAGGTATCTGCGACCCGAGTCAGAAATGGAGAGGACCCCTGAGGTTCCTGCCTCCATTCGAGATGAGGCCCTCTTTGATTGCACCAAACCCAGTTGAGTAACGAAAGGCCCCTCCCAAATCCACAGTGTCCCTGACTTCTCAGAGGCACCCTGAGAAGTTGCCTGAGGTCACCGACACAAGTCGAGGGAACCCAGGGTTCCCTGCCGCAACCCGAGAAAGACCTCGAGAGTCCTTCTTCAATGCGTCTTGAGGCCAGATTCGCCTACTATGACTCGAGAGCAATCACGCACTCCCCTTCACCACACACACGGAGACCTGACGTCCCTAGCACCACACGAGAGGCTCTCTGAGCTCCCCGTCGTACCTCGTGAGAAATCTGATACTGGTGCCGCAGCTGGAGAAAACCCACGAGACGCCCCCGTCATCGCGAGATGAGGGCCTTTTTTCCTGCATGGCCAGGAAAACAATCCCGAGTCATCTCTCCAAACTCCATAGGAGGCTTCACTCCCTTTACGCCACGCAGTGGGCTCCAAGAGATACCCGTCGCGACTCGACAGGAGAGCGGAGTCCTTTTTTCCCCCTCAAGACGAGGCCTGACTCTCCGGTTGAGTCGAGAATGCAACCCTGAGATCCCTGTCGGCCCAGTAGTGGAACACTAGGTCCTGGACACAAGCGTAGATGAGGTCTATTTTGCCCTGCAGTGACTGGAGAGCAATCCCCAGTTCTAACTTGCAACTCGAATGGAATACCGGATTTTCCTGGCGCCACACAAGAGGCTCCCTGAGATCCCCGTGGTACTTCATGAGACACCCCACACTGGCGCCGCAGCTCGAGAAAACCCACGAGATGCCACCGTCATTTCGAGATGAGGGCCTTCTTTTCCTGCATGGCCTGGAGTCCAATCCCGAGTCCTCTCTCCAAACTCCACAGGAGGCTTGACTCACTTTAGTACACACAGTGGGCTCCAAGAGATACCCATCGCGACTCGAGATGAGAGCGGAATTCTTTGCTTACCCTTGAGGTGAGAACTGACTCCCCGGATGAGTCTGGAATGCAAACCCGAGATCCCTGTCGCCCCTGGAGAGCAACGTTAGATCCTGGACACAAGCCTAGATTAGGTCTCTTTTGCCCTGCAGTGACTCTAGTGCAATCCCCAGCTCCCCCTCGCAACCCGAATGGAAGATTGGATTTCAAGGCCAACAAGAGGAAGCCTAAATTCCTGGTCATAACTCGAGAATCCCGCTGCAACTCGAGCAAAACCACGTGGTTCTCCCGTCATCGCAAGATGAGGCCCTTGCCCGCTACAGCGTTTCAAAAGATTTCCCAGGTTCCGTCTTGAAGTGCGAAAAGGTACTTGGCACCCTTGATGCGACCCCAAAAGTCCCCCAACACGCCGGTCTCACTCAAGGGGAACACCGAGGTTCCCGGCACCACTTCATTTAAGCCCCTTCTCCCCTCCTGATCGTGACCGGTGGGTCGATTCCCCTGCTTTGTCTGCAAGGGGGCCCGACCTTCCCTGCACAACTCAGGATGAGGCCGGTCTCATGGGGAAATTCGATACGTAGCTTTGTGGGTGGTGCCACTTGCTGAAAGACTCCAATTTCCCGGTCCGCTCTTGATAAGAATCCGATGCTCGGACACCTCTTGGAAGGCAGCCTTGAGTATGAAGGTACAACACGAAGGGGCACTAACACACCTGTGCATCATCCGGAAAAACGGGCAGGTTACATACACAGCTCGACAAGTGGCCTGTCACCTCGAGAACAACTCGAGAGGCAAGAGGAGTCCAATCCTCCAGAAAAGACGAGGCCTGACTCTCCTGTACCAACATGCAGGGACCTTGCGATCTGAGTCAGAAATGGAGAGGAACACTGAGGTTCCTGCTTCAACTCGAGATGAGTCCCTCTTATATTCCACCAAATGCGGAGGAGTCTCGAGAGGCCCCTCCAAACTGCACAGTATCCCTGACTTCTCAGAGGCACTCTGAGAAGCTCTCTGAGGTCGCAGGCACAAGTCAAGGGAACCCTGGGTTTTATGCAGTGACCCGAGAAAGACCTCGAGAGTCCTTCTTCAACCCGTCTTGAGGCCCGATTACCCTACCATGACTCAAGAGCAATGACGAACTCCCCCTAGCCATCTCATGGGTACCTGACTTCCCTGGCGCCACACGAGAGGCTCCCTGAGCTGCCTCTCGTACCTCGTCAGAAACCTGGAACTAGCGCGGCAGTCTAGAAAACCCACGAGACGCCACCGTCATCGCGAGATGAGGGCCTTCTTTTCCTGCATGGCCTGGAGAGGAATCCCGAGTCCTCTATCCAAACACCACAGGAGGCTTGACTCCCTTTAGGGCACACAGTGGGCTCCAAGAGATACCCATCGCGACTCAAAAGGACAGCAGAGTTCTTTGCTTCCCCTCGAGACGAGGCCTGATTCCCCGGGTGAGTCTGGTATGCAACCCCAAGATCCCTGTCGCCCCTAGGGACGAGCATTAAGTCCTGGACACAAGCCTAGATGAGGTCTATTTTGCCCTGCAGTGACTCGAGGGCAATCCCCAGCTCTCCCTTTAAACTCGAATGGAAGATAGGACTTCCCTGGGCCAACACATGAGGAAGCCTGTATTCCCCGTCGAAACTCGAGAATCCCACCACAACTCGAGAAACGCCACGTGGTTCCCCCGTCATCGCAAGATGAGGCCCTTGCCCCCTACAGCGTCTCAAGAGAAGTCCCACGTTCTGTCTTGAAGTGCGAAACGGTATTGGCACTCTTGATGCGACCTCAAAAGTTCCTCGACACACTGGTCTGACTCGAGGAGAACACCGAGGTTCCCGGCACCACTACATCTGAGCCCCTTCTCCCCTCCTGAACGCGACAGGAGGGTCGATTACCCTGTTTTGTCTTGAAGGGGTTTCCGCCTTTCGCGGTGCATCTCAGGATGAGGCCGGTCTCACGAGGATATTCGAGACATAACCTCGTGGATGGTGACACATGCCGAAAGACCCCGATTACCCGGTTCGCTCTTGATAAGATCCCAATGCCCGGACACCTCTTTGAAGATAACCCTTTTGATGAAGGCACAACACTTAGGGGCACTGACACCCCCGGTTATCGTCCGGAGAAACCCGCAGGTACCACACACAGCTCGAGAAGTGACCTGTCACCCCGTGAACAACTGGAGAGGCAAGCAGAGTTCCATTCCTCCACACAAGACGAGGCCTGACTCTCCTGTTCGAACTCTGCAGCGAAACTGCGATCCGAGTCAGACCTGGCCCAGGGGAAGTCAGGAGAGGAAACATGAGTTTCCTGCCTCCACTCGAGATGAGGCCCTCTTCCATTGCACCGAACCCAGTGGAGTCCCGAGAGGCCCCTCCCAACTGCACAGTATCCCTGACTTCTCAGAGGCACCCTTAGACCTTCCTGAGATCACCGGCACAAGTCGAGGGAACCAAGGGTTTCCTGCCCCAACCCGTAAAAGACCTCGAGAGTCCTTCTTCAACGCGTCTTGAGGTGCGATTCCCCTACCATGACTCGAGAGCAATGACGCGCTCCCCCTAGCCACGCGCATAGAAACCTGACTGCCCTGGCACAACGTGAGAGGCTCACTGAGCTCCCAGTCTTACTTCGTGAGAAACCCCACACTAGCGCCACAGCTCGAGAAAACCTACGAGACGCCCCAGTCATCGGGAGATGAGGGCCTTCATTTCCTGCATTGCCTGGAGAGCAATCCCGTGTCCTCCCTCCAAACACCAGAGGAGGTTTGACTCCCTTTAAGCCACTCAGTGGGCTCCAAGACATACCCGTCCGACTCGAGAGGAGAGCAGAGTCCTTTGCTTCCCCTCGAGACGAGGCCTGACTCCAAGGTGAGTCTGGAATGCAACCCCGAGATTTCTGTCGAGCCTTGACATGAACATTAGGTTCTGCAAACAAGCCTTGGAGGGGTCTCTTTTGCCTTCAGTGACTAGAGCGCACATCCAGCTATTCCTCGAATCTCGAATGGAAGATAAAACTTTTGTGGGCCAACACAATAGGAAGCATGAATTCCCTGTGCTAACTCAAATATCCCACCGCAACTCGAGAAAAACCAAGTGGTTCCGCAGTCATTACAAGATGAGGCCCTTGCCCGCTGGAGCACCCCAAGAGAAGTCCAACTTTCCATTTTGAAGAGCGAAACGGTACTTGGAACGCTTTATGCGACCCCAAAAGTTACCCGACATACCTGTCTCACTTGAGGGAAACACCGAGGTTCCCAGCAGCACTTCATCTGAGCCACTTCTCCCCTCCTGATCGCCACAGGAGGGTCGATTCCTCTGCTTTGTCTGGAAGAGTTTCATGACCTTCGCGGCACACCTCAGGATGAGGCCGGTTTCATGAGGAAATTCGAGACAACCCACGTGGGTGGTGCCAAATGCTGAACGACCCCGATTTCCCGGTCCGCTCTTCATAAGAACCCGATGCCTGGACACCTCTTAGAAGGCAACCCTGTGGATGAAGACACAAAACGAAGGGTCACTGACACCCCCGTGCATCGTCTGGAAAAACCGGCAGATTCCACACACAGTTTGACAAGGGGCCTGAAAACCCATGAACAACTCGAGAGGCAAGCGGAGTTCCATTCCTCAGAAAAGAAGTAGCCTGACTCTCCTGTCCCAACTCTGCAGGGACCCTGATGTCGGAGTCCAAAACAGAGAGGAAGTCTGAGGTTCCTGCCTCCCCTCGAGATGAGGCCCTCTTCCATTGCGCGAAACCCAGCGGAGAACCGAGAGGCCCCACAAACTCCACAGTATCCCTCAACTCTCAGAGACACCCTGGGAAGTTCCCTAATGTCCCCAGCAGAAGGCGAGGGAAACGAGGGTTTCCCGCCGCCCCCCGAGAAAGACTTCGAGAGTGCTTCTTCAACGTGTCTCGAGGCCCTAGTCCTCTCCCGTGACTCGAGAGCCATGACGCGCTCCCCCTCGCCACACACATGGAGACCTGACTTTCCAGGCGCCGCACGAGAGGCTCCCTGAGATCCTCGTCGTGCCTCGGGAGAAAACCCCCACGGGTGCCGCAGCTCGAGGAAACATCTGAGACACCCCCGTCCTTGCGAGCTGAGGGCCTTCTTTTCCTGCATGGCCTGGAGAGCAATCCCGGGTCCTCTCTCCAAACGGAAGAGGAGGCTGGACTCCCTTGAGGCCGCTCAGGGGGCTCCAAGAGATCCGCCTCGCGACTCGAGAGGAGAGCGGAGTCCTTGGCTTCCCCTCGAGACGAGGCCTGACTCCCCGGGGGAGCCTGGAATGCAACCCCGAGATCCCTGCCTTCCCTGGAGAGGAATATTAGGTCCCGGACACACGCCTAGGTGAGGTCTCTTCGGCCCTGCAGTGACTCGAGCGCAACCCCCAGCTGTCCCACGCAACTCGAGGGGAAGATTGGGCTTCCCAGGGCCAACCCAAGAGGAAGCCTGAGATCCCCGTCGTAACTCGAGAATCCCGCCGCAACTCGAGAAAAACCACGTGGTTCCCACCTCTTGGCAAGATGAGGCCCTTGCCCGCGACGGAGTCTCAAGGGAAGTCCCCTGTTCCGCCCTGAAGGGCGAAACGGTCCCTGACAGCCTTCATGCGTCCCCCAAAAGTTCCCTGACACGCCGGGTTCCCTCGAGGGCAACACCGAGGGTCCCGGCACAGCTTCATCTGAGCCCCTTCTCCCCTCCTGATCGCGACAGGAGAGTCGATTCGCCTGCGTGGTCTGGAAGGGATTCCCGGCCTTCCCGGCGCACCTCAGGATGAGGCCGGTCTCACGAGGAAATTCGAGACGAGCCACGTGGGTGGTGCCACATGCCGAACGACCCCGATTCCCCGGTCCGCCCTTGAGAAGGACGCGAGGCCCGGACCCCTCTTCGAAGGCAACACTGTGGGGTAAGGCACAACACGAAGGGGATTGCCACCCCCATGCATCGTCCGCAAAGGCCCGGGGTTTCCACACAAAGCTCGACGAGGGGCCTGAGACCCACTGAACAACTCGAGAGGCAAGCAGGGTTCCCTTCCTCAGTCAAGACGAGGCCTGACTCTCCTGTCCCAACTCTGCAGGGACCCTGCGGTCGGAGTCCGAAACAGAGAGGAAGCCTGAGGTTCCAGCCTCCCCTCGAGGTGAGGCCCTCTTCCGTTGCGCAAGACCCAGCGGAGTCCCGAGAGGCCCCGCCAACTCCACAGGATGCCTCGCCTCTCAGAGGCACCCTGGGAAGTTCCCTCTGGTCTCCGGCAGAAGGCGAGGGAAACGAGGGTTTCCCGCCGCTCCCCAAGAAAGACCTCGAGAGTCCTTCTTCAACACGTCTCGAGGCCCTAGTCCCCTCCCGTGACTCGAGAGCCAGGACGCGCTCCCCCTCGCCACGCGCACAGAGACCTGACTTCCCTGGCACCGCACGAGAGGTTCCCTGAGATCCTCGTCTTGCCTCGTGAGAAAACCCCCACGGGCGCCGCAGCTCGAGGAAACCCCTGATAAGCCCCCGTTCTCGCGAGGTGAGGGCCTTCTTTTCCTGCCTTACCCAGAGCGCAATCCCGAGTCCTCTCTCCAAACTGAAGAGGAGGCCTGACTCCCTTGAGGCCACTCAGTGGGCTCCAAGAGATCTGCGTCGCGACTTGAGAGGAGAGCGGCATCCTTTGCTTGCCCTCGAGACGAGGCCTGACTCCCCGGGGGTGTTTGGAACGCCACCCCGAGATCCCTGTCTTCCCTTGAGAGGAACGTTAAGTCCCGGACACAGACATAGATGAGGTCTCTTGGCCCTGCAGTGACTCGAGTGCAACCCCCAGCTTTCCCTCGCAACTCGAATGGAAGATTAGGCTTCTCGGGGCCAATACAAGAGGAAGCCTGAAATCCCCGTCGTAACTCTAGAATCCCGCCGCAACTCGAGAAAATCCACATGGTTCCAACGTCTTCCTAAGATGAGGCCCTTGCCCGCTACGGCGTCTCAAGGGAAGTCCTAGGTTCTGTCCTGAAGTGCGAAACGGTACCTGACTCCTTTCATGCATCCCCCAAAAGTCCCTCACACGCCGGTTTCCCTCGAGTGTAACACCGAGGGTTCCGGCCCCACTTCATCTGAGCCCCTTCTCCCCTCCTGATGGCGACAGGAGAGTCGATCCCCCTGCGTTGTCTTGAAGGGTCCCCGGCCTTCCCGGCACATCTCAGGATGAAGCCGGCCTCACTAGGAAATTTGAGACTAGCCCCGTGGGTGGTCCCACATGCCGAAAGACCCCAATTTCCCTGTCCGCTCTTGAAAAGAACCCGAGGCCCGGACACCTCTTCGAAGGCAAGCTAGTGGGTGAAGGCACAACACGAAGGGGCACTGTCACTGTCGTGCATCGTCCGGAAACACCCGCAGGTTCCACACACAGCTCAACAAGGGGCCTGAGACCCCCTGAGCACCTCGAGAGGCAAGCGGAGTTCCCTTCCTCAGACAAGACGATTCCTGACTCTCTTGTCCCAACTCTGCAGGGACCCTGCGGTCGGAGTCCGAAACGGAGAGGAAGCCTGAGGTTCCTGCCTCCCCTCGAGGTGAGGCCCTCTTCCGTTGCGCCAGACCCAGCGGAGTCCCGAGGGGCCCCGCCACCTCCACAGGATCCCTCGCCTCTCAGAGGCACCCTGGGAAGTTCCCTAAGGTCCCCGGCAGAAGGCGAGGGACACGAGGGTTTCCCGCCGCCCCCCGAGAAAGACCTTGAGAGTCCTTCTTTACCGTCTTGAGGCCCGATACCCTACCATGACTGGAGAGCAATGACGCATTCCCCTCGCCACGCCCATTGAAACCTAACTTCCCTGGCGTCACACGAGAGGCTCCCTGCACTCCCCGTCCTACCTCATGAAAACCCCACACTGGCACCGCCGCTCGAGAAAACTCACGAGACGCCCCCATCATCGTAAGATGAGGGCCTTCTTTTCCTACATGACCTAGAGAGCAATCCCGAGTCCACTCTCCAAACTCCACTGGAGGCCTGAGTCCCTTTAGGCCACTCAGTAACCTCCAAGAGATACACGTCGCTACTCTAGAGGAGAGCAGAGTCCGTTGCTTCCCCTCGAGCCGAGGCCTGACTACTTGGGTGAGTCTGGAATGGTATCCCGAGATCCGTGTCGCCCCTGTAGAGGAAAACTCGGTCCTGGACACAAGCCTAAATGAGGTCTTTTTTGTCCTGCATTGACTCAAGTGCAATCCCCAGCTCTCCCTCGCAACTCGAATGGATGATTGGACTTCCCTGGGCCAACACAAGAGGAAGCCTGTATTCCCCATTGTAATTCGAGAATCCCGCGGCAACTGGAGAAAAACAACGTGGCTCCTCCGTCATCGAAATATGAGTCCCCTGTCAGCTATAGCGTCTCCAGGGAAGTCCCATGTTCCGTCTTGAAGTGTGAAACGGTACTTGGCACCCTTGATGCGACCCCCAAATTTCCCTGACACCCCGGTCTCACTCGAGGAGAACATGGAGGTTCCCAGCACCGCTTCAGCTGAGCCTCTTCTCCCCTCCTGATGGCGACAGGAGGGTCGATTCCCCTGCTTTGTCTGGAAGGGGTTCCCAGACTTCCCGGCGAACCTCAGGATGAGGCCAGTCTCACGAGGGAAGTCGAGACGTAGCCTCGTGGGTTGTGCCACATGCCGAAAGACCCCGATTTCCTGGTCCGCTATTGATAAGATCCCGATGCCCGGTCACCTCTTCGAAGGTAACCCTGTGGATGAAGGCACAACACGAAGGGGCACTGACACCCCTGTGCATCGTCCCCCAAAACCGCAGGTTCCACATACAACTCGACAGGTGGCCTGTCATCCCGTGAACAACTCGAGAGGCAAGCGGAGTTCCATTACTCCACACAAGACGAGGTCTGACTCTCCTGTCCCAACTCTGCAGGGACCCTGCTATCCGAGTCAGAAATGGAGAGGAACCCTGACGTTACTGCCTCAATCCGAGATTAGGTCCTCTTCAATTGCACCAGTCCCTGTGATGTCCCGAGAAGCCCCTCTCAACTCCACAGTATCCCTGACTTCTCAGAGGAACCCCGCTAAGCTCCCTGAGGTCATGGGCACAAGTCGAGGGAACCCAGGGTTTCCTGCCACACCCCGAGAAAGACCTCGAGAGTTCTTCTTCGAAGCGTCTTGAGGCTTGATTCCCCTACCATGACTCGAGAGCAATGAGGCGCTCCCCCACACCACGTCCATGGAGACCTGACTTCCGTGGCACCACAGGAGTCTCCCTGAGCTCCCCGTCCTATCTCGTGAGAAACCCCAACCAGGCACTGCACCTTGAGAAAACCCACGAGACGCCCCCGTCATCGTGAGATGAGGGCCTTCTTTTCCTGCATGGCCTAGAGAGCAATCCCGAGTCCTCTCTCCAAACTCCACAGTAGGCTTAACTCCATTTAGGCCACGCTTGGGCTCCAAGGGATACCCGTCGCAACTCGAGAGGAGAGCGGAGTCCATTCATTCCCTTCGAGACGAGGCCTGACTCCCCGGGTGAGTCTGGAATGCAACCCCGAGATCCCTGTCGCCCCTGGAGAGAAAAACTCGGTCCTGGACACAAACCTAGATGAGCTCTATTTTGCCCTGCAGTGACTCGAGAGCAATCTCCAGCTCTCACTTGCAACTCAAATGGAAGATTGGACTTCCCTGGGCCAACACAAGAGGAAACCTGTATTCCCCATCGTAACTCAAGAATCCTGCCGCAACTCGAGAAAAAACACGTGGGTCCCCCGTCAGCGCTAGATGAGGCCCTTGCCCACTACAGCATCTCAAGAGAAGTCCCAGGTTCCGTCTTGAAGTGCAAAACGGTACTTGGCACCCTTGATGCAACCAGAAAAGTTACCCGACTTTCACTCAAGGAGAGCACCGAGGTTCCCGGCACTACTTCATCTGAGCCCTTTCTCTCCTCCTGATCCCGAAAGTAGGGTCGATTCCCCTGCTTTGTTTGGAAAGGGTTCCTCGACTTTCCTGCGCGCCTCAGGATGAGGCCGGTCTCACGAGAAAATTCGAGACGTAGCCTAGTGGGTGGTGCAACATGCTGAAAGACCCCAATTTCCCGGTCCGCACTTGAGGAGAACACGATGCCCGGACACCTCTTCGAAGGCAACCCTGTGGATGAAGGCACAACAGGAAGGAGCACTGACGCCCCCGTGCATCTCCGAAAAACCCGCAGGTTCCACACACATCACGAAAAGTGGTGTTATCCTTGAACAACTTGAGATGTAAGCGGAGTTCCATTCCTCCGCAGAACACGAGACCTGACACTCCTGAGCAAACTCAACAGGGACCCTGCGATCTGAGTCAGATCCGGCCTCCAGGAAGTCAGGAGCAGAACCCTGAGGTTCCTGCCTCAACTCGAGATGAGGCCCACTTCCATTGCACCAAACCCAGAGGAGTCCCGAGAGGCCTCTCCCAAATCCACAGTATCCCTGACTTCTCAGAGGCACCCTGAGACGCTTCCTGAGGTCACCGGCACAAGTCAAGGGAACCCAGGGTTTCCTGCCGCAACCCTAGAAAGACATCGAGAGTTCTTTTTCAACCCGTCATGAGGCCCGATTCCCCTACCCTGACTTGAGAGCAATGACGCGCTCCCCCTTGCCCCGCCCATGGAGACCTGACTTCCCTGTTGCCACACGAGAGGCTACCTGAACTCCCCGTCGTACCTCGTGAGAAACCCCACACTGGCGCCGCAGCTCGAGAAAACCCACGAGACGCCCCCGTCATCTCGAGATGTGGGCCTTCTTTTCCTGCATGGCCTGGAGAGCAATCCCGAGTCCTCTCTCCAAACTGAAGAGGAGGGTTGACTCCCTTTAGACCACTCAGTGGGCTCCAAGAGATACGCGTCGCAACTCAAGAGGAGAGCCGAGTCCTTTGCTTCCCCTCGAGACGAGGCCTAACTCCCCGGGTGAGTCTGTAATGCAAACCCGAGATCCCTGTCGCCCTTGGAGAGGATCATTGGGTCCTGAACACAAGGCTAGATGAGGTCGCTTTTGCCCTGCAGTAACTCGAGAGCACTCCCCAGCTTTCCCTCGCAACCCGAATGGAAGATTGGACCTCCCTGGGCCAACACAAGAGGAAGCCTGAATTCCCAGTAGTAATTCGAGAATTCCGCCTCAACTTGAGAAAAACCACGTGGTTCCCCCGTCATTGCAAGATGAGGCCCTTGCCCGCTCCAGCGTCTCAAGAGTAGTCCCACGTTCTGTCTTGAAGTGCGAAATGATATTTGGCACCCTTAATGCTACCCCAAAAGTTCCCCGACATACGGGTCGCACTAGAGGGGAACACCGAGGTTCCTGGCACCACTTCATCTGAGCCCCTTTTCCCCTCCTGATCGCGAAAGGAGGGTCAATTCCCCTGCTTTGTCTGCAAGGGGTTCCCGACCTTCTCCACGCACCTCAGATGAGGCTGTCTCACGAGGAAATTCGAGACGTAGCCTCAATGGTGGTGCCACATGCCGAAAGACCGCGATTTCCCGATCCGCTCTTGAGAAGAACCCGATGCCCGGACACCTCTTCGAAGGCAACCCTGTGGACGAAGGCACAAAAGGAAGGGTCACTGACACTCCCATGCATCATTCGGTAAAAGCCGCAGGTTCCACACACAGCTCGACAAGAGGCCTGTCATCCCATGAACAACTCGAGAGGCAAGCAGAGTTCCATTCCTCCACTCAAGACGAGGCCTGACTCTCCGGTCCCAACTCTGAAGGGACCCTGCGATCGGAGTCCGAAATGGAGAGGAACCCTGAGGTTCCTGACTCCACTCGAGATGAGGCCCTCTTCCATTACACCAAAAACAGTGGAGGCCCGAGAGGCCCCTCCCAAATCCACAGTATCGCGACTTCTCAGAGGCACCCTTAGAAGCTCCCTGAGGTCACTGGCACAAGTCGAGGGAACACAGGGTTTCCTGACGCAACCCGAGAAAGACCTCGAAAATCCTCCTTCAACGCATCTTGAATCCCGATTCCCCTACCATGACTCGAGAGCAATGACGCGTTCCCCCTCGCCACTCGCATGGAGACTTGACTTCCCTGGCGCCACACGAGAGGCTCCCTGAGCTCCCCGTCATACCTCGTGAGAAATCCCACACTGGCTCCCCAGCTCCAGAAAACCCACGAGACGCCTCCGTCATCGCGAGATGAAGGCCTTCTTTTCCTGCATGGCCTGGAGAGCAATCTCGAGGCCTCTCTTCAAACTCCACAGGAGGCCTGACTCCCTTAGGCCACTCTGTGGGCTCCAAGAGATACCCGTTGGGACTCGAGAGGAGAGCGGAATTCTTTGCTTCCCCTATATACCAGGCCTGACTCCTCAGGTGAGTCTGGAATGCAACCCCGAGATCCCTGTCGCCCCTGGAGGGGAACATTAGGTCCTAGACACAAGCATAGATGAGGTCTCATTTGCCCTGAAGTGACTCGAGAGCAATCCCCTGCTCTCCCTCGCACCTCAAATGGAAGAATGGACTTCCCTGGGACAACACAAGAGGAAACCTGAATTCCCCGTCGTAATTCGAAAATCCCGCTGCAACTCGAGGAAAACCACGTGGTTCCCCCGTCATCGCAAGATGAGGCCCTTGCCAGCTACAGCATCTCAGTAGAAGCCCTACGTTCCATCTTGAAGTTTAAAACGATAATTGGCAACCTTGATATTAGCACAAAAGTTCCCCGACACCCTGGTCTCACTCGAGGGGAACACCAAGGTTCGGTGCACCGCTTGTTCTGAGCCCCTTATCCCCTCCTGATCGCGACGGGAGGGTCGATTACCCTGCTTTGTCTGGAAGGGGTTCCGGACCTTCCCGGCGCACCTCAGGATGAGGCCGGTCTCACGAGGAAATTCGAGACGTAGCCTTGTGGTTGGTGCCACACGCCGAAAGACCCCGATTTCCCTGTCTGCTCTTGATAAGAACCCAATGCTAGGACACCTCTTCGAAGGCAATCCTGTGGACGAAGGCACAAAACGAAGGGGTCTGACACCCTCCTGCATCGTTGGAAAAGCCCGCAAGTTCCACATACAGATCGACAAGTGGCCTGTCACCCCGTGAACAACTCGAGAGGCAAGAGGAGTTAAATTCCTCCACACAAGACGAGGCCTGACTCTCCTGTCCCAACTCTGCATGGACACTGAGATCCGATTCAGAAATGGAGAGGAACCATGAGGTTCCTGCCTCAACTCGAGATAAGGCCCTCTTCTACTGCACCAAACCCAGTGGAGTTCGGAGCGGCCCCTCCCAACTGCACAGTATCCCTGACTTCTCAGAGGCACCCTGAAAAGCTCCCTGAGGTCACGGGCATAAGTCGACGGAACCCAGGGTTTCCTGCCGTAACCTGAGAAAAACCTCGAGAGTCCTTCTTCACGCATCTTGAGGCCCGATTCCCCTACCATGACTGGAGAAAAATGACGCGCTCCCCCTCGCCACGCGCATGAAGATCTGACTTCCCCGGCACCACATGAGAGGCTCCCTGAGCTCCCCATCGTACCTCGTGAGAAACCCCACACTGGCGCCGCAGCTCGAGAAAACCCACGAGACGCCCCTGTCATGGTGAAATGAGGGCCTTCTTTCCTGCATGACCTGAAGAGCAATCCCGAATCCTCTCTCCAAACTCCAAAGGAGGCTTGACTCCCTTTAGGTCACTCAGTGGGCTCCAAGAGCTACCCGTCGATACTCAGGAGGAGAGCGGTGTCCTTTGCTTCCCCTCGAGATGAGGCCTGACTACGAGGGTGAGTCTGGAATGCAACCCTGGATCCCTGTCGCCCCTGGAGAGGAACCTTAGGTCCTGGACAAAAGCCTAGAGGAGGTCTCTTTGGCCCTGCAGTGACTCAAGCGCAACCCCTAGCTTTCCCTTGCAACTCGAATGGAAGATTGGCCTTTCTGAGCCAACACAAGAGGAAGCCTGAATTTCCAGTTGTAATTTGAGAAACCCGCCGCAACTCGAGAAAAATCACGTGGTTCCCCGTATTGCAAGATGAGGCCCTTGCCCCCTACAGCGTCTCAAGAGAAGTCTCACATTCCGTCTTGAAGTGCAAAACAGTACTTGGCACCCTTGATGCGACCCCAAAAGTTCCCCTATATACCGATCTCACTAGAGGGGACACTGAAGTTTCCGGCACCACTTCATCTGAGGCCTTTCTCCTCTCCTGATCGCGATAGGAGGGTCGATTCCACTGCTTTGTCTCGAAGGGATTCCCGACCTTCCCGGCACACCTCAGGATGAGGCCGGTCTCACGAGGAAATTCGAGAGGTAGCCTCGAGGGCCATACTACATGCCGAAAGACCCCGATTCCATGGTCCACTTTTGATCAAAACCAGACTCCTGGACACCTCTTCGAAGGCAAGCCTGTGGATGAAGGCACAACACGTAGGGGCACTGACACCCCGTGCATCTTCCGGAAAAACCCGCAGGTTCCTCACACAGCTCCACAAGTGGTCTGTCACCTCGTGAACAACTCGAGAAGCAAGTGGAGTTCCATTCCTCCACACAAGACGATGCCTGACTCTCCTGTCACAACTCTAGGGACCTTGCGCACCGAGTCAGAAATGGAGAGGAAGCCTGAGGTTCCTGCCTCCACTCAAGATGAGGCCCTTTTCCATTGCCACAAAACCAGTGGAGTCCCGAGAGGCCCGTCCCAAATCCACAGTATGCCTGACTTCTCAGAGGCACCCTGAGAAGCTCCCTAAGGTCACCGGCAGAAGTCGACGGAACCCAGGGTTTCCTGCTGCAACCCGAGAAAGACCTTGAGAGTCCTGCTTTAACGTGTCTTGAGGCCCGATTCCCGTACCATATCTCGAGAGCAATGACGCGCTCCCCCTTGCCATGCGCATGGAGACCTGAATTCCCTGGTGCCACACGAAAGGCTCCCTGAGCTTCCCGTCGCACCTCGTCAGAAACCGCACACTGGCACCGCAGCTCGAGAAAACCAACAAGACGCCCCTGTCATCGCGAGATGAGGGTCTTCTTTTCCTGCATGGCCTGGAGAGCAATCCTGAGTCCTCTCTCCAAACTCCACAGGGGGCTTGACTCCCTTTAGGCCACTCAGTGGGCTCCAAGAGACACCTGCGGTGACTCAAGAGGAGAGCGGGGTCCTTTGCTTCCCCTCGAGTCGAGCTCTGACTCCCAGGATGCGTCTGGAATGCAACCCCGAGATCGCTGTTGGCCCTGGAGAGGAATATTAGGTCCTGGACACAAGCATAGATGAGGTCTCTTTTGCCCTGCAGTGACTCAAGAGCAAACCCCAGCTCTCCCTCGAAACTCGAATGGAAGATTGGACTTCCCTGGGCCAACACAAGAGGAAGCCTGAATTCCCCGTCGTAACTCGAGAATCCCGCCGCACCTTGAGAAAAACCACGTGATTCCCCCGTCATCCCAAGATGAGGCCCTTGCCCTCTACAGCGTGTCAAGAGAAGCCCCAAGTCCGTATTGAAGTGCAAAACGGTACTTGGCACCCTTGAAGTGACCCCAAAAGTTTCCCGACACACCGGTCCCACTCGAGGGGAACACCGAGGTTCCCGGCACGACTTCAACTGAGCCCTTTCACTCCTCCTGATCGCGACAAGATGGTCGATTCCCCTGCTTTGTCTGGAAGGGGTTCCCGATCTTCATGGTGCACCTCAGGATGACACCAGTCTAACGAAGAAATTCGAGACGTAGCCTCATGGATGGTGCCACGTTCTGAAAGACCCCGATTTCCTGCACTGGTATTGATAAGAACCCGATGTCCGGATACCTCTTTGAAGGCAACCCTGTGGATGAAGGCACAACACGAAGGGGCACTGACCCCCTCATGCATCTTACGGAAAAAACCGAAGGTTCCACTCACAGCTCGACAAATGGTCTGTTATCCTGTGAACAACTCGAGAGGCAAGTGGAGTTCCATTCCTCCACACAAGACGAGGCCTGACTCTCCTGTCCCAACTCTTCAGGGACCCTGTGGTCGGAGTTTTAAATGGAGAGGAACCCTTAGGTTCCTGCCTCAACTCGAGATGAGAACCTTTGCCATTGCACCAAACCCAGTGGAGTTCCGAGAGCGCCTCCCAAGTCCACAGTATGCCTGACTTCTCAGAGGCACCCTGAGAAGCTCCCTGAGGTCACCGGTACAAGTCGAGGGAACACAGGGTTTCCTGCCGCAACCTGAGAAAGACCTCGAGACTCCTTCTTCAACGTGTCTTGAGTCCCGATTTCCCTACCATGACTCGAGAGCATTTATGGGCTCCTCTTCATCACACGCATAGACACCTGACTTTCCTGGCGCCACACGAGAGGCTCCCTGAGCTCCCTGTCGTACTTCGTGAGAAAACTCATACTTGCGCTCCAACTCGAGAAAACCCACAAGACGCCCCCGTCATTGCGAGCTGAGGGCCTTCTTTCCTGTATGGCCTGGAGAGCAATCCCGAGTCCTCTCTCCAACTCCACAGGAGGCTTGACTCCCTGGAGGCCACTCAGTGGGCTCCAAGAGATACCTATCGCGACCCAGGAGGATATCAGAATCCTTTGCTTCCCCTCGAGCCGAGGCCTGACTCACTGGGTGAGTCTGGAATGCGTCCCCGTGATCCCTATCGCCCCTGGAGAGGAACATTAGGTCCTGGACACAAGCCTAGATGAGGTCTATTTTGACCTGCCGTGACTCGAGAGCAATTCCCACCCAGCTCTCCCTGGCAACTCGAATGGAAGAATGGACTTCCCTGGGCCAACAGAAGAGGAAGCCTGAATTCCCCGTCGTAAGTCAACAATCCCATCGCAACTCGAAAAAAACCACGTGGTTTCCCCTTCATCACAAGATGAGGCCCTTGCCCGCCACAGAGTCTCAAGAGAAGTCCCACGTTTCATCTTGAAGTTTGAAACAGTATTTGGCAAGCTTTGTGAGACCCCAAAAGTTCCCTGACATACCGGTCTCACTCAAGGGGAACACCGAGGTTCCCGGCACCACTTCATCTGAGCCCCTTCTCCCCTCCTGATCGCGACAGTAGGGTCGATTAACCTGCTTTGTCTGGAAGGCTTTCCTGACCTTCCAGGGGCACCTCAGCATGAGGCCCGTCTCACGAGGAAATTCGAGACGTAGCCTCGTGTGTGGTGCCGCATTCCAAAAGACCCCGATTTCCTGGTCCGCTCTTGATAAGAACCCGATGCCCGCACACCACTTCGAAGGCAACCCTGTGGATGAAAGCACATCACGAAGGGGCACTGACACCCCCGTGCATTGTCTGGAAAAAACCGCAGGTTCCACACACAGCTCGACAAGTGGCCTGTCACTCCTTGAACAACTCGAGAGGCAAGCGGAGTTCCATTCCTCCACACAAGACGAGGCCTGACTCTCCTGTCCCAACTCTGCAGGGACCCTGCAATCTGAGTCAGAAATGGAGAGGAACCCTGAGGTTCCTTCCTGATCTCGAGATTAGGCCCTCTTCCATTGCAGCAAACCCAGTGGAGTCCCGAGAGGCCTCTCCCAGCTCCATAGTATCCCTGACTTCTCAGAGGCACACTGAGAAGCTACCTGAGGTCACAGGCACAAGTCGAGGGAACACAGGGTTTCCTGCCGCAACCCGAGAAAGACCTCGAGCGTCCTTTTTCATTGCGTTGAGCCCTGATTCCACTACCATGACTCGAGAGCAATGACGTGCGCCCCCTCGCCACTCGTATGGAGACTTGACTTCCCTGACACCACACGAGAGGCTCCCTGAGCTCCCGGTCGTACCTTGTGAGAAACCCCACACTGGCACCGCAGCTCCAGAAAAACCACGAGACTCCCCCGACATCGCGAGATGAGGGCCTTCTTTTCCTGCATGGCCTGGAGAGCAATCCCTCGTGCTCTCTCCAAACTCCACAAGAGAGGAGCCAAGATTGCTGAGGAGTAGGACGGGGAGAACTCTTTCCCCCCCAAACAATTTCATCAAAAGAGCATTTAAACGTCGAGTAAATTCCACAATACAACTTATGAATGCTGCCAGAGGACATCAGGCACCCAGAAAAGAACCCAACTCTTGGAAAGTAGGTAGGAAAAAGTATAAAAGACAAAAAAAGAGACAAAAGAGGGAGGGAGGGATTTCCGTCCCGGGAAGATAGTCTTAAAAAGAGAAAAGTTTCCAAACACCAGGAAAGCTTTTCACTGCCAAATCTTTGCCAAGCTTTGGAAGCACAAAGGGCAACATAAGGGGGATAAAAATAAATAAACAATTAAAACTCGCAGATTGCAAGCCCTACGGTAACTCCCCCAGCCGCGAAGCAGTGCAGACGCCTGCTCACACCATTAGCAAGCAGGGGCTGGGCAGGGAGGCGCAGCGCGGGCTGCATCGCTTAGAGTAAAAATCTGGCCTGAATACCCTGAGCGCTATCTGAACGAAATAACTTGGGCTAGCAAACCAGACTCTGGGATATCTACCACGCAAAAAGCCAGCCCTAACCTAAGACACCGCCAGGCCCGCGCACGGAACAAAGGACTGAACAGAGATAGCCGGCTGCAGACCTTCCCCGTCCGGTGACAGGCAGCCAGAGCCGGAAGGGGGCAATCGCAGCCCCAGAGAGACATTATCTATAAAACTGTAAGCAGGCTTCTTTGCTAACTAAAACTTCTTGGGGATCTGGACGGTCAACATCTGCCTGAGAAGGTGCGCCTGTTTTACACCCAGATAACTGAGTGGCGGGGAGGCGATAAGTCACAACATTGGCGCTCGCCAAACACCTCATCACCTGAGCTGCTCGGACCTGGGAAGAGCACAAAACGCAGGCCCAACCGAGTCTGTGCCTCTGAGGACTACCCGAGTGCCTGAACCTGAGCGGCTTGGACCTGGGAGGTGCATGCAGCCCAGGGCCAGCCTCGGATTGTTCCCGGTGGAACAACCTAGAGCCCGAGCAGTGTGGGCAGGGAGGCTACACGTGCCGTGAGCGGGGGCAGACCCAGTGTGGCTGAGGCACTGCGAGCGCACGCCAGTGTTATTTGTTTGCAGCATCACTCCCTCCCTCCCTCCCCACAGCGCAACTGAACAAGTGAGCCTAAAAAAAAAAAGTGTCCTCCACCATCCCCTTTGTGTCAGGGCGTAAACCAGACACTGAAGAGACCAGCAAACAAAAGAAGCTATAACAGAGGGAAACGCCTTGGAAGCTACAGGCAATAGATTAAAACCCTGTGGTTACTAGGACTACATAGGAAGGCGCCTATAGATCTTGAGAAATATAAGTCGGACCAAGGAACTAGCCAAAAATGAACCGAACCCACGATACTCACAACAAAACCAGAGAAAGTCCTAGATATATTTTTATGATCATTCTTACTTTTTTTTAATTTTTTTAATTTTAAGTTCTCTATTGTTCATTTAATTTTCACTTTTATAATCTATTACTTTGCAAAAAAAAAAGACCCTATTTTTTTCTTCTTCAGCAAACTTCATATATATATATATATATATATATAAAATAATTTTTTGACCTTGTTTTTTTGTTTTGTTTTGTTTTTTTTTTCTTCTTTTCTTTAACATTGTATTTTTGAAATTCCAAACTGTACTCTAGATTTTTAATTTATGCTTTTTGATATTTGATATCAATTTTGTACCTGTAGTTTCTTTATAATTTTTGCGACATTGCTTGTTTTTGTTTGTTTGTTTTCTCTTTAGTTTTCTTCTTCCTTTTTTTTAACATTGTATTTTTGAAATTCCAAACTCTACTCTAGATTTTTAATTTTTGCTTTTTCGTATTAGTTATCAATTTTGTACCTGTATTTTCTTGATAATTTTTGCGACCTTGTTTGTTTTTCTTTGTTCGTTTTTTCTCTCTTTCTTTTCCTTCTTCTTTTCTTTAACATCATATTTTTGAAATTCCAAACTCTACTCTAGATTTTTAATTTTTGCTTTTATGTATTTGTTACCAATTTTGTACCTTTAAGAACCCAATCTTCAGTACCCATTTTTCACTAGGGAGCGAGATTACTGGCTTGACTGCTCTCTCTCCCTTTGGACTCTCCTTTTTCTCCACCAGGTCGCCTGTGTCTCCTCCCTAACCCCTCTCTACTCTACCAAACTCTGTGAATTTCTGTGTATTCCAGACGGTGGAGAACACTTAGGGAACTGATTACTGGCTGGATCTGTCTCCCTCCTTTTCATTCCCCCCTTTTATCCTTCTGGCCACCTCTGTCTCCTTCCTCCTTCTTCTCGTCTCTGTATAACTCTGTGAACATCTCTGAGCCGTCCAGTTGTGGAGTGCACATAAGGAAGTGACTACTGGCCAGCCCACTCTCTCCACTATTGATTCCACCTGATCTCATTTGGGTCACCTCTAACTCCCTCCTCCCTCTTCTCTTCTCCATGTAACGCTGTGAACCTTTCTGAGTGGCCCTCACAGTAGAGAAACTTTTCTTCTTTAACGTAGATGTTTTATCAATGGTGCTGTATAGAAGGAGAAGTTTTGAAACTACTGTAAAAGTAAGACAGATAACTGGAAGCAGGAGGCTTAAGTCCAAACCCTGACTCCAGGGAACTCCTGACTCCAAGGAACATTAATTGACAGGAGCTCATCAAATGCCTCCATACCGACACTGAAATCAAGCACCACACAAGGGCCAACAAGTTCCAGGGCAAGACATACCAAGCCAATTCTCCAGCAACAAAGGAACGCAGCCCTGAGCTTCAAGATACAGGCTGCCCAAAGTCACCCCAAAACCACAAACATCTCATAACTCATTACTGGACACTTCATTGCACTCCAGAGAGAAGAAATACAGCTCCACCCACCAGAACACGGACACAAGCTTCCCTAACCAGGAAACCTTGACAAGACACCTGTACAAACCCACACACAGCGAGGAAATGCCACAGTAAAGAACTCCACAAACTGCCAGAATACAGAAAGGACACCCCAACCTCAGCAATTTAAACAAGATGAGACAGAGGAATACCCAGCAGATAAAGGAACAGGATAAATGCCCACCAAACCAAACAAAAGAGGAAGAGATAGGGAATCTACCTGATAAAGAATTCCGAGTAAGGATAGTGAAATGGATCTAAAATCTTGAAATTAAAATGGAATCACAGATAAATAGCCTGGAGACAAGGATTGAGAAGATGCAAGAAAGGTTTAACAAGGACCTAGAAGAAATAAAAAAAGAGTCAATATATAATGAATAATGCAATAAATGAAATTAAAAACACTCTGGAGGCAACAAATAGTAGAATAACAGAGGCAGAAGATAGGATTAGTGAATTCGAAGATAGAATGGTAGAAATAAATGAATCAGAGAGGATAAATGAAAAACGAATTAAAAGAAATGAGCACAATCTCAGAGACCTCCAGGACAATATTAAACGCTACAACATTCGAATCATAGGGGTCCCAGAAGAAGAAGACAAAAAGAAAGACCGTGAGAAAATACTTGAGGAGATAATAGTTGAAAACTTCCCTAAAATGGGGAAGGAAATACTCACTCAAGTCCAAGAAACCCAGAGAGTCCCACACAGGATAAAGCCAAGGCGAAACCCCCCAAGACACATATTAATCACATTAACAAAAATCAAACACAAAGAACAAATATGAAAAGCAGCAAGGGAAAAACAACAAATAACACACCAGGGAATTGCCATAAGGATAACAGCTGATCTTTCAATAGAAACTCTTCAAGCAAGGAGGGAATGGCAAGACATACTTAAAATGATGAAAGAAAATAACCTACAGCCCAGATTATTGTACCCAGCAAGGATCTCATTCAAGTATGAATGAGAAATCAAAAGCTTTTCAGACAAGCAAAAGCTGAGAGAATTCTGCACCACCAAACCAGCTCTCCAACAAATACTAAACAGGAAACACAAAAACGGTGTATAAATTCAAACCCCAAACAATAAAGTAAATGGCAATGGGATCATACTTATCAGTAATTACCTTAAACGTAAATGGGTTGAATGCTCCAACCAAAAGACAAAGACTGGCTGAATGGATACAAAAACAAGACCCCTACATATGTTGTCTACAAGAGACCCACCTCAAAACAGGGGATACATACAGACTGAAAGTGAAGGGCTGGAAAAAGATTTTCCGTGCAAATAGGGACCAAAAGAAAGCAGGAGTAGCGATACTCATATCAGATAAAATAGACTTTAAAACAAAGGCTGTGAAAAGAGACAAAGAAGGTCACTACATAATGATCAAAGGATCAATCCAAGAAGAAGATATAACAATTATAAATATATATGCACCCAACGTGGGAGCACCACAGTATGTAAGACAAATGCTAACAAGTATGAAAGGAGAAATTAACACTAACACAATAATAGTTGGAGAGTTTAATACCCCACTCACACCTATGGATAGATCAACTAAACAGAAATTTAACAAGGAAACACAAACTTTAAATGATACAATAGACCAGTTAGACCTAATTGATATCTATAGGACATTTCATCCCAAAACAATGAATTTCACCTTTTTCTAAAGTGCACATGGAACCTTCTCCAGGATAGATCACATCCTGGGCCATAAAGCTAGCATTGGTAAATTCAAAAACATAGAAATCATTCCAAGCATCTTTTCTGACCACAATGCAGTAAGATTAGATCTCAATTACAGGAGAAAAACTATTAAAAATTCCAACATATGGAGGCTGAACAACACGCTGCTGAATAACCAACAAATCACAGAAGAAATCAAAAAAGAAATCAAAATTTGCATAGAAATGGATGAAAATGAAAACACAACAACCCAAAACTTGTGGGACACGGTAAAAGCAGTCCTAAGGGGAAAGTTCATAGCAATACAGGCACACCTCAAGAAACAAGAAAAAAGTCAAATAAATAAACTAACTCTACACCTAAAGCAACTAGAAAAGGAAGAAATGAAGAACCCCAGGGTTAGTAGAAGGAAAGAAATCTTAAAAATTAGAGCAGAAATAAATGCAAAAGAAACAAAAGAGACCATAGCAAAAATCAACAAAACCAAAAGCTGGTTCTTTGAAACGATAAATAAAATTGACAAACCATTAGCCAGACTCATCAAGAAACAAAGGGAGAAAAATCAAATCAATAAAATTAGAAATGAAAATGGAGAGATCACAACAGAAAACACAGAAATACAAAGGATCATAAGAGACTACTATCAACAATTATATGCCAATAAAATGGTCAACGTGGAAGAAATGGACAAATTCTTAGAAAAGTACAACTTTCCAAAACTGGACCAGGGAAGAACTAGAAAATCTTAACAGACCCATCACAAGCACGGAAATGGAAACTGTAACCAAAAATCTTCCAGCCAACAAAAGCCCAGGTCCAGACGGCTTCACAGCTGAATTCTACCAAAAATTTAGAGAAGAGCTAACACCTATCCTGCTCAAACTCTTCCAGAAAATTGCAGAGGAAGGTAAACTTCCAAACTCATTCTATGAGGCCACCATCAGCCTAATACCAAAACCTGACAAAGATCCCACAAAAAAAGAAAACTACAGGCCAATATCACTGATGACATAGATGCAAAAATCCTTAACAAAATTCTAGCAATCAGAATCCAACAACACATTAAAAAGATCATACACCATGACCAAGTGGGCTTTATCCCAGGGATGCAAGGATTCTTCAATATCCGCAAATCAATCAATGTAATACACCACCTTAACAAATTGAAAAATAAAAACCATATGATTTTCTCAATAGATGCAGAGAAAACCTTTGACAAAATTCAACATCCATTTATGATAAAAACTCTCCAGAAAGCAGGAATAGAAGGAACATACCTCAACATAATAAAAGCTATATATGACAAACCCACAGCAAACATTATCCTCAATGGTGAAAAATTGAAAGCATTTCCTCTAAAGTCAGGAACTAGACAAGGGTGCCCACTTTCACCATTACTATTCAACATAGCTTTGGAAGTTTTGGCCACAGCAATCAGAGCAGAAAAAGAAACAAAAGGAATCCAAATTGGAAAAGAAGAAGTAAAACTCTCACTGTTTGCAGATGACATGATCCTCTACATAGAAAACCCTAAAGATTCCACCAGAAAATTACTAGAACTAGTCAATGACTATAGTAAAGTTGCAGGATATAAAATCAACACACAGAAATCCCTTGAATTCCTATACACTAATAATGAGAAAACAGAAAGAGAAATTAAGGAAACAATTTCATTCACCATTGCAACGGAAAGAATAAAATACTTAGGAATATACCTACCTAAAGAAACTAAAGACCTATATATAGAAAACTATAAAACACTGGTGAAAGAAATCAAAGAGGACACTAATAGGTGGAGAAATATACCATGTTCATGGATTGGAAGAATCAATATAGTGAAAATGAGTATACTACCCAAGGCAATTTATAGATTCAATGCAATCCCTATCAAGCTACCAACAGTATTCTTCACAGAGCTAGAACAAATAATTTCACAATTTGTATGGAAATACAAAAAACCTCGAATAGCTAAAGCGATCTTGAGAAAGAAGAATGGAACTGGAGGAATCAACCTACCTGATTTCAGGCTCCGCTACAAAGCCACAGTTATCAAGACAGTATGGTACTGGCACAAAGACAGAAATATAGATTAGTGGAACGAAATAGAAAGCCCAGAGATAAATCCACACACATATGGACACCTTATCTTTGACAAAGGAGGCAAAAATATACAATAGAGTAAAGACAATCTCTTTAACAAGTGGTGCTGGGAAATCTGGTCAACCACTTGTAAAAGAATGAAACTAGAACACTTTCTAACACAATACACAAAAGTAAACTCAAAATGGATTAAAGATCTAAACGTAAGACCAGAAACTATAAAACTCCTAGAGGAGAACATAGGCAAAACACTCTCTGAAATACATCACAGCAGGATCCTCTATGACCCACCTCCCAGAATATTGGAAATAAAAACAAAAATAAACAAATGGGACCGAATTAGCCTTAAAAGCTTCTGCACATCAAAGCAAACTATTAGCAAGGTGAAAAGACAGCCTTCGGAATGGGAGAAAATAATAGGAAATGAAGCAACTGACAAACAACTAATCTCAAAAATATACAAGCAACTCCTACAGCTCAACTCCAGAAAAATAGATGACCCAATCAAAAAATGGGCCAAAGAACTAAATAGACATTTCTCCAAAGAAGACATACAGATGGCTAACAAACACATGAAAAGATGCTCAAAATCACTCATTATCATAGAAATGCAAATCAAAACCACTATGAGGTACCATTTCACGCCAGTCAGAATGGCTGCAATCCAAAAGTCTACAAATAATAAATGCTGGAGAGGGTGTGGAGAAAAGGGAACCCTCTTACACTGTTGGTGGGAATGCAAACTAGTACAGCCACTATAGAGAACAGTGTGGAGATTCCTTAAAAAACTGGAAATAGAACTGCCTTATGATCCAGCAATCCCACTGCTGGGCATACACACTGAGGAAACCAGAAGGGAAAGAGACACGTGTACCCCAATGTTCATCGCAGCACTGTTTCTAATAGCCAGGACATGGAAGCAACCTAGATGTCCATCAGCAGATGAATGGATAAGAAAGCTGTGGTACATATACACAATGGAGTATTACTTCGCCATTAAAAAGAATAGAATGAATCAGTTCTAATGAGGTGGATGAAACTGGAGCCTATTATACAGAGTGAAGTAAGCCAGAAAGAAAAACACCAATACAGTATACTAACGCATATATATGGAACTTTGAAAGACGGTAACAATAACCCTGAGTACGAGACAGCAAAAGAGACACTGATGTATAGAAGAGTCTTATGGACTCTGTGGGAGAGGGAGAAGGTGGGAAGATTTGGGAGAATGGCATTGAAACATGTAAAATATCATGTATGAAAAGAGTTGCCAGTCCAGGTTTGATGCATGACACTGGATGCTTGGGGCTAGTGCACTGGGACGACCCAGACGGATGCTATGGGGGGGAGGAGGGAGGAGGGTTCAGGATGGGGAGCACATGTATACCTGAGGCGGATTCATTTTGATATTTGGAAAAACTAATACAATTATGTAAATTTTAAAAATAAAATAAAATTAAAAAATAAATCCACAGGAGGCTTGACTCCCTTTAGGCCACTCAGTGGTCTCCAAGAAATACCCGTCGGGACTCGAAAGCAGAGCAGAGTCCTTTCCTTCCTCTCGAGATGAGGTCTGACTCCTCGGGTGCGTCTAAAATGCAACCCCGAGATCTCTGTCGCCCCTGGAGAGGAACATTAGGTCCTGGACACAAGCTTAGATGAGGTCTCTTTTGCCCTGAAGTGACTCGAGAGCAATCCCTAGCTCTCTCTCGCAACTCCAATGGAAGATTGGACTTCCCTGGGCCAACACAAGAGGAAGCCTGAATTCCCCATCGTAACTCGAGAATCCCGCCGAAACTCGAGAAAAACCACATGGTTACCCTGTCATCGCAAGATGAGGCCCTTGCCCGCTACAGCGTCTAAAGAGAAGTCCCAGGTTTCTTCTTGAAGTGTTTTCACACTTCAAGTGTGAAAACTTGGCACCCTTGATGCGATTCCAAAAGTTCCCTGACACCCTGGTCTCTCTCGAGGGGAACACCGAGGTTCCCGGTACGACTTCATCTGAGCCACTTCTCCCCTCCTGATTGTGACTGGAGGGTCGACTCCCGTGCTTTGTCTGGAAGGGGTTCCCAACCTTCCCGGCGCACCTCAGGATGAGGCCGGTCTAACGAGAATATTTGAGACGTAGCTTCATGAGTGGTAACACATGCTGAAAGACCCCGATTCCCCGGTCCACTCTTGATAAGAACCCGATGCCCGGACACCTCTTGAAAGGCAACCCTGTGGAAGAAGGCACAACACGAAGGGGCACTGACACCCTCGTGCATCGTCCGGAAAAACCCCCAGATTCCAAACACAGTTCGACAAGTTGCCTGTCACCCCGTGAATAACTCGAGAGGCAAGCGGAGTTCCATTCCTCCTTACAAGACGAGGCCTGACTCTCCTGTCCCAACTCTGCAGGGACCCTGCGATCAGAGTCAGAAATGGAGACGAACCCTGAGGTTCCTGCCTCCACTCGAGATGAGGCCCTCTTCTATTGCACCAAACCCAGTGGAGTCCCGAGAGGGCCCTCCCAACTCCAGGGTATCCTTGACTTCTCAGAGGCACACTGAGAAGCTCCCTGAGGCCACCGGCACTAGTCGAGGGAACCCAGGGTTTACTGCCGTGACCCAAGAAACACCTTGAAAGGCCTTCTTTAACGGTTCTTGAGGACCGATACACCTTCCATGACTCTAGAGCAATGACACGCTCCCCCTCGCAATGCGCATGGAGACCTGACTTCCCAAGCGCCACATGAGAGGCTCCCTGAGCTCCCCGTAGTACCTCATGAGAAACCCCACACTGGCGCTGCAGCTCGAGAAAACCCACGAGACGCCCCCTTCATCGCGAGATGATGGCCTTCTTTTCCTGCATGGCCTGGAGAGCAATCACGAGTCCTCTCTCCAAACTCCACAGGAGGCTTGACTCCCTTTAGGCCACTCAGTGGGCTCCAAGAGATACCCGTCGCAACTCGAGAGGAGAGCGGAGTCCTTCGCTTCCCCTCGAGACAAGGACTGACTCCCCGGGTGCATCAGGAAAGCAACCCCGAGATCCCTGTCCCCCCTGGAGACGAACATTATGTCCTGGACACAAGCCTAGATAAGGTCTCTTTTGCCCTGCAGTAACTCAAGCGCAATCCCTAGCTCTCCCTCGCAACTCGAATGGAAGACTGGACTTCCCTGGGCCAACACAAGAGGAAGCCTGAATTTCCTGACCTAACTCGAGAATCCCGCCACAACTCGAGAAAAACGACGTGGTTAACCCGTCACCACAAGATGAGGCCCTTGCCAGCTACAGCGTCTCAAGAGAAGTCTCACGTTCCGTCTTGAAGTTTGAAATGGTACTTAGCACCTTTGATGTGACTCCAAAAGTTCCCCGACATCCCAGTTTTACTTGAGGGGAACATCGAGGTTCCCGGCACCACTTCATCTGAGCCCCTTCTCCCCTCCTGATCGGGACAAGAGGGTCGATTCACTTGCTTTGTCTGAAAGGGTTACCGACCTTCCTGGTGCACCTCAGGTTGAGGTCCGTCTCAAGAAGAAATTCGAGACGTAGGCTTGTGGGTGGTGCCACATGCCGAAAGACACTGATTTCCTGGTCTGCTCTTGATAAGAATCTGAAGGCTGGATACCTCTTCGAAGGCAACCCTGTGTATGAAGGCAAAAAACGAAGGGGAACTGACACCCCCATGCATCGTCCGGATAAAACCGCAGGTTCCACACACAGCTCGACAAGTGGCCTGTTATCCGGTGAACAACTTGAGAGTCCAGTGGAGTTCCATTCCTCCACACAAGACGAGGCCTGACTCTCCTGTCCTAACTCTGTAGGGACTCTGTGTTCAGAGTCAGAAATGGAGAGCAACCCTGAGGTTCCTGCTTCAAATCGAGATGAGGCCCTCTTCTGACAAGGTCCAGCCTCGGCTGGTCCAGGGTTTTCGAAGGGGAGACAGAGTAGGCGACCTATTGATTTATTTATCGAAGATATAAAGAGTAATAGAATGAGGATAGCTCAGTAGGAAAATTTAGTGGAGAAAAGAAGCTGAGTAGCTTGGTTTATGCGGAAAATCAGTATAACCCGTGACACCAGGTTAGCTCTGACCACGGAGGCCGCAGGCTCCCTCTCGAATAGCGAAAAGTGCCCCACCTTAGACACCTTCTCAAGTGGTCTTCGAAGCCCAGGCAAATAAATGGTCGCAGAGGATATCCGCGCACCAGATGGACACTCATCTGAAAATTGAGGGGAAGAATGACTTAGGAGACTAAGCGTTGGCAATCAAGGCCCGTAGCTTTATTTTCAACAGGTGTTTTTATACCCTAAGTTACACATAGAGGATAATGGGGATGCAAAGACAGCAGCCTTTGATCCTTATCAAAAACCAGAGTTTCTGTCCTGCAAATGTATCGTATACAAATGGTTTAGGTGATTTACATCATCTTCTAGCCAGAAGACCTATTAACATTTTATGACTCTTGACAAAGACTTATCAACCGTAAGACTTATTTTCTCTAAGAGTAATTATTTTAAGGTTTGGCCCCATCTTTCGAAGATAAAATTGCATTCCTATAGGGCAGATGTGTAATGGGCTTACAACAAAGGAAATAATTTATTACCTTAAGGGTCTAAAGTTAGTAACACCAAGGCCACTACTTATTTCTTCTGCATACCAACTATATTAATTAATACACATTCAAGGATACAATTCAGGGGATGTGGAAACTTGGCAACAAGCATTGGTTCATCAATGAAATCTTTTACTAGTTTTATTCTGACAGTTTCTAACTCTCTGAGAGGCTCTAAGCTATTTGAATATCTTAAGCTTCCCGTGCCTCTCGAGGCTCGGAGACTGCAAACAATTGTATGCATTGCTGTAGGAGACCGGGTAAACTTGTCAGGCGAGTTAGAGAGCCATCTGACTTGTTTGGATTTAAACACTCCTAATTGCCCAGGAACTTTATTAATTGGAGCTGTAAGTTAGCTCTTTGACAGAGAGAGTGAGATGGTGGTGGGGGACAGCCCCCAGTAAAGTCAGAGGTGAGAGCACAAAGCAATAAAGTAGGCAGACTCTGGTTTTGGGGGGTAGATGCTCAAGAATATCCGGGAGGACTCCCGAGGCTCGATCCCGCCTTTGTGTATGCCCAGCCTCCTTCCTCATGACCTTTGTCACGAGTGGAATGTCTCTCGCCGGCTCCCGGCATCTCCCCGTTTTTTATTTCTTAAAACAGCCAGATGTAGCTCAGTCGCGAGCCTCTGGATACTCTGCCGAAGAATCCTGACAATACAAGGAAGAATGATTATGAGAAGCAGAATTAAAGCAGCCACCGCAGCATAGCTAAAGACATTAGACAGAATATTCTTTCCTGAGATGTAGTTAGGGAAAGTATGGAAGAAATCATTTGCTGTTCCAGCAGCAGTAAAATCTAATTGGGAGTGCTCCATGGTTGCTATTTGATAGTGAAGTTTCCCTACGTCTCAACCAATGTCAGAGCTGTTCCAGATACCTGAAATATGGTTTTTAATCTTTTCCCATTCAAAATCTGTCTCATTTACTTTCAGGGGTGTTCCACATATCCACCGATAGTCAGCATGACAAGACAATGCCATTTTCACCTTTAAAGCCTGCAATTCAGTCCCAATATGTATTACTGCTTTCTCTAGGGCGTCTACCCTCATTTCTAATTTTCTCTCTATAGCTTCCTGTGTTGCCAATGTTAAAGAAACATTTTTGGACATAGAATCAACATATTGAGCAGTATGTACTTGTTGAGTCAATGATATTGCTGCCACAGTAACAGAAGTGGTTGCACTTATCAAAGCTGCTGTTCCCAAGATAAGTAAGCCCACAAACCATCGTGTTTGCATTAAATCCTGTAGTTGTTGTAATACAGCAAGACCATAATTCAATAAGTGGTTACATCATAAGATAAGGTGGATGTTGTAGCATTACCAAGGAGCAAACATTATATTGAGGGTTTAAACAAGATGAACCAGGGAGCAGCTGTAGGCGTCAGCCCGGGGGAGCAGTGTCCCCAGCATCAGGAGGCAGAACGCGAGCGGCAGGCTGTGGGCCAAGGCGCCTATGGTGGGCGGAGGGGCAGGGTTCGTGGTTTAGGGCTAGCCGCCACCGCTTGGGCTCAGGGCGGTCCCCTCTCGCCGGTGGGGCCACGCTGGTCTGGACGGCACTCCGCGGGCGCGCTTTCCTCTCTGGCCCTCACTTGCTGCACAGACTTCTTTGCTCTAGGTCACGGGGTGCAGAGAGGTGGGTGCGAGGTGCTGCTGGTGGCACGGAGGCGAGAGCTGGCTGGGGGAGGGGGAGCGAGCGAGTGCGCGGGCCGCGAACCTGGTCTTTGGGGAATGTGACATGACAAATTTGTCTGAGATCCAAACCGGAGAATCTGCATTCTGTAGAAATATACAAGCATACCCTCTCCCACAAGTTAGCAACACATCTGGCCTTTTTCACTCTCCCGTAAGGAGGCCTTTTTACTTGACCAGGGGCCGAGTCGTAGCCTGTAATTCAGGCATCTAGTGTCTCATCATTGTAGTCTGCCCCCGTGTGTTTACGTTTAAGTGATTAATTACAATTGGAACATAACTTCACTATTTGTCTAGCTGTTTCCCTATGGATATGTTAATTTAGGTCTAATGTTTAGTTTAGGTCTCTGTATAAATTTAAGTAATAAATGTATAACCTCCTTATCTCATTTTGGTATACAGGTATACAGATATACCTAAATGCAAAATGCATTTATATATGTATTTATATATGGCAACAAGTATAAAGTTATTGACATATAATATATATAAATCAATATACTTGAATTAATCTTTATAATTAATATATTAATTAATATATATTACAACAATACAACACATACACAGCTAATACCAACCAACACAAACCAATATACTGTAATAATACATGTCACACATTTATAATTATACAGTGTATAGAACATATATCATCACAGCACATCAATCCATACCAATTAATATCAGCCACACACACATTATATTACTGCCATATATATTTAATTATACAGTATATATATATGTGTGTGTATATAGTATACATATTAATTTATATACAAATTAATTAAGTATAGATCTATAAATAGAATTAGGTGTACCTTTATTATATTTTATTTATACCCATACCTAATTAGGCAAACTGTAATTAGGCAAATACATTTATATTATGTATTTATAACAATATATAAAGTATTGTTAAATGTACCACCTGTACAGCATCTCCACCCCACATACCACTTTCTCTAATCCCACCAACTCATTTTCAGTATTATGTGTTGGCCAGGAGCTGGGCCAGTCTTTCCCAGCAATGTTAAGAGACGGCACTTTCTCTAATCCCACCAACTCATTTTCAGTATTATGTGTTGGCCAGGAGCTGGGCCAGTCTTTCCCAGCAATGTTAAGAGACGTCTGTTCCTGTGTCTAATAGCCCTGGCGTTTTATTCTCTTGAATTAAAAGATCTTTTAAAGGCCTTGGAACTGTAATTTCCTGCACCCAAAAGGCTAGATCACTAGATCCAAATGTTTTGTGGCTCTTAGATTGAGAAGTCAAGTTTTTCCTTGTCTGATAGTAAGGTAAAAGTAAAAGCTGCGTTACTCTTTGACCTTTATTAATTTGTACAGTTTTGATAGGCAGTGAGATCAAGACTTTAATTTCTCAATATCATCAGAATCTACTACACCATGCACCAGCGAAATTTCTTTTCTTTCTTTTTTTTTTTATTTAATTTTTTTTTTAAAAGAAAGCAAGCTACGCCCCAGGACAAATCTTACAATGTCCTCAGATAGGGGGCCAGCCACTCCGGTTGGAATTGGAGTAAGCGGCACATCAGGGGTTAATATTGTTATTAAATCTCCTTGCCTTTTCGCTTTTCTCCTAGCCTGGGTGAGACCCCCCTGAGGGAGTTTTCTCCAAGGAGCACGCTCTGCATATTGTGTACTAAAAGCTCCTTTGTTTAAAAAGCTTTTTATCTTCCTCAGTCTTAGGCAACACTTTGGGAGGCTTTGGGGGCAAAGTGGGGAACTCCTGGGTCCTGGGAGGCACAATCAAAGGCGGTGGCAGTCGCCTTAAATCAGAAAGTGGTGGATAAGTTTTTTAAAGGTTTGCGCAGAGGGGGAGGGAGCTCGCCAGGGCTCTCGGCCGCAGCGTCCTGTAAGCCCTCTCCTTCCTTGGGAGGTAGACCACTTTCTCCCTCCTTTTTTTTTTTCAATGGCAGAAAATATGATCTGTGCAGTAAATGGAGACTCACCACCATCCACCTCTATAGCCTCCCCCATAGTCTATTTAACAGCCTCGTGACGGAGGTCCAGGACATTTCTAATCATATTCCACAGTCAATAAATATTTGTCTATTCTTAGATGCAGAGAAATCCATTTTTAATTTTTTTTTAATTTTAGAGAATATTTTTATTTATTTTGTAACCTCTTTACCCTGGCTAAACTGCAGAGGGGACTAGAAAAGAAGCCTCAAGGTGAGGATCAAGTTCATCCTTGGGACTAGAGAAAATCCTTCTCTGGGAAACTCCTAGCGGTGGCCCTTTACCCCGACATGGAGGAGGAGGCATAGGGGGATGGGAGCGTCCCGAAGTTTTCCTCTTCTGTTCCGGAGATCCTTTAACTGTTTGGTAACTAAATCTTACGAACTGTCTGATCGGGGATGTTTCCCTCAACCTCCTAGGAGCGGATGGTCTGATTAGGGATGTTTTCTTAAACTTTTAGGAGCATCTTTAGCTTAAAAAAAAAAAAAATCCTCATCAGAATGGCATCGAGCTGCTGTTTCCTCTAAACCTTTTTCAAATTGAGGGGAGAGCTGATCTTTCTTTTCATCCCTATCTTTTACATGCTCATTGGCAGTCATAGCGGCTAGCCATTCATTTAGCTGTCGATAGCTAGGTATAGCCTCTTCATTTTCACTTTTCTTTATAACAGGTACCTTTTCAAATTTGCTTTTTTGTTTAACAGGTACTTTTCCAACTTTACTTTCCTCTTTAACAGGTACCTTTTCAAATTCATGAGCTGGATCTAAAACATCTCTAGTCATATTCCACAGAGGAAAGGTGTAAGTAGGGATTTTTTCCAAACCTTGCTGAGCACAATAAGCTCTTAGCTGTTTTCCTAGTTTTTTCAAGATATCTAGGTTAACAGTGCCTTGTTGTAGAAACCAAGGGCAGTGGTCTTGTACAAATGTACAAAATGATTGAATGGAAGATTTTTTAACCTTGATTCTTCTTTTACTTAATAACTGTAAAATTACTCCTATAAAGAGCTGTCTTTCATTTGATTCAGTGTTGCCCATGTCAGAAACTTAAGGATAGTAAAAGATTTTGCTTTTAGCTATCTAAAGATTAGGCCTTTTTTGTCAGCCTTTTTAGAAACCGTTTTTTCTCTCTAACTCTTCAACACTTCCCACTCCTCTCGCCCTGTCTATTCTACAGGGGGATCTGCAGCCCCCTAAGTGGGATCCTATCTGTCCCCAAAACTGAACACTGGGGGAATGGGGTTGGGGATTTACCTTCGAAATGCCTGTCTCGGGCACCACCTGCAGAGGTCCAGCCCCAGCTGATCCAGGGTATTCGAAGGGAAGATGGAGTAGGCGACCTATTTATATATTTATTTATTCATCAAAGATATAAAGAGTAATAGAATGAGGATAGCTCAGTAGGAAAATTCAGTGGAGAAAAGCAGCTGAGTAGCTTGGTTTATGCGGAAAATCAATATAACCCGTGACACCAGGTTAGCTCTGACCACGGAGGCTGCAAGTGCCCTCTAGAATAGAGGAAGGTGCCCCACCTTAGACACCTTATCGAGTGGGTCTTCGAAGCCCAGGCAAATAAATGGTCGCAGAGGATATCCGCGCTCCAGATGGACACTCATATGAAAATTGAGGGGAATAATGACATGGGGAGACCAAGCGTTGGCGAGCAAGTCCCGTAGCTTTATTTTCAACACAGGTTTTAATACCCTAAGTTACACATAGAGGATAATAGGGGATGCAAAGTCAGCAGTCTTTAATCCTTATCAAAAACCAAGGTTTCTTTTCTGCAGATTTATCGTATAAAAATGGTTTAGATGATTTACATCATCTTCTGGCCAGAAGACCTATTAACATTTTATGACTCTTGACAAAGACTTATCAACCATAAGAGTTATTTTCTCTAAGAGTAATTGTTTAAGGTTTGGCGCCATCTTTCGAAGATAAAATTGCATTCCTATAGGGAGGATGTGTAATGGGTTTACAACAAAGAAAAGAATTTATTACCTTAAGGGTCTAAAGTTACCAACATCAAGGCCACTACTTATTTTTTCTACATACCAACTATATTAATTAGCACACATTCAAGGATACAATTCAGGGGATGTGGAAACTTGGCAAAAAGCATTGGTTCATCAATGAAATCTTTTACTAGTTTTATTCTGACAGTTTCTAACTCTCTGAGAGGCTCTAAGCTATTTGAATATCTTAAACTTCCCGTGCGTCTCGAGGCTGGGAGACTGTACACAATCGTATGCATAGCTGTAGGAGACCGGGTAAACTTGTCAGGCGAGTTAGAAAACCATCTGAGGGGTTTGGATTTAAACACTACTAATTGCCCAGGAACATTATTAGTTGGAGCTGTAAGTTAGCTCTTTGACAGAGAGAGTGAGATGGTGGTGGGGGACATCCCCAGTAATGTCAGAGGTGAGAGAACAAAGCAATAAAGAAGGCAGACTTTGGTTTTTGGGGGTAGATGCTGAAGAATATACGGGGGAACTCCCGGAGGCTCGATCCCGCCTTTGCGTATGCCGAGACTCTTTCCTCATGACATTTGTCACGAGTGGAATGTCTCTCGCTGGCTCCCAGCAATCTTCCATTGCACCAAACGCAGTGGAGTCCCGAGAGGCCCCTCCAAACACCACAGTATCAGTGTCTTCTCAGAGGCACCCTGAGCAACTCCCTGAGGTCACCGGCACAAGTCGAGAGAACACAGGGTATCCTGCCGCAACCCGAGAAAGACTTCAAGAGTCCGTCTTCAACGCGTCTTGAGGCCGGATTCCCCTACCATGACTCGAGAGCAATGACACGCTCCCCCTCGCCATGCGCATGGACATCTGACTTCCCTGGCGCCACATGAGAGGCTCCCTGAGCTCCTCGTCATACCTCGTGAGAAACCCCACACTGGCGCCACAGCTCGGGAAAACCCACGAGACGCCACCGTCATAGCGAGATTGGGGACTTCTTTTCCTGCCTGACCTGGAGAGCAATCCCTGGTCCTTTCTCCAAACTTCACAGGAGGCTTTACTCCCTTTAGGCCACTCAATGGGCTCCAAGAGATACCTGTCGCGACTTGAGAGGAGAGCAGAGTACTTTGTTTCCCCTCGAGATGAGGCCTTACCTCGGGTGAGTCTGGAATGCAACCCCGAGATCCCTGTTGCCCCTGGAGAGGAACATTATGTCCTGGACAAAAGCCTAGATGAGGTCTATTTTGCCCTACAGTGACTCGAGAGCAACACCCATCTCTCCCTCGCAATTCGAATGGAAGATTGGTCTTCACTGGGCCAACACAAGAGGAAGTCTGAATTTCCCGTTGTAACTCGAGAATCCCGCCGCAACTCTTAAAAACCACGTGGTTCCCCATTCATCACAATATGAGGCCTTTGCCCGCTACAGAGTCTCAAGAGAAGTCCCATGTTTCGTCATAAAGTTCGAAATGCTACTTGGCACCCTTGATGCGACCCCAAAAGTTCCCCAATATACCGGTCTCACTCCAAGGGAACACCGAAGTTCCTGGCACCACTTCATATGAGCCCCTTCTCCCCTCCTGATCACGGCAGGAAGGTCGATTCCCCTGCTTTGCCTAGAAGGGGTTCCCGACCTTCATGGCGCACCTCAGGATGAGGCCAGTCTCACGAAGAAATTCGAGACGTAGCCTCGTGTTGGTGCCACGTGCCGAAAGACCCCGATTTCTCGGTCTTGCTCTTGATAAGAACCCGATGCCCGGACACCTCTTCTAAGGCAACCCTGTGGATGAAGGCACTACACGAGGGGGCACTGGCAACCCTGTTCATCGTCTGGAAAATCCCACAGGATCCACATACAGCTCCACAACTGGCCTGTCACCCCTTAAACAACGAGAGAGGCAAGCGGAGTTCCCTTCCTCAGACAAGACGAGGCCTGAGTATCCAATCCCAACTCTGCAGGCACGCTTCGATCTGAGTCAGAAATGGAGAGGAAACCTGAGGTTCCTGCCTCAACCCGAGATGAGGCCCTCTTCCATTAAAACAAACCCAGTGGAGTCCCGAGAGGCCACTCCCATCTCCACAGTATCCCTGACTTCTCATAGGCATTCTGAGAAGCTCCTTGAGGCCACCGGCAAACGTCGAGGGAAATAAGGGTTTCCTGCCACAACCGAAGAAAGACCTCGAGAGTCCTTCTTCAACGCGTCTTGAGGAGAGATTCCCCTACCATGGCTCGAGAGCAATAACGCGCTCCCCCTCGCCACGCACATGGAGACCTGACTTCCCTGGCGCCACATGAGAGGCTCCCTGAGCTCCCTGTCGTACCTCGTGTGAAACCCCACACTGGCGCCGCAGCTCGAGAAAACACACAAGACCCCTTCGTCATCGCGAGATGAGGGCCATCTTTTCCTGCATGGCCTGGAGAGCAGTCCCAAGTCCTCTCTCCAAACTTCACAGGAGGCTTGACTCACTTTAGGCCACAAAGTGGGCTCCAAGAGGTGCCTGTCGCAACTCGAAAGGAGAGCAGAGTCCTTTGCTTCCCTTCGACATGAGGCCTGACTCCCTGGGTGAGTCTGGAATGCAAACCTGAGATCCCTGTGGCCCTTGGAGAGGAACATTAGGTCCTGGACACAAGCCTAGATGAGGTCTCCTTTGCCCTGCAGTGACTCGAGCGCAACCCCCAGCTCTCCCTCGCAACTCGAATGGATGATTGGACTTCCCTGGCCCAACACAAGAGGAAGCCTGAAATCCCCGTCGTAACTCGAGAATCCCGCCGCAACTCGAGAAAAACCACGTGGCTCCCCCGTCATCGCAAGATGAGGCCCTTGGCCGCTACAGCGTGTCAAGAGAAGTCCCACGTTCCATCCTGAAATACAGAACGGTACTTGGCACCCTTGATGCGACCCCCAAAGTTCCCTGACATACCGGTCTCACTCGAGGGAAACACCAAAGTTCATGGCACCACTTCCTGTGAGCCCCTTCACCCCTCCTGATCGCGACAGGAGGGTCGACTCCCATGCTTTGTCTGCAAGGGGTTCCCGACGTTCCCCGCGAACCTCCGGATGAGGCCGGTCTCATGAGGAAATTCAAAAAGTAGCCTCATGGTAGGTGCCACATGTTGAAAGATCCCGAATTCCCGGTCCACTCTAGATAAGAACCTGACGCCCGGACATCTCTTCGAAGGCAACCCTGTGGATGAAGGCACAACACGAAGGGACACTGACATCCCCATGTATCGTCTGGAAAAACCCGCCGATTCCACTCACAGCTCCAAATGTGGACTGTCACCCCGTGAACAACTCGAGAGGCAAGTGAAGTTGCATTCCTTCACACAAGACGAGGCCTTACCCTCCTGGCCCAACTCTTCAGGGACCCTGCAATCGGAGTCAGAAATGGAGAGGAACCCTGAGGTTCCTGCCTCAACTAGAGAAGAGGCCCTCTTCCATTGAACCAAACTCAGTGGTGTCCCGAGAGGCCCCTCCCAACACCACAGTATCCCTGAATTCTCAGAGGCTCCCTGAGAAGCTACCTGAGGTCACTGGCACAAGTTGAGGGAACCCAGAGTTTCCTGAAGTAACCCGAGGAAGACTTGGAGAGTGCTTTTTCAACGTCTCTTGATGCCCGATTCCCCTACCATGACTCCAGATCAAGGACGCGCTCCCCTCGCCACAAGCAGGAAAACTGACTTCCCTAGTACCACACAAGAGGCTCCCTGAGTACCCCATCGTACCTCATGAGAAAACCCACAGTGGCACTGCAGTTCGAGAAAAACCACAAGATGCCCCCGTCAAGGAGAGATGGGGGCCTTCTTTTCCCGCCTGACCTGGAGAGCAATCCCTGGTCCTCTCTCCAAACTTCACAGGAGGATTGACTCCCTTTAGGCCACTCAGTTGGGTCCAAGAAATACCCAGTGCGACTCGAGAGGAGAGCGGAGTCCTTTGCTTCCCTCGAGACGAGGCCTGACTCCCCGGGTGAGTTTGGAATGCAACCCCGAGATCCCTGTCGCCCCTGGAGTGGAACATTATGTCCTAGACACAAGCCTAGATGAGGTCTATTTTGCCCTACAGTGATCGAGAGCAACCTCCATCTCTCCCTCACAATTTGAATGGAAGATTGGGCTTCCCACGGTCAACACATGAGGAAGTCTGAATTTCCCATCGTAATTCGAGAATTCAGCCTCAAGTCTTAAAAACCATGTGGTTCCCCCTTCATCACAATATGAGGCCCTTGCCAGCTAGAGTCTCAAGAGAAGTCCCATGTTCCATCTTAAAGTTCGAAATGCTACTTGGCACCCTTGATGCGACCCCAAAGTTCCCCAACATACCGGTCTCACTCCAAGGGAACAGCGAAATTCCCGGCGTCTCCAGGGAAGTCCCATGTTCTGTCCTTAAGTGCGAAACGGTACTTGACACCTTGATGCGACCGCAAAAGTTCCCCGACACGCTGGGTTCCCTCGAGGGGAACACCAAGGGTCCCGGCACCACTTCATCTGAGCCCCTTCTCCCCTCCTGATCGCGACAGGAGAGTCGATTCCCCTGCTTTCTCTGGAAGGGGTTCCCGGCCTTCCCGTTGCACCTCAGGATGAGGCCGGTCTCAGGAGGAAATTCGAGACTAGCCATGTGTGAGGTGCCACGTGCCGAACAACCCTGATTTTCCGGTCCGCTCTTGATAAGAACCCGATGCCCGGACACCTCTTCAAAGGCAACCCTGTGGGTGAAGGCACAACACGAAGGGGCACTGACACCCCCGTGCATCGTCCGGAAAAACCCGCAGGGTCTACACACAGCTCGACAAGGGGCCTGAGACTCCCGGAACAACTCGAGAGGCAAGCGGAGTTCCATTCCTCAGAAAAGACATAGCCTGACTCTCCTGTCCCAACTCTGCAGGGACACTACGATCAGAGTCAGAATTGGAGAGGAAGCCAGAGGTTCCTGTCTCCACTCGAGATGAGGCCCTCTTCCATTGCGACAAACCCAGTGGAGACCCGAGAGGCCCCGCCAAATCCACAGCGTCCCTCACCTCTCAGAGGCACCCTGGGAAGTTTCCTCAGGTCCCCGGCAGAAGTCGGGGGAAACGAGGGTTTCCCGCTGTAACCCGAGAAAGACATCGAGAGTCCTTCTTCAACGCGTCTTGAGGCCCTAGTCCCCTCTCATGACTCGAGAACAATGACGCGCTCCTTCTCGCCACATGCATGGAGACATGACTTCCCTGGAACCGCACGAGAGGCTCCCTGAGATCCTCGTCGTGCCTCGGGAGAAAACCCCCACGGGCGCCGCAGCTCGAGGAAACCCCTGAGACGCCCCCGTCCTCGCGAGCTGAGGGCCTTCTTTTCCTGCATGGCCTGGAGAGCAATCCCGGGTCCTCTCTCCAAACGGAAGAGGAGGCTGGACTCCCTTAAGGCCGCTCAGGGGGCTCCAAGAGACCCGCGTCGCGACTCGAGAGGAGAGCGGAGTCCTTGGCTTGCCCTCGAGACGAGGCCTGACTCCCTGGGGGAGCCTGGAATGCAACCCCGAGATCCCTGCCTTCCCTGGAGAGGAATATTAGGTCCCGGACACACGCCTAGGTGAGGTCTCTTCGGCCCTGCAGTGACTCGAGCGCAACCCCCAGCTTTCCCTCGCAACCCGAGGGGAAGATTGGGCTTCCCAGGGCCAACCCAAGGGGAAGGCTCAGATCCCCGTCGTAACTCGAGAATCCCGCCGCAACTCGAGAAAAACCACGTGGTTCCCACGTCATGGCAAGATGAGGCACTTGCCCGCGATGGCGTCTCAAGGGAAGTCCCCTGTTCCGCCCTGAAGGGCGAAACGGTCCCTGACAGCCTTCCTGCGACCCCCAAAAGTCCCCCGACACGCCGGGTTCCCCAGAGGGGAACACCGAGGGTCCCGGCACCGCTTCCTCTGAGCCCCTTCTCCCCTCCTGATCGCGACAGGAGAGGCGATTCCCCTGCGTGGTCTGGAAGGGGTTCCCGGCCTTCCCGGCGCACCTCAGGATGAGGCCGGTCTCACGAGGAAATTCGAGACGAGCCACGTGGGTGGGGCCACATGCCGAACGCCCCCGATTCCCCGGTCCGCTTTTGAGAAGGACCCGAGGCCCGGACCCCTCTTCGAAGGCAACCCTGTGGCTGAAGGCACAACACGAAGGGGCACTGCCACCCCCGTGCATCGTCCGCAAAGACCCGCGGGTTCCACACACAGCTCGACGAGGGGCCTGAGACCCCCTGAGCAACTCGAGAGGCCAGCGGGGTTCCCTTCCTCAGACAAGACGAGGCCTGACTCTCCTGTCCCAACTCTGCAGGGACCCTGCGGTCGGAGTCCGAAACGGAGAGGAAGCCTGAGGTTCCTGCCTCCCCTCGAGGTGAGGCCCTCTTCCGTTGCGCCAGACCCAGCGGAGTCCCGAGGGGCCCCGCCACCTCCACAGGATCCCTCGCCTCTAAGAGGAACCCTGGGAAGTTCCCTAAGGTCACCGGGAGAAGGCGAGGGAAACGAGGGTTTCCCGCCGCCCCCCGAGAAAGACCTCGAGAGTCCTTCTTCAACGCGTCTCGAGGCCCTAGTCCCCTCCCGTGACTCGAGAGCCATGACGCGCTCCCCCTCACCACGCGCATGGAGACCTGACTTCCCTGGCGCCGCACGAGAGGCTCCCTGAGATCCTCGTCATGCCTCGGGAGAAAACCCCCACGGGCGCCGCAGCTCGAGGAAACCCCTGAGACGCCCCCGTCCTCGCGAGCTGAGGGCCTTCTTTTCCTGCATGGCCTGGAGAGCAATCCCGGGTCCTCTCTCCAAATGGAAGAGGAGGCTGGACTCCCTTGAGGCCGCTCAGGGGGCTCCAAGAGACCCGCGTCGCGACTCGAGAGGAGAGCGGAGTCCTTGGCTTCCCCTCGAGACGAGGCCTGACTCCCCGGGGGAGCCTGGAATGCAACCCCGAGATCCCTGCCTTCCCTGGAGGGGAATATTAGGTCCCGGACACACGCCTAGGTGAGGTCTCTTGGGCCCTGCAGTGACTCGAGCGCTACCCCCAGATTTCCCTCGCAACTCGAATGGGAGATGGGGCTTCCCAAGGCCAACCCAAGAGGAAGCCTGAAATCCTCGTCGAAACTCGAGAATCCCGCCACAACTCGAGAAAAACCACGTGGTTTCAACGTCTTCGCAAGATGAGGCCCTTGCCCGGTACAGCGTCTCAAGGGAAGTCTCACGTTCCGTCGTGAAGTGAGACACGGTACCTGACACCCTTCATGCGACATCCAAAAGTTCCCCGACATGCCGGGTTCTCTTGAGGGGAACACCGAGGGTCCTGGCACCCCTTCATCTGAGCCCCTTCTCCCCTCCTCATCACGACAGGAGAGTCGATTCCCCTGCTTATTCTGGAAGGGGTTCCCGGCTTTCCCGGCACACCTCAGGATGAGGCCGGCCTCCCGAGGAAATTCGAGACGAGCCCCGTGGGTTGTGCCACATGCCGAACGACCCCGATTTCCCAGTCCGCTCTGGATAAGAACCTGATGCCCAGACACCTCTTTGAAGGCAACCCTGTGGGTGAAGTTACCATTCGAAGGGGCACTGACACCCCCGTGCGTCGTCCGGAAAAACCCGCGGTTTCCACACACAGCTCGACGAGGTGCGTGAGACACCCTGAGCAATTCGAGAGGCAAGCGGAGTTCCCTTCCTCAGACAAGACGAGGCCTGACTCTCCTGTCCCAACTCTGCAGGGACCCTGTGGCTGGAGTCCGAAAAGGAGAGGAAGCCTAAGTTTCCTGTCTCCCCTCGAGATGAGGCCCTCTTCCATTGCGCCAAGCCCAGCGGAGTCCCGAGAGGCCCCGCCAACTCCACAGCATCCCTCACCTATCAGAGGCACCATGGGAAGTTCCCTCAGGTCCCCGGCAGAAGTCGAGGGAAACGAGGCTTTCCCGCCGCAACCCCAGAAAGACCTCGAGTGTCCTTCTTCAACGCGTCTGGAGACCCTAGTCCTCTCCCATGACTGGAGAGCCATGACGCGCTCCCCCTCGCCACGTGCACAGAGACCTGACTTCCCTGGCACCGCACGAGAGGCTCCCTGAGATCCTCGTCTTGCCTCGTGAGAAAACCCCCACGGGCGCCGCAGCTCGAGGAAACCCCTGAGAAGCCCCCATCCTCGCGAGGTGAGGGCCTTCTTTTCCTGCCTGACCCAGAGCACAATCCCGAGTCCTCTCTCCAAACTGAAGAGAAGACCTGACTCCCTTGAGGCCACTCAGTGGGCTCCAAGAGATCTGCGTCGCGACTTGAGAGGAGAGCAGCATCCTTGGCTTGCCCTCAAGGCGAGGCCTGACTCCCCGGGGGAGTCTGGAACGCCACCCTGAGATCCCTGTCTTCCCTTGAGAGGAACGTTAAGTCCCGGACAAAGGCCTAGATGAGGTCTCTTTGGCCCTGCAGTGACTCGAGTGTAACCCTCAGCTTTCCCTCGCAACTCAAATGGAAGATTAGGCTTCCCGGGGCCAACACAAGAGGAAGCCTGAAATCCCCGTCGTAACTCTAGAATCCCGCCGCAACTCGAGAAAATCCACATGGTCCCAACGTCTTCGCAAGATGAGGCCCTTGCCCGCTACGGCGTCTCAAGGGAAGTCCCAGGTTCTGTCCTGAAGTGCGAAACGGTACCTGACTCCTTTCATGCAACCCCCAAAAGTCCCCCACACGCCGGTTTCCCTCGAGGGTAACACCGAGGGTTCCGGCCCCACTTCATCTGAGCCCCTTCTCCCCTCCTGATGGCGACAGGAGAGTCGATCCCCCTGCGTTGTCTGGAAGGGTCCCCGGCCTTCCCAGCACACCTCAGGATGAAGCCGGCCTCACTAGGAAATTTGAGACTAGCCCCGTGGGTGGTCCCACATGCCGAAAGACCCCGATTTCCCTGCCCGCTCTTGAAAAGAACCCGAGGCCCGGACACCTCTTCGAAGGCAACCCAGTGGGTGAAGGCACAACACGAAGGGGCACTGTCACCGTCGTGCATTTCCGGAAACACCCGCAGGTTCCACACACAGCTCAACAAGGGGCCTGAGACCCCCTGAGCACCTCGAGAGGCAAGCGGAGTTCCCTTCCTCAGACAAGACGATTCCTGACTCTCCTGTCCCAACTCTGCAGGGACCCTGCGGTCGGAGTCCGAAACGGAGAGGAAGCCTGAGGTTCCTGCCTTCCCTGGAGATGAGGCCCTCTTCCATTGTGCCAAACCCAGCGGAGTCCTGAGAGGCCCCGCCAACTCCACAGCATCCCTCATCTGTCAGAAGCACACTGGGAAGTTCCCTAAGGTCACCAGTAAACTTTTATTGCACAAGGTCCCCATGAAAAGGCCCATGCAGTAGGACAGCCACAGATTCTGTCTGCCATTAAAGGGCAGTAAGGTGCCCTCCCCCCTTCTTTGCTGCCTCGGCGGCCACCAGGGTGCAATTCGCGTACCCTTCCCTTTCCCGTCCTAGCAGGTGCTCCAGGGCCCGCTGGCCTACAAAGTGCCAGAAGCAGGGCTGGGCCAGCCGGCCAGAATTCAGGGTTCTGTCCCTTGGACTTCCAGCGGACACTAGGCTGCTTGGGAAAACCGCGCAGACTCTGAGGTTTTTCAGCAGAGGGGTGGAGCGGTAAAGGCCTTGACCCCAAAGACGAGGCCTTTCTGCGACCGCCAGGTTGGGGAGCTCTGAGACTGTGCCAACACAGGGCGGAATACATGGTTCCCTGCTCCACGCAGTCCCCGTTCCCTTACCTGTGTTCCGCACCCCTCCGCTGTGGCCAATGGATGCCGATCCTTGGGGATCCAGGAGTTCACGAAATGGGCATTCCCAGCCGCAATGGCGACCCCCAACAGCACATCTGGAAAGCCCTCCCCCACACCCGCCAGGAGCCGACCCCCACTGCGAACGGAACCCCACCCCGCCCCGCGCCGCCAGGTTTCGCCCCGGCCCTGCCGGGCTCCCGGCGGTTTCCCAGCCATATTGGCGACCCCCGGGAGCACAACAGGGACCGACCCCCCACCCACAGCGAGCAGAATCTCGACCTGTGCAGCCCAGGTTTACCCCACCCTGGCTGCGCTCCCGGCGCGTTTCCAGCTGCAGTGGCCATCTCCGAGAGCACAACTGGGAAGCCCTCCCCTACCCCCGCCAGGAGCCGACACCCGCCCTGCGCCGCCCGGGTTCGCCCCACCCCTGCCGCGCTCCAGGGGCGCTGCCCACCTTCACCAGCGGCTCTCGGTGAGCCCCGTCCCCACGCCCGGTTCCAGGAGAGGCTCTCGGACCTCGCTGCTGCCGCCAGGTCAAACATGAGGACAATACATACACCCCACAGAGACAATCCAAGCTGTCTTTGATTTAGGGATAAAACGAGGACTACAGAAAGGCAAGATGACCTGACCTAGGAGGGCCATGATATTCTATAGAACCAGACAAAGTTGGTTACCAAGGAAACTTTTTTCCTTGGAACCCGGAAAGCTGGTTCTTTGCATATGCAATGACCAACAATTAGCTTGTTACCCAAGCCTGCCTTACTGCCACCCCCATCCCCCAACTCCCCAGAAGACTGGCTCAAAGAAATATTTTAAATCTCAGGCGGAAACCTGGAAGATGTCTTGTCTGTCTGTTTGGATTAAGGTATGTGTCAGTGTGAGCCCTGTGTTTTTTGATAATATTGCTCAAGTTCTGTGCTCTGATTTCAATGGTCTCAAGACAAGGCAGCCCTTCCAAATCAAACTGCTGGAAATACAAGAAAACATTGACCTAAATGAATGTCAGAGTCCCGTGAACTGGGAACTAGTCAATATTAAATATCTAGTATTTTTGGTTTTGCTCCTCCATTATAGACATGTCTAAGAGTCAACAACATTAAGCACAACATGTTCATAGTGCCTAGGTTTCTTTTGAGGTAAAAATTGCTCTATTGTTATATGTGTCACAAGCTTGTCAGCAAGAAACTACCTGGAAACGACAACAACAAAAGTAAAAAATGTAAATGTGATATGAGCTTTTAGACAAACTCTTTACAATAATTATACTCTAAAATATCTGCCTCTCACAGTCTTGATTGAAGGCAGAGGAGAAGGGGATGACAGAGGATAAGATGGTTGGATGGCATCACTGACTCGATGGACATGAGTTTGAGCAAGCCCCTGGAGCTGGTGACGGACACGGAAGCCTGGCGTCCTTCAGGCCACGGGGTCCCAAAGAGTCAGACACGACTGAGCAACTGAACTGAACTGAACTAACAAACGTTTCTCCAGGTGTTTTGGTTACCCGAGTTTCTATCCTTGTGACGACAGTGTATTGAATAGCTAGGTCATTTCCAAATAAATGAAAGTTCTGAAACATTCACGACTTGAAAGGACCTCCCTTTTACACAGAAAAAAAAGAGATTTTTGACTCTCCATGAATAGTGTCTGGCACCATCCTGACATGTTAAATGTACGAAAGCAATTGTTTTGTTTTGTTTTGTTCTGTTCTTGGGGGTGGGGGGAGGGGGGCGGGCTATAGCGAATGCCAATATAAAAGTCAGTTCTTGGTTGCTGAAGGGAAATGTATGACTTGTTATTACAAGAAAGTATGTGGAATGCAATGGCACTTGAGGAAGGAAAACAAAGTAGTTCTGTCTTACAGGTGGCCGTTTCAGGATGGGAGAAGCAAAGGAATGGGTACAGAATGGGATAAGGAGGTTGTAGGGAAAGTGGACCCCCAGAAAAGAGTTCTGTGCCTAGCACAAGTTTTCTTGAGATGTCGAACTGCCTTTGCTAATGGAGTTTAAGTTTCTTTACCTCTTAAGTGATCTCTTCTAGGTTGACCTAGAACAGAAATCTTTTGTTAGCTTTGGCTAAGTGGAGAAGTAGTGTTTCACGGTGACATATGTGATCCTTCCTGACTGTTTGCAGCCCTTTTGATATCGATGCACTGCTTCTGCTGCTGCTGCCGCCGCTGCTGCTGCTAAGTCGTTTCAGTCGTGTCCGACTCTGTGCGACCCCATAGACGGCAGCCCACGAGGCCCCGCAGTCCCTGGGGTTCTCTAGGCAAGAACACTGGAGTGGGTTGCCATTTCCTCCTCCCATGCATGAAAGTGAAAAGTGAACGTGAAGTCGCTCAGTGGTGTCCGACTCTTAGCAACCCCATGGACTGCAGCCTACCAGGCTCCTCCATCCATGGGATTTTCCACGCAAGAGCACTGGAGTGGGGTGACATTGCCTTCTCCCATATCTATGCACAAGCCTGCTTAAATAATTGACTTCTAGCTAGCTTTGGGATGCCAATGACCATCCACCCTTACAAGGCAACAGAGAAGAGAAAAACACTTACCACAGGAGGTCCTGGTAAGGAACGAGGAACTAACAAGCTCCCGCCAACCAGGATTCTGCAGAGGTCAACAAGAGGTCAGTAAGAGATGGAAGACTGCAGTCCAGAGGTCCTAGCAACTTCCATCTTGCAGCAGAGACCCAGCATAGTCAAAACGAATTCAATGTTGCAAAAAATAAGTAAACAAATAAAGGACAGAAGTTCTTTGAACACATGACTGAGATTAGGGGTGAGGCAGTACATGTACGGTGCCCGGAAAATCTTAAAGTATGAGAAAGGAAAGAAATTAAAGACAACTATCAAGCTGTCCAAACTGATAAAAACGAAAGATTACACAGTTTTTTGTGTATATATTACCAGATAATAATCTGAAAAGGAATTAAAAAAAATTCCCTTTCAATAATGTCAACATGAATACAACACTTTGCCATGGATGTAACGAGGATGACAAGACTGGCACACTGGAACTTATACACCCTGGCTGAAAACTATCCTGAATACATGGACAGGTATTCCATAACAATGGAAAGACTTAAGATGGCAATACCATGGAATGCATCTTCAATCTGAAATGAAGATTTGATATGATTTGATCGCTCAGAGCTTTTGTGTCATCAATTGTTATTAAAGTATAAATGAGATAGAGAAAGCTGCTGACTTAGACTTGAGGCGGGGTGTACGCCCTGCTGGTCTCTAGCCAGATATTCTACAGGCACTAGCAGTCAGCTAAGGAAAGAAAGGCACTGTCTCAGGGAATGGCACCAGGCCCCTCCCCCACGACATGCCTTGAGGTCACATTGGCAGCAGGTGAGTCATCCTGGGCCAAAAACTGATTGACATGAATCTTGAAGAAAGGCAGTATTCCAGGCAAATATATCATTTCCTTAACATAGATTAGGAGAACAAGGTACGAGGAAAACATACTGTTTTGTTCAAGTCGCTTCTGAGCCTATTGGGGGAACCGACCTGAAGCCAGAGTCCAGCAGATATACATAGCATATTTACATCGCTTAAGACAAACATTTCCTCAGGAACAAATGCATTGCTTAGCTCAAGGTTTGTCTGCGAAATTCTTACACATCAGGAGATGGCTCCGAGCTGGGTTTCTACACACAAGAACATGAATGCAAAGGACAAGCCTGCACAGCCCATCTGCCCCCCTCCCCCACAGCCAGCAGCATTTCCAAGTGACCTCCTAAGGCCTTCCCCAAAATACAGGGGCACCTCTGGGTTTCCTGTTTCCCTCACTTCGAACACTTTTCTTAAAAAAAAAAAAAATCCTGCACACTTCTTGATAGAATGCCACAGTGCAAGGAAAACAGGCCTTCAATACTTAACCCTGCCTGTGCCAAACACTTGGGGCTTGGTTTTGTTTTGTTTTGTTTTTTAATTACACCACCACATAATTTAAACTTTTTACAATTTCTAATTATTCAGTACCAAAACACCAAACTTTTATGGCACAAGGTCCCCATGAAAAGGCCCACGCATCAGGACAGCCACAGATTCTGCCATGAAAGGGCAGCAAGGTGCCCTCCCCCCTTCTTTGCTGCCTGGGCGGCCACCAGGGTTTGAAATCCATGCACCCTACTAAGTTTCTAGGGTGCAATCCGTGGACCCTTCCCTTTCCCATCCCAGCAGGTGCTCAAGGGCCCGCTGGCTTACAAAGTGCCAGAAGCAGGGCTGGGCCAGCCGGCCAGAGTTCAGTGTTCTGTCCCTTGGACTTCCAGCCGACACTAGGCTGCTTGGGAAAACCGTGCAGACTGAGATTTTTCAGCAAAGGGGTGGAGCGGTAAAGGCCTTGACACCAAGGGCGAGGCCTTTCTGCAACCTCCAGGTTGGGGAGCTCCGAGAATGTGCCAACAGAGGGCGGAATACTTGGTTCCCTGCTCCAAGCAGTCCCAGTTCCCTGACCTGTGGCCCGCAGCCCTCCGCTGCACCCACTAGATGTGGATCCTTGGGGACACAGGAGCGTAGGAAATGGGCATTCCTAGCCGCAGTGGCGACCCCCGAGAGCACAACTGGGACCAAACCCCCACCCACAGCCATCTAAATCCCGACCCGCGCAGCCCAGGTTTACCCCGCCCCGGGTGCGCTCCCGGCGCGTTTCCAGCCGCAGTGGCCACCACCGAGAGCACAACTGGGAAGCCCTCCCCCACCCCCGCCAGGAGCCGAACCCCGCCCCGCACCACCCGGGTTCACCCCGCCCCTGCCGCACTCCCAGCGCGTTTCCAGCTGCAGTGGGGACCCCCGAGAGCACAACTGTTACCGCCCCCCACCCCCTCCCGACCAGAACCTCGACCCGCGCCGCCCGGGATCGCCCCGCCCCTGGCGCGCTCCCGGCGCGTTGCCCACTTCCACCAGGGGCTCCTGGTGAGCCCCGTCCCCACGCCCGGTTCCAGGAGAGGCTCTCGGACCTCGCTACTGCCGCCAGGTCAAACATGAGGACAATACATCCACCCCACAGAGACAATCCAAGCTGTCTATGATTTAGGGATAAAACGAGGACTACAGAAAGGAAAGATGTCCTGACCTAGGAGGGCCATGAGAGTCTATAGATCCAAACAAAATTGGGTACCAAGGAAACTTTTTTCCTTGGAACCCGGAAAGCTGGTTCTTTGCATATGCAATGACCAACAATTAGCTTGTTACCCAAGCCTGCCTCGCTGCCACCCCCACTCCCCCCCCCACTCCCCAGGAAAACGGCTCAAAGAAATATTTTAAATCTCAGGCGGAAAACTGGAAGATGTCTTGTCTGTCTGTCTGGATTAAGGTATGTGTCAGTGTGAGCCTTGTGTTTTTTGATAATATTGCTCAAGTTCTGAGTTCTGATTTCAATGGTCTCAAGACAAGGCAGCCCTTCCAAATCAAACTGCTGGAAATACAAGAAAACATTGACCTAAATGAATGTCAGAGTCCTGTGAACTGGGAACTAGTCAATATTAAATATCTAGTATTTTTGGTTTTGCTCCTCCACTATAGACATGTCTAAGAGTCAACAACATTAAGCACAACATGTTCATAGTGCCTAGGTTTCTTTTGAGGTAAAAATTGCTCTATTGTTATATGTGTCACAAGCTTGTCAGCAAGAAAGTACCTGGAAACAGCAACAACCAATGTAAAAAATGTAAATGTGATATGAGCTTTTAGATAAACTCTTAACAATAATTATACTCTAAAATATCTGCCTCTCATAGTCTTGATTGAAGGCAGAGGAGAAGGGGATGACAGAGGATAAGATGGTTGGATGGCATCACTGACTCGATGGACATGAGTTTGAGCAAGCCCCTGGAGTTGGTGATGGACACGGAAGCCTGGCGTCCTGCAGGCCACGGGGTCACAAAGAGTCAGACTCGACTGAGCAACTGAACTGAACTGAACTTACAATCGTTCCTCCAGGTGTTTTGGTTACCTGAGTTTCTATCCTGTTGCTAAACTAAGTGACGACAGTGTATTGAATAGCTAGGTCACTTCCAAATAAATGAAACTTCTGAAACATTCACGACTTGAAAGGACCTCCCTTTTACACAGAAACAAAAGAGATTTTTGACTCTGCATGAATAGTGACTGGCACCATCCGAACATATTAAATGTAAGAAAGCAATTTTTTTGTTTTGTTTTGTTTTGTTCTGTTCTTGCAGGAAGCGGGGTGGGCGCTATTATCACTGATAGGTATGCTCACCAATCTATCAAATGCCAATATAAGAGTGAGTTCTTGGTTGCTGAAGGGAAATGTATGACTTGTTATTACAAGAATGTGTGGAATGCAATCACACTTTAAGAAGGAAAACGAAGTAGTTCTGTCTTACAGGTGGCATTTTCAGGACGGGAGAAGCAAAGGAATGGGTACAGAATGGGATAAGGAGGTTGTAGGGAAAGTAGGCCCCCAGAAAAGAGTTTTGTGCCTAGCACAAGTTTTCTTGAGATGTTGAACTGCCTTTGCTAATGGAGTTTAAGTTTCTTTACCTCTTAAGTGATCTCTTCTAGGTTGACCTAGAACAGAAATCTTTTGTTAGCTTTGGCTAAGAGGAGAAGTATTGTTTCACGGTGACATATGTGATCCTACCTGACTGTTCTCATCCCCTTTGATATCTATGCACTGCTGCTGCTGCTGCTGCAGCTGCTAAGTGGTTCAGTTGAGGCCGACCCTGTGCCACGCCATAGATGGCAGCCCACCAGGCCCCACAGTCCCTGGGGTTCTCTAGGCAAGAACACTGGAGTGGGTTGCCATTTCCTCCTCCTATGCATGAAAGTGAAAAGTGAAAATGAAGTCGCTCAGTGGTGTCCGACTCTTAGCCACCCCATGGACTGCAGCCTACCAGGCTCCTCCGTCCTTGGGATTTCCCAGGAGTGGGGTGCCATTGCCTTCTCCCATATCTATGCACAAGCCTGCCTAAATAATTGACTTCTAGCCAACTTTGGGATGCCCATGACCACCCACCCTTACCAGGCAACAGAGAAGAGAAAAACACTTACCACAGGAGGTTCTGATAAGGAACAAGGAACTAACAAGCTCCCACCTACCAGGAATCTGCAGAGGTCAACAAGAGGTCAGCAAGAGATGAGAGACTGCAGTCCAGAGGTCCTAGCTACTTCCATCTAGCAACAAACACCCAGCATAGTCAAAACGATTTCAATGTTAAAGAATAAATAAATAAATAAATAAAAGGACAGAAGTTCTTTGAACACATGTCTGAATTTAGGGGTGAGGCATTACATATGTGTCCCAGGATAATCTTAAAGTGTCAGAAAGTAAAGAAATTAAAGACAACTATCAAGCTGTCCAAACTGATAAAAATGAATGATTACACAGTTTTATCTGTATACATTAGCAGATAATAATCTGAAAAGGAATTTTAAAAAATTCCCTTTCAATAATATCAACATGAATAAAACACTTTGCCATGGATGTAACGAGGATGACAAGACTGGCACACTGGAAATTATACACCCTGGCTGAAAACTATCCTGAATACATGGACAGATATTCCATAAAGATGGAAAGACTTAAGATGGCAATACCATGGAATGCATCTTCAATCTGAAATGAAGATTTGATATGATTTGATCGCTCAGAGCTTTTGTGTCATCAAGTGTTATTAAAGTATTAAAGAGATAGAGAAAGCTGCTGACTTAGACTTGAGGCGGGGTGGGGGTGGGGGTAGTAAGAGTACCCCCTGCTGGTCTTTAGCCAGATATTCTACAGGCACTAGCAGTCAGCTAAGGAAAGAAAGGAACTGTTTCAGGGAATGGCACCAGGCCCTTCCCCCACGACATGCATTGAGATAATATTGGCAGCAGGTGAGTCATCCCGGGCCAAAACTTGATTGACATGAATCTTGAAGAAAGGCAGTATTGCAGGCAAATATATCATTTCCTTAACATAGATAAGGAGAACAAGCTAGGAGGAAAACATGCTGTTTTGTTCAAATCGCTTCTGAGCCTTTTGGGGGAACCGACCTGAAGCCAGAGTCTAGCGGAAATACATAGGATATTTACATCGCTTAAGACAAACATTTTCTTAGGAAAAAATGCATTGCTTAGCTCAAGGTTTGTCTGCGAAATTCTTACACATCAGGAGATGGCTCCGAGCTGGGTTTCCACACACAAGAACATCCATGCAAAGGACAAGCCTGCACAGCCCATCTGCCGCCCTCCCGCACAGCCAGCAGCATTTCCAAGTGACCTCCTAAGGCCTTCCCCAAAATACAGGGGCACCTCTGGGTTTCCTGTTTCCCTCACTTCGAACACTTTTCTTAAAAAAAAAAAAATCCTGCACACTTCTTGATAGAATGCCACAGTGCAAGGAATACAGTCCTTCAATATTTAAACCTCCATTTGCAAAACACTTGGAGCTTGGTTTTGTTTTGTTTTGTTTTTTAATTACACCACCACATAATTTAAAGCTTTTACACGTTCTAATTATTCAGTTCCAAAACACCAAACTTTTATTGCACAGGGTCCTCATGAAAAGGCCCACGCAGCTGGACAACCACAGATTCTGCCATGAAAGGGCAGCAAGGTGCCCTCCCCCCTTCTTTGCTGCCTGGGCGGCCACCAGGGTTTGAAATCCATGCACCCTACTAAGTTTCTAGGGTGCAATCCGTGGACCCTTCCCTTTCCCATCCCAGCAGGTGCTCAAGGGCCCGCTGGCTTACAAAGTGCCAGAAGCAGGGCTGGGCCAGCCGGCCAGAGTTCAGTGTTCTGTCCCTTGGACTTCCAGCGGACACTAGGCTGCTTGGAAGAACCGCGCAGACTCTGAGATTTTTCAGCAGAGGGGTGGAGCGGTAAAGGCCTTGATCCCAAATGCAAGGCCTTTCTGCGACCGCCAGGTTGGGGAGCTCCGAGAATGTGCCAACAGACGGCGGAATACTTGGTTCCCTGCTCCATGCAGTCCCAGTTCCCTTACCTGTGGTCCGCAGCCCTCCACTGCACCCACGGGATGGCGATCCTTGGGGACCCAGGAGCGGACGAAATGGGCATTCCCAGCCGCAGTTGCAACCCCCGAGAGCGCAACTGGGAACCCCTCCCCATCCCCCCCATGAGCCGACCCCCGCCCCGCGCCCCCAGGGTTAGCCCCGCCCCTGCCGCGCTCCCGGCGCGTTCCCAGCCGCAGTGGCGACCCCCGGGAGCACAACTGGGAAGCCCGCCCCCACCCCCGCCAGAAGCCGACCCCCGCCCCACACCGCCCGCGTTCGCCCCGCCCCTGCACGGTCCAGGTACCTTCCCAGCTTCTAGCGTTCACGCCCGGGTAGGAGCAGGGTGTAGGAGTATGGGAGATGTGTCTGGAGCCTGACAGCCTCAGCTCCGCTCTGGCCTGCCCTTTGGACCTAGGAGCCAGGCCAACTTGCAGAGGGCTTAGGGCCCCATTGTATGCAAACTACCAAGGCCTACCGCAAGGAGAGCTCTGTCCGAGGGAAGGGAAGCGCCCCAGGCTGCATTCCCAAGCTGTTGTTTAGCCGCCCAGACTCAGCGCTGCACAGGGGTAATCAGGCTCTCTGTGCCTGCAGCTTCACACACAGGTGTGTCTCCGTAGGAATCAAGAAAGATCCTGACAGAGTGAGGTTCATTAGAGCTATACTAAAGAGCAAAGGCTTGTCCATGTGGTCTTGCCTTCCCCTGTGCCTTTGGGTCTCCAGGCTCGGCCCCAGCTCCGTGGAAACAACCCCTGAGAAAATATCTTCAAGATCCACTTTTCCCAGTGTCTGGGAACCGGGGTTCGTAGGAGGAGAGAAAAGCACGCCTCCATAGGGAACGAAAAGGCAGCCAACCTGCCTGTGTTTTGAAGCCTCTATTTGGAAGGAATGGGTTAGCTTCTCCTAAAGGAGACCTCCAGATCTGCTCAGAAGTCGGTAATTCCAGAGGCAGGGTACTGGTTCCTGACTGTCCTTTGCTAGCCTTGCAAAGATATTCCTAGATTCTAGAGTTATTTTCAATGAAGGAGCAGGCTTCGGGAATGTGTCAGACGGGACTGGCTCCTTATTGACCTCAGCTCAGCTATTGCCTTTCCATTCAAACTAGGACAAGGCCCTACTTTATGAAGGGTAAGGGTCTTCTTCTTTGCAAACTGCCAAGGGCTACAGCAATGAGACCGCTGTCAAGGTGAGGGAAGCCTAAGAGGATGGATTCTCAAGCAGGTGCTTTGCCACAAAGCATCAGCACCCCACGGAGAGAATCAAGCTCCCTGTGCACCAATGTTGGGAGTGTAGCTTCACACACAGAGGTGTCTCTATAGGAGCCAAGAATGTTCCTGAGAGATTAGGTTCACTAAACCTCTCCTACAGAGCATAGACCTGTCCATGTGGTTTTGCCTTCCCCTGTGAGTTGGGTCCTCGAGGTCCGCCACACCTCCGGGGAAACTGTCCCTGAGAAAAGATCTCCAGGAACCGCTTCGCCTAGGCTGGGAAATGCTGTTCACATGAAGTAAGGCAAGCGAATCTCCTGCAGAGTAAAAGAGGCCTTACAGTCCCTGGAGGAGCAGGCTGCCAGAATGTGTGAAACCTGACTGTTGCCTTACTGGCCTCAGCTCCACCATTGCCTGTTCATCCGAGCTAGCACCCAGGTCTACTTGGAAAAGCGTTTGGGTGCAGATTTCTACAAAGTGCCAAGGGCTACAGCAGTGAGAATTCTCTCGGTGGTAAGGGAGAGCATTTTATGGATTCTCAAGCTGTTTTCTGAATGACAGCGTCAAAATGAACAGAATCAGGCTCTCTCTGCCCCTATGTTAGGTACGCAGCTTCACACACAGAGGTGTCTCTGTAGGAGCCAAGAATGCTCCTGAGAGATGAGGTTCACAAGAGGTCTGCTACAGAGCATAGACCTGTCCATGTGGTCTTGCCTTCCCCTGTGCCTTTGGGCCCCGGGCTCGGCCCCAGCTCCGTGGAAACAACCCCTGAGAAAATATCTTCAAGATACGCTTTTCCCAGAGGCTGGGAACTGGGGTTCATAGGAGGAGAGAAAAGCAAGCCTCCTTCGGGCACGAAAGGCAGCCAACCTGCCTGTGTTTTGAAGCCTCTATTTGGAAGGAATGGGTTAGCTTCTCCTAAAGGAGACCTCCAGATCTGCTCAGAAGTCGGTAATTCCAGAGGCAGGGTGCTGGTTCCTGACTGCCCTTTGCCAGCCTTGCAAAGACATTCCAATATTCTAGAGTTATATTCCATGAAGGAGCAGGCTTCGGGAATGTGTCAGAGGGGACTGGCTCATTATTGGCCTCAGCTCAGCTATTGCCTTTCCATTCAAACTAGGACAAGGGCCTACTTTATGAAGGGTAAGGGTCTTCTTTTTTGAAACTGCCAAGGGCTACAGCAATGAGACCTCTGTCAAGGCGAGGGAAGCCTAAGAGGATGGATTCTCAAGCAGGTGCTTTACTACAAAGCATCAGCACCCCACGGAGAGAACCAAGATCCCTGTTCCCCAATGTTGGGAGTGTAGCTTCACACACAGAGTTGTCTCTATAGGAGCCAAGAATGTTCCTGAGAGATTAGGTTCACTAAACCTCTCCTACAGAGCATAGACCTATCCATGTGGTTTTTCCTTCCCCTGTGAGTTGGGTCCCCGAGGTCCGCCACACCTCCGGGGAAACTGTCCCTGAGAAAAGATCTCCAGGAACCGCTTCGCTGAGGCTGGGAAACGCTGTTCACAGGAAGTAAGGCAAGCGAATCTCCTGCAGAGAAAAAGAGGCCTTACTGTCCCTGGAGGAGCAGGCTGCCAGAGTGTGTGAAACCTGACTGTTGCCTTACTGGCCTCAGTTCCACCATTGCCTGTTCCTCCGAACTAGGACCCAGGCCTATTTGGAGAAGCGTTTGGCTGCGGATTTCTACAAAGTGCCAAGGGCTACAGCAGTGAGAATTCTCTCAGCGGTAAGGGAGAGCATTTTATGGATTCTCAAGCTGTTTTCTGAACGACAGGGTCAAAATGAACTGAGAGAATCAGGCTCTCTGTGCCCCTATGTTAGGTACGCAGCTTCACACACAGAAGTGTCTCTATAGGAGCCAAGAATGTTCCTGAAAGATGAGGTTCACTAGAAGTCTGCTACAGAGCATAGACCTGTCCATATGGTTTTGCCTTGCCCTGTGAGTTGGGTCCCCGAGGTCCGCCCCAGCTCAGGGGAAGGAGCCCCTGAGGAAAGATCTCCAGGGACCGCTATTCCCCCAGGCTGGCAAACGCAGTTCACAGGAGGTAACACAAGCGAGCCTCCTGCAAGGCACAACAGGCCTTAGTCTCCCTGGACGATCAGGCTGCCAGAGTGTGTGAGACCTGACTGGTGCCTTACTGGCCTCAGCTCCGCCATTGCATGTTCCTCCGAACTAGGACCCAGGCCTACTAGGAGAAGGGTTTGGGTATGGATTTCTAAATACTGCCAAGGGGTATAGCAATGAGAACTGTGTCACGGGTAAGGAAGAGCATTGTATGGATTTTCAAGCTGTTGTTTGAACGACAGCTTCAAAGCTGCACAGAGAGAATCAGACTCTGTGTCTCCATGTTCGGTACACAGCTTCACAGACAGGGGTGTCTCCATAGGAAACAAGAACGTTCCTGACAGAGTGAGGTTCACTAGAGCTCTCCTAGAGAGCAAAGACTTGTCCATGTGGTTTTTCTTCCCCTGTGCGTTTGGGGCTCCAGGCTCGGCCCCAGCTCCGTGGAAACAACCCCTGAGAAAAGATCTTCAAGATCCGCTTTTCCCAGAGGCTGGGATGTGGGGTTCATAGGAGGCGGGAAAAGCAGGCCTCCTTCAGAGAGCAAGAGGCAGCCAAGCGGCCTGCGTTTGGAAGCCTCTATTTGGAAGAATGGGTTAGCTTCCCCTAAGGGAGACCTCCAGATCTGTTCAGAAGTCGGTAATTCCAGAGGCAGGGTGCAGGCTCCTGACTGCCCTTTGCCAGCCTTGCAGAGACATTCCTAGATTACAGCGTTATTTTCCATGAAGGAGCAGGCTTCGGGAATATGTCAGACTTGACTGGCGCCTTATTGGCCTCAGCTCAGCTCTTGCCTTTCCTTTCAAACTAGGACAAGGGCCCACTTTATGAAAGGTAAGGGTCCTCTTCTTTCCAAACTGCCAAGGGCTACAGCAATGAGACCTCTGTCAAGGCGAGGGAAGCGTAAGCTGATGGATTCTCAAGCAGGTGCTTTGCCACAAAGCATCAGCACCCCACGGAAAGAATCTGGCTCCCTTTGCCCCTACGTTGCGTGTGTAGCTACACGCACAGAGGTGTCTCGATAGGAGCCAAGAATGTTCCTGAGAGAGGAGGTTCACTGTTGGGGGCCAGAGTGAGGCACTCCGCCCATGGCAAAGGTCATGAGGAAGGAGGCTCGACATACGCAAAGGTGGGATCGAGCCTCAGGAGTCCCCCTGGAAATCCTCGAGCATCTACCCATATAACCAGAGCCTGCCTACCTTACTACTTTGTGATCTCACCTACACCTCTGACTTTACGGGGGGCTGTCCCCCACCACCTCTTTCGGAGAAGGAGTTAACCTAGAGCTCCAGTTGATAAAAACCCCTGGGTGTGACAAGAGTGTTTTAACCTACAAACTCCTCTGAAGGTTCTCTAGCCTGCCTGACAGGCTTGTCCGGCCACATGTGATTGCTCACAGCCTCCCAACCATGAGAGGCACGAGATGCTTTAAACCTTCTAAAAACAGGTTCCTTAGAAAAGTTAGAAAATTATTAGTATAAGTATAATGGGCTGATTAGAAATCATATTGGTGAAGGGTTTTTCATTTGTTGAGCTGATGTTTACTGCTAAGTCTCCACATCCCCTGCCCTTATACACATTAATGAATATATAGAAGAAATAAGTATTAACCTTTGATATAAATCACGTTAGACCTTAGGCTAAGTAAATTCTTTCCTTAACTAAAACCCACTACACCCTCACCCTATAGGAATGTAACTTTATTTGGGTTGGCGTCTGTTTTAAGAATAATCACCCCTGGAGAAATAAGTGTCCTGGTTGACTGACCGCTGTCACAAGGAGAGGGTCGTAAATTGTCAGCAGGCCCCCCGGCCAGAAGATGATGTAACACCCCTAAGACCTCTGTATACTTTTGTATGAAGCACCTGACTTTGATAAAGTCAGGACTGCTGACCCCACGTGACTTTTGCATAACATCTCAGTGTATAAAAGTAGACCATGGAAAATAAAGAATTGGGATCAGTTTCTCGAAATACTGGTCTCCCCATGTCTCTCTCTCTCTCTCACTCTGGTTGAGTCTCCATCTGGAGCGCGGATCCCACCAAGCTTACTAATTTTGCCTGGGCTTCTAAGATCCGACCGGGGAGGCCTCAGTGTCTCCTCTCCTTCGGGAGAACGGAAGGACGCCTGCGGCCTACGTAAGTGGTGCAAGCTTCTTGTCTTGAAGTTTTATTGGTCCCCCGCGTAAACCAAGCTACTCAGCCTCTTTTCTCCACTGAATTTTCCTACTGAGCTATCCTCATTTTATTACTCTTTATATCCTTAATTAACGTTTAATTAAGCAGTTGTTCCCTGACCCTCGCCTACGCCGTCTCTGCTTCGAATACCCTGGATCAGCTGGGGCTGGACCCCGGCAGTTCACTAGAGATCTCCTACAGAGCATAGACCTGTCCATTTGGTTTTGCCTTCCCCTGTGAGTTGGGTCCCCGAGGTCCGCCCCAACTCCGGGGAAACAGCCCCTGAGAAAAGATCTCCAGGAACTGCTTTCCGCCCAGGCTGGGAAACGCTGTTCACAGGAAGTAAGGCAAGCGAGCCTCCTGAAGGGAAACAGAGGCCTTACTGTCCCTGGAGGAGCAGGCTGCCAGAGTGTGTGACACCTGACTGGTGCCTTACTGGCCTCAGCTCCGCTATTGCATGTTCATCTGAACTTGAACCCAGGCCTACTTGGAGAAGTGTTTGTGTGCCGATTTCCAGAAACTGCGAAGGGCTACAGCAATGATAACTCTCTCAGTGGTAAGGGAGAGCATTGTGTGGATTCTCAATTTGTTGTTTGAACGACAGCGTCAAAGCTGCACAGAGAGAATCAGGTCTCTGTGTCTCTATGTTGGCAATGCAGCTTCCCACACAGAGATGTCCCCGTTGGAGCCAAGAACATTCCCCATAGACTGAGGTTCACTAGAGCACTCCTAGAGAGCAAAGACTTATCCATGCGGTTTTCCCTTCCCCTGTGCGTGTGGGTCTCTGGGATCAGCCCCTGCTCCTTGGAAACAGCCTCTGAGAAAAGATCTCCAAGAACCTCTTATCACCCAGGCTGGGAAGAGGAGTTCACAGGAGGTGGGATAAGCAAGCTTCCTTCGGCAAGAAGAGACAGCCAACCGGCCTGTGTTTGGAAGCCTATATTTGCAAGGAATGGGTTAGTTTCTCCTGACCGAGACCGCCAGATGTGCTGAGAAGATAGAAATTCCAGAGGCAGGGTCGAGGTTCCTGACTGCCCTTTGCCAGCCTTGCAAAGACATTCCCAGATTCTAACGTTATTTTCCATGAAGGAGCAGGCATCGGGAATATGTCAGACTTGACTGGCGCCTTACTGGCCTCAGCTCAGCTACTGCCTTTCCATTCAAACAAGGACAAGGGCCTACTTGGTGAAGGGTAAGGGTCTGCTTCTTTCCAAACTGCCAAGGACTACAGCAATGAGACCTCTGTCAAGGTGAGGGAAGCCTACGCGGATGGATTCTTAGCAGGTGCTTTGCCACAAAGCATTAGCACCCACGGAGAGAATCAGACTCCCTTTGCCACTATGTTGGGTGTGTAGCTTCATGCACAGAGGTGTCTCTGTAGAAGCCAAGAATGTTCCTGAGAGATGAGGTTCACTAGAGCTCTCCTACAGAGCATAGACCTGTCCATGTGGTTTTGTCTTCCCCTGTGAGTTGGGCCCCCGAGGTCCGACCCAGCTCCAGGGAAACAGCCCCTGAGAAAAAATCTCCAGGAACAGCTTTGCGCCCAGGCTGGGAAATGCAGTTCACAGGAGGCAAGGCAAGCGAGCCTCCTACAGGGAAAAAGAGGCCTTACTGCTCCTGGACGATCAGGCTGCAAGAGTGTGTGAGACCTCCCTTGTGCCTTACTGGCCTCAGCTCCGCCGTTGCCTGTTGTTCCGAGCTAGGACCCAGGCCTACTTGGAGAAGGGTTAGGGTGCGGATTTCTACAAACTGTCAAGGACGACAGCAATGAGAATTCTCTTAGCAGTAAGGGAGAGCATTGTATGGATTCTCAAGCTGTTGTTTGAATGACAGCTTCAAAGCTACACAGAGAGAATCAGGCTCTCTGTTCCCCTATTTTGGCTGTGCAGCTTCACACACAGAATTTGACTCTGTTGGAGCCAGAAATATTCCTGAAAGACTTAGGCTCACCAAAGCTGTCCTCCAGAGCAAAGACATTGGATGTGGTTTTGCCTTCCCTTGCCAGTATGGGTCCCCTAGCTTGGCCCCAGCTCCGGGGATACAGCCTCTGAAAAAAATCTTCCAAGAAGCGATTTTCCTCCAGGCTGTTAAGCGGAATTCGCAGTTTGCAAGTTAAGGAAGCCTGCTTCGTGGAAGAGCAAGCAGCCAACTGGCCCTGTGTTAGGAAGCCTGTATTTGAAAGGAATGGGTTAGCTTCTACAGCGGGAGAACCTCAGATCTGCTCAGGGGACTGAAATACTAGAGTCAGGGTCGAGGTTCTCCCTTGTCCTTTGCGCACCTTGCAAAGACATTCCTAGCTTCTAGCGTTAGTGTCCCTGTAGTAGCAGGCTGCAGGAGCGTGTGATAAATGACTGCCGCGTTCCTGTCCTCAGCTCCGCTATTGACTTTCTATTCGAACTAGAACCCAGGCCTACTTTGAGAGGGGTTAGGGTCCAGTGTTTTCAAACTGCCAAGGGCTACGGCAATGCGAGCTCTGTCAGAGGTAAGAAAAGAGCAATTGGTTGGATTCTTCAGCTGCTGCGTGGCTGCACAGCTTCCGCGCCGCATGGAGAGCATGAGGCTCCTTGTGGCCCTATTTTGGGTATGCAGCAACATGCACACAGAATGTCTGTGTTCACTTTTGTACAGGCTTATGAACACTAGAGCTCTCCTACAGAGCAAAGACCACTCAGTGGGCTCCAAGAGACACCTGTCGCGACTCGAGAAGAGAGTGGAGTCCTTTGCTTCCCCTCGAGATGAGGCCTGACTCCCCGGGTGAGTATGGAATACAACCCCAAATCCCTGTCGCCTATGGAGAGGAACATTAAGTCCTGGATACAAGCCTAGATGAGGCCTAGAATGCCCTTCAGTGAATGGAGCGCAATCCCCAGCTCTCCCTGGCAACTCGAATGGAAGATTAGACTTCCTGGGCCAACACAAGAGGAAGCCTGAATTCCCTGTCGTAACTCGAGAATCCCACCGCAACTCGAGAAAAACCACGTGCTTCCCTCGTCATCGCAAGATGAGGCCCTTTGTCCGCTACAGCATCTCAAGAGAAGTCCCACGTTCCATCCTGAAGTGCGAAACGGTACTTGGCACCCTTGATGCGACCCCAAAAGTTCCGCGACATACCAGACTCACTCAAGGGGAACACCGAGGTTCCCGGCACCACTTCATCTGAGCCCCTTCTCCTCTCCTGATTGCGACAGGAGGGTCGACTCCCCTTCTCTGTCTGCAAGGGGTTCCCGACCTTTCGGGCGCACCTCAGGATGAGGCCGGTCTCATGAGGAAGTTCGAGACATAGCCTCGTGGGTGGTGCCACATGTCGAAAGACCCCAATTTCACGGTCCACTCTTGAAAAGAACCCGATGCCAGAACACCTCTTTGAAGGAAAACCTGTGGATGAAGGCACAACACGAAGGGGCACTGACACCCGTGTGCATCGTCCAGAAAAACCCGCAGGTCCCACAGATATTTCGACAAGTGGCCTGTCACCCTGTAAACAACTCGAAAGGCAAACGAAGGTCCATTCCTCAACAGAAGACTAGGTGTGACTCTCTTGTCCCTATTCTGCAGGGACCATGGGATCCGAGTCAGAAACGGAGAGGAAGCCTGAGGTACCTGCGTCCACTCGAGATGAAGCCCTCTTCCATTGCACCACAACCAGTGGAGTCCCGAGAGGCCCCTACCAACTCCACAGTATCCCTGAGTTCTCAGAGGCACAAAAAGAAGCTCCCTGAGGTCACAGGCACAAGTCGAGGGAACCTTGGGTTTTCTGCCGTGACTCGAGAAAGACCTCGAGAGTGCTTCAAAATGTGTTGAGTCGCGATTCCCCTACCATGACTCGAGAGTCATGACACGCTCCCCCTCGCCACGCGCATGGAGACCTGACTAACCTGGAACTGCACGAGAGGCTCCATGAGTTCCTCATCGTACCTCGTGAGGAAAACCACACTGGCGCGGCAGCTCGAGGAAACACATGAGACACTCCGGTCATCGCGAGATGAGGGCCTTATTTTCCTGCATGGCCTGGAGACCAATCACGAGTCCTCTCTCCAAACTGAAGAGGAGGCTGGACTCCCTTGAAGCCGCTCAGGGGGCTCCAAGAGATCCGCGTCGCGACTCGAGAGGAGAACGGAGTCCTTGGCTTCCCCTCGAGACGAGGCCTGACTCCCCGGGGGAGCCTGGAATGCAACCCCGAGATCCCTGCCTTCCCTGGAGAGGAATAGTAGGTCCCGGACACACGCCTAGGTGAGGTCTCTTCGGCCCTGCAGTGACTCGAGCGCAACCCCCAGCTTTCCCTCGCAACCCGAGGGGAAGATTGGGCTTCCCAGGGCCAACCCAAGGGGAAGGCTGAGATCCCCGTCGTAACTCGAGAATCTCGCCGCAACTCGAGAAAAACCACGTGGTTCCCACCTCTTGGCAAGATGAGGCCCTTGCCCGCCACGGCGTCTCAAGGGAAGTCCCCTGTTCCGCCCTGAAGGGCGAAACGGTCCCTGACAGCCTTCCTGCGACCCCCAAAAGTCCCCCGACACGCCGGGTTCCCTCGAGGGGAACACCGAGGGTCCCGGCACCGTTTCCTCTGAGCCCCTTCGCCCCTCCTGACCGGGACAGGAGAGGCGATTCCCCTGCGTGGTCTGGAAGGGGTTCCCGGCCTTCCCGGCGCACCTCAGGATGAGGCCGGTCTCACGAGGAAATTGGAGACGAGCCACGTGGGTGGGGCCACATGCCGAACGCCCCCGATTCCCCGGTCCGCCCTTGAGAAGGACCCGAGGCCCGGACCCCTCTTCGAAGGCAACCCTGTGGGTGAAGGCACAACACGAAGGGGCACTGCCACCCCCGTGCATCGTCCGCAAAGACCCGCGGGTTCCACACACAGCTCGACGAGTGGTCTGAGACCCCCTGAGCAACTCGAGAGGCCAGCGGGGTTCTCTTCCTCACACAAGACGAGGCCTGACTCTCCTGTCCCAACTCTGCAGGGACCCTGCGGTCGGAGTCCGAAACGGAGAGGAAGCCTGAGGTTCCTGCCTCCCCTCGAGGTGAGGCCCTCTTCCGTTGCGCCAGACCCAGCGGAGTCCCGAGGGGCCCCGCCACCTCCACAGGATCCCTCGCCTCTCAGAGGCACCCTGGGAAGTTCCCTAAGGTCCCCGGCAGAAGGCGAGGGACACGAGGGTTTCCCGCCGCACCCCCCCCCGAGAAAGACCTCGAGAGTCCTTTTTCAACGCGTCTCGAGGCCCTAGTCCCCTCCCGTGACTCGAGAGCCAGGACGCGCTCCCCCTCGCCACGCGCATGGAGACCTGACTTCCCTGGCGCCGCACGAGAGGCTCCCTGAGATCCTCGTCGTGCCTCGGGAGAAAACCCCCACGGGCGCCGCAGCTCGAGGAAACCCCGGAGACGCCCCCGTCCTCGCGAGCTGAGGGCCTTCTTTTCCTGCATGGCCTGGAGAGCAATCCTGGGTCCTTTCTCCAAACGGAAGAGGAGGCTGGACTCCCTTGAGGCCGCTCAGGGGGCTCCAAGAGACCCGCGTCGCGACTCGAGAGGAGAGCGGAGTCCTTGGCTTCCCCTCGAGACGAGGCCTGACTCCCTGGGGGAGACTGGAATGCAACCCCGAGATGCCTGCCTTCCCTGAAGTGGAACAGTAGGTCCCGGACACACGCCTAGGTGAGGTCTCTTCGGCCCTGCAGTGACTCGAGCGCAACCCCCAGCTTTCCCTCGCAACCCGAGGGGAAGATTGGGCTTCCCAGGGCCAACCCAAGGGGAAGGCTGAGATCCCCGTCGTAACTCGAGAATCTCGCCGCAACTCGAGAAAAACCACGTGGTTCCCACCTCTTGGCAAGATGAGGCCCTTGCCCGCCACGGCGTCTCAAGGGAAGTCCCCTGTTCCGCCCTGAAGGGCGAAACGGTCCCAGACAGCCTTCCTGCGACCACCAAAAGTCCCCCGACACGCCGGGTTCCCTCGAGGGGAACACCGAGGGTCCCGGCACCGCTTCCTCTGAGCCCCTTCTCCCCTCCTGACCGCGACAGGAGAGGCGATTCCCCTGCGTGGTCTGGAAGGGGTTCCCGGCCTTCCCGGCGCACCTCAGGATGAGGCCGGTCTCACGAGGAAATTGGAGACGAGCCACGTGGGTGGGGCCACATGCCGAACGCCCCCGATTCCCCGGTCCGCCCTTGAGAAGGACCCGAGGCCCAGAACCCTCTTCGAAGGCAACCCTGTGGGTGAAGGCACAACACGAAGGGGCACTGCCACCCCCGTGCATCGTCCGCAAAGACCCGCGGGTTCCACACACAGCTCGACGAGTGGCCTGAGACCCCCTGAGCAACTCGAGAGGCCAGCGGGGTTCTCTTCCTCACACAAGACCAGGCCTGACTCTCCTGTCCCAACGCTGCAGGGACCCTGCGGTCGGAGTCCGAAACGGAGAGGAAGCCTGAGATTCCTGCCTCCCCTCGAGGTGAGGCCCTCTTCCGTTGCGCCAGACCCAGCGGAGTCCCGAGGGGCCCCGCCACCTCCACAGGATCCCTCGCCTCTCAGAGGCACCCTGGGAAGTTCCCTAAGGTCCCCGGCAGAAGGCGAGGGACACGAGGGTTTCCCGCCGCCCCCCCGAGAAAGACCTCGAGAGTCCTTCTTCAACGCGTCTCAAGGCCCTAGTCCCCTCCCGTGACTCGAGAGCCGGGACGCGCTCCCCCTCGCCACGCGCATGGAGACCTGACTTCCCTGGCGCCGCACGAGAGGCTCCCTGAGATCCTCGTTGTGCCTCGGGAGAAAACCCCCACGGGCGCCGCAGCTCGAGGAAACCCCTGAGACGCCCCCGTCCTCGCGAGCTGAGGGCCTTCTTTTCCTGCATGGCCTGGAGAGCAATCCCGGGTCCTCTCTCCAAACGGAAGAGGAGGCTGGACTCCCTTGAGGCCGCTCAGGGGGCTCCAAGAGACCCGCGTCGCGACTCGAGAGGAGAGCGGAGTCCTTGGCTTGCCCTCGAGACGAGGCCTGACTCCCCGGGGGAGCCTGGAATGCAACCCCGAGATCCCTGCCTTCCCTGGAGAGGAATAGTAGATCCCGGACACACGCCTAGGTGAGGTCTCTTCGGCCCTGCAGTGACTCGAGCGCAACCCCCAGCTTTCCCTCGCAACCCGAGGGGAAGATTGGGCTTCCCAGGGCCAACCCAAGGGGAAGGCTGAGATCCCCGTCGTAACTCGAGAATACCGCCGCAACTCGAGAAAAACCACGTGGTTCCCACCTCTTGGCAAGATGAGGCCCTTGCCCGCCACGGCGTCTCAAGGAAGTACCCTGTTCCGCCCTGAAGGGCGAAACGGTCCCTGACAGCTTTCCTGCGACCCCCAAAAGTCCCCCTACACGCCGGGTTCCCTCGAGGGGAACACCGAGGGTCCCGGCACCGCTTCCTCTGAGCCCCTTCTCCCCTCCTGATCGCGACAGGAGAGGCGATTCCCCTGCGTGGTCTGGAAGGGGTTCCCGGCCTTCCCGGCGCACCTCAGGATGAGGCCGGTCTCACGAGGAAATTCGAGACGAGCCACGTGGGTGGGGCCACATGCCGAACGCCCCCGATTCCCCGGTCCGCCCTTGAGAAGGACCCGAGGCCCGGACCCCTCTTCGAAGGCAACCCTGTGGGTGAAGGCACAACACGAAGGGGCACTGCCACCCCCGTGCATCGTCCGCAAAGACCCGCGGGTTCCACACACAGCTCGAGGAGGGGCCTGAGACCCCCTGAGCAACTCGAGAGGCCAGCGGGGTTCCCTTCCTCAGACAAGACGAGGCCTGACTCTCCTGTCCCAACTCTGCAGGGACCCTGCGTTCGGAGTCCGAAACGGAGAGGAAGCCTGAGGTTCCTGCCTCCCCTCGAGGTGAGGCCCTCTTCCGTTGCGCCAGACCCAGCGGAGTCCCGAGGGGCCCCGCCACCTTCACAGGATCCCTCGCCTCTCAGAGGCACCCTGGGAAGTTCCCTAAGGTCCCCGGCAGAAGGCGAGGGACACGAGGGTTTCCCGCCGCCCCCCGAGAAAGACCTCGAGAGTCCTTCTTCAACGCGTCTCGAAGCCCTAGTCCCCTCCCGTGACTCGAGAGCCAGGACGCCCTCCCCCTCGCCACGCGCATGGAGACCTGACTTCCCTGGCGCCGCACGAGAGGCTCCCTGAGATCCTCGTTGTGCCTCGGGAGAAAACCCCCACGGGCGCCGCAGCTCGAGGAAACCCCTGAGACGCCCCCGTCCTCGCGAGCTGAGGGCCTTCTTTTCCTGCATGGCCTGGAGAGCAATCCCGGGTCCTCTCTCCAAACGGAAGAGGAGGCTGGACTCCCTTGAGGCCGCTCAGGGGGCTCCAAGAGACCCGCGTCGCGACTCGAGAGGAGAGCGGAGTCCTTGTCTTCCCCTCGAGACGAGGCCTGACTCCCCGGGGGAGCCTGGAATGCAACCCCGAGATCCCTGCCTTCCCTGGAGAGGAATATTAGGTCCTGGACACACGCCTAGCTGAGGTCTCTTCGGCCCTGCAGTGACTCGAGCGCAACCCCCAGCTTTCCCTCGCAACCCGAGGGGAAGATTGGGCTTCCCAGGGCCAACCCAAGGGGAAGGCTGAGATCCCCGTTGTAACTCGAGAATCCCGCCGCAACTCGAGAAAAACCACGTGGTTCCCACCTCTTGGCAAGATGAGGCCCTTGCCCGCCACGGCGTCTCAAGGGAAGTCCCCTGTTCCGCCCTGAAGGGCGAAACGGTCCCTGACAGCCTTCCTGCGACCCCCAAAAGTCCCCCGAGGGGAACACCGAGGGTCCCGGCACCGCTTCCTCTGAGCCCCTTCTCCCCTCCTGATCGCGACAGGAGAGGCGATTCCCCTGCGTGGTCTGGAAGGGCTTCCCGGCCTTCCCGGCGCACCTCAGGATGAGGCCGGTCTCACGAGGAAATTCGAGACGAGCCACGTGGGTGGGGCCACATGCCGAACGCCCCCGATTCCCCGGTCCGCTCTTGAGAAGGACCCGAGGCCCGGACCCCTCTTCGAAGGCAACCCTGTGGGTGAAGGCACAACACGAAGGGGCACTGCCACCCCCGTGCATCGTCCGCAAAGACCCGCGGGTTCAACACACAGCTCGACGAGGGGCCTGAGACCCCCTGAGCAACTCGAGAGGCCAGCGGGGTTCCCTTCCTCAGACCAGACGAGGCCTGACTCTCCTGTCCCAACTCTGCAGGGACCCTGCGGTCGGAGTCCGAAACGGAGAGGAAGCCTGAGGTTCCTGCCTCCCCTCGAGGTGAGGCCCTCTTCCGTTGCGCCAGACCCAGCGGAGTCCCGAGGGGCCCCGCCACCTCCACAGGATCCCTCGCCTCTCAGAGGCACCCTGGGAAGTTCCCTAAGGTCCCCGGCAGAAGGCGAGGGAAACGAGGGTTCCCCGCCGCCCCCCGAGAAAGACCTCGAGAGTCCTTCTTCAACGCGTCTCGAGGCCCTAGTCCCCTCCCGTGACTCGAGAGCCAAGACGCGCTCCCCCTCGCCACGCGCATGGAGACCTGACTTCCCTGGCGCTGCACGAGAGGCTCCCTGAGATCCTCGTCGTGCCTCGGGAGAAAATCCCCACGGGCGCCGCAGCTCGAGGAATCCCCTGAGACGCCGCCGTCCTCGCGAGCTGAGGGCCTTCTTTTCCTGCATGGCCTGGAGAGCAATCCCGGGTTCTCTCTCCAAACGGAAGAGGAGGCTGGACTCCCTTGAGGCCGCTGAGGGGGCTCCAAGAGAACCGCATCGCGACTCGAGAGGAGAGCGGAGTCCTTGGCTTCCCCTCGAAACGAGGCCTGACTCCCCGGGGGAGCCTGGAATGCAACCTCGAGATCCCTGCCTTCACTGGAGAGGAATATTAGGTCCCGGACACACGCCTAGGTGAGGTCTCTTCGGCCCTGCAGTGACTCGAGCGCAACCCCCAGCTTTCCCTCGCAACCCGAGGGGAAGATTGGGCTTCCCAGGGCCAACCCAAGGGGAAGGCTGAGATCCCCGTCGTAACTCGAGAATGCCGCCACAACTCGAGAAAAACCACGTGATTCCAACCTCTTGGCAAGATGAGGCCCTTGCCCGCGACGGCGTCTCAAGGGAAGTCCCCTGTTCCGCCCTGAAGGGCGAAACGGTCCCTGACAGCCTTCCTGCGACCCCCAAGAGACCCCGACACGCCGGGTTCCCCCGAGGGGAACACCAAGGGTCCTGGCACCGCTTTCTCTGAGACCCTTCTCCCCTCCTGATCGCGACAGGAGAGGCGATTCCCCTGCGTGGTCTGGAAGGGGTTCCCGGCCTTCCCGGCGCACCTCAGGATGAGGCCGGTCTCACGAGGAAATTGAAGACGAGCCACGTGGGTGGGGCCACATGCCGAACGCCCCCGATTCCCCGGTCCGCCCTTGAGAAGGACCCGAGGCCCGGACCCCTCTTCGAAGGCAACCCTGTGGGTGAAGGCACAACACGAAGGGGCACTGCCACCCCCGTGCATCGTCCGCAAAGACCCGCGGGTTCCACACACAGCTCGACGAGGGGCCTGAGACCCCCTGAGCAACTCGAGAGGCCAGCGGGGTTCCCTTCCTCAGACAAGACGAGGCCTGACTCTCCTGTCCCAACTCTGCAGGGACCCTGCGGTCGGAGTCCGAAACGGAGAGGAAGCCTGAGGTTCCTGCCTCCCCTCGAGGTGAGGCCCTCTTCCGTTGCGCCAGACCCAGCGGAGTCCCGAGGGGCCCCGCCACCTTCACAGGATCCCTCGCCTCTCAGAGGCACCCTGGGAAGTTCCCTAAGGTCCCCGGCAGAAGGCGAGGGACACGAGGGTTTCCCGCCGCCCCCCGAGAAAGACCTCGAGAGTCCTTCTTCAACGCGTCTCGAAGCCCTAGTCCCCTCCCGTGACTCGAGAGCCAGGACGCCCTCCCCCTCGCCACGCGCATGGAGACCTGACTTCCCTGGCGCCGCACGAGAGGCTCCCTGAGATCCTCGTTGTGCCTCGGGAGAAAACCCCCACGGGCGCCGCAGCTCGAGGAAACCCCTGAGACGCCCCCGTCCTCGTGAGCTGAGGGCCTTCTTTTCCTGCATGGCCTGGAGAGCAATCCCGGGTCCTCTCTCCAAACGGAAGAGGAGGCTGGACTCCCTTGAGGCCGCTCAGGGGGCTCCAAGAGACCCGCGTCGCGACTCGAGAGGAGAGCGGAGTCCTTGTCTTCCCCTCGAGACGAGGCCTGACTCCCCGGGGGAGCCTGGAATGCAACCCCGAGATCCCTGCCTTCCCTGGAGAGGAATATTAGGTCCCGGACACACGCCTAGCTGAGGTCTCTTCGGCCCTGCAGTGACTCGAGCGCAACCCCCAGCTTTCCCTCGCAACCCGAGGGGAAGATTGGGCTTCCCAGGGCCAACCCAAGGGGAAGGCTGAGATCCCCGTTGTAACTCGAGAATCCCGCCGCAACTCGAGAAAAACCACGTGGTTCCCACCTCTTGGCAAGATGAGGCCCTTGCCCGCCACGGCGTCTCAAGGGAAGTCCCCTGTTCCGCCCTGAAGGGCGAAACGGTCCCTGACAGCCTTCCTGAGACCCCCAAAAGTCCCCCGAGGGGAACACCGAGGGTCCCGGCACCGCTTCCTCTGAGCCCCTTCTCCCCTCCTGATCGCGACAGGAGAGGCGATTCCCCTGCGTGGTCTGGAAGGGCTTCCCGGCCTTCCCGGCGCACCTCAGGATGAGGCCGGTCTCACGAGGAAATTCGAGACGAGCCACGTGGGTGGGGCCACATGCCGAACGCCCCCGATTCCCCGGTCCGCTCTTGAGAAGGACCCGAGGCCCGGACCCCTCTTCGAAGGCAACCCTGTGGGTGAAGGCACAACACGAAGGGGCACTGCCACCCCCGTGCATCGTCCGCAAAGACCCGCGGGTTCAACACACAGCTCGACGAGGGGCCTGAGACCCCCTGAGCAACTCGAGAGGCCAGCGGGGTTCCCTTCCTCAGACCAGACGAGGCCTGACTCTCCTGTCCCAACTCTGCAGGGACCCTGCGGTCGGAGTCCGAAACGGAGAGGAAGCCTGAGGTTCCTGCCTCCCCTCGAGGTGAGGCCCTCTTCCGTTGCGCCAGACCCAGCGGAGTCCCGAGGGGCCCCGCCACCTCCACAGGATCCCTCGCCTCTCAGAGGCACCCTGGGAAGTTCCCTAAGGTCCCCGGCAGAAGGCGAGGGAAACGAGGGTTCCCCGCCGCCCCCCGAGAAAGACCTCGAGAGTCCTTCTTCAACGCGTCTCGAGGCCCTAGTCCCCTCCCGTGACTCGAGAGCCAAGACGCGCTCCCCCTCGCCACGCGCATGGAGACCTGACTTCCCTGGCGCTGCACGAGAGGCTCCCTGAGATCCTCGTCGTGCCTCGGGAGAAAATCCCCACGGGCGCCGCAGCTCGAGGAATCCCCTGAGACGCCGCCGTCCTCGCGAGCTGAGGGCCTTCTTTTCCTGCATGGCCTGGAGAGCAATCCCGGGTTCTCTCTCCAAACGGAAGAGGAGGCTGGACTCCCTTGAGGCCGCTGAGGGGGCTCCAAGAGAACCGCATCGCGACTCGAGAGGAGAGCGGAGTCCTTGGCTTCCCCTCGAAACGAGGCCTGACTCCCCGGGGGAGCCTGGAATGCAACCTCGAGATCCCTGCCTTCACTGGAGAGGAATATTAGGTCCCGGACACACGCCTAGGTGAGGTCTCTTCGGCCCTGCAGTGACTCGAGCGCAACCCCCAGCTTTCCCTCGCAACCCGAGGGGAAGATTGGGCTTCCCAGGGCCAACCCAAGGGGAAGGCTGAGATCCCCGTCGTAACTCGAGAATGCCGCCACAACTCGAGAAAAACCACGTGATTCCAACCTCTTGGCAAGATGAGGCCCTTGCCCGCGACGGCGTCTCAAGGGAAGTCCCCTGTTCCGCCCTGAAGGGCGAAACGGTCCCTGACAGCCTTCCTGCGACCCCCAAGAGACCCCGACACGCCGGGTTCCCCCGAGGGGAACACCAAGGGTCCTGGCACCGCTTTCTCTGAGACCCTTCTCCCCTCCTGATCGCGACAGGAGAGGCGATTCCCCTGCGTGGTCTGGAAGGGGTTCCCGGCCTTCCCGGCGCACCTCAGGATGAGGCCGGTCTCACGAGGAAATTGAAGACGAGCCACGTGGGTGGGGCCACATGCCGAACGCCCCCGATTCCCCGGTCCGCCCTTGAGAAGGACCCGAGGCCCGGACCCCTCTTCGAAGGCAACCCTGTGGGTGAAGGCACAACACGAAGGGGCACTGCCACCCCCGTGCATCGTCCGCAAAGACCCGCGGGTTCCAAACACAGCTCGACGAGGGGCCTGAGACCCCCTGAGCAACTCGAGAGGCCAGCGGGGTTCCCTTCCTCAGACAAGACAAGGCCTGACTCTCCTGTCCCAACTCTGCAGGGACCCTGCGGTCGGAGTCTGAAACGGAGAGGAAGCCTGAGCTTCCTGCCTCCCTTCGAGGTGAGGCCCTCTTTCCTTGCGCAAGACCCAGCGGAGTCCCGAGGCGCCCCGCCACCTCCACAAGATCCCTCGCCTCTCAGAGGCACCCTGGGAAGTTCCCAAATTTCCCCGGCAGAAGGCGAGGGAATCGAGGGTTTCCCGCCGCCTCCCGAGAAAGACCTCGAGAGTCCTTCTTCAACGCGTCTCGAGGCCCTAGTCCCCTCCCGTGACTCGAGAGCCAGGACGCGCTCCCCCTCGCCACGCGCATGGAGACCTGACTTCCCTGGCGTCGCACGAGAGGCTCCCTGAGATCCTCGTCGTGCCTCAGGAGAAAACCCCCACGGGAGCCGCAGCTCGAGGAAACCCCTGAGACGCCCCCGTCCTCGCTAGCTGAGGGCCTTCTTTTCCTGCATGGCCTGCAGAGCAATCCCGGGTCCTGTCTCCAAACTGAAGAGGAGGCTGGACTCCCTTGAGGCCGCTCAGGGTGCTCCCAGAGACCCGCGTCACGACTCGAGAGGAGGGCGGAGTCCTTGGCTTCCCCTCGAGACGAGGCCTGACTCCCCGGGGGAGCCTGGAATGCAACCCCGAGATCCCTGCCTTCCCTGGAGAGGAATATTAGGTCCCGGACCCACGCCTAGATGAAGTCTCTTGGGCCCTGCAGTGACTCGAGCGCAACCCCCAGCTTTCCCTCTCACTCGAGGGGAAGATTGGGCTTCCCAGGGCCAACCCAAGAGGAAGCCTGAGATCCCCATCGTAACTCGAGAATCCCGCCGCAACTCGAGGAAAACCACGTGATTCCAACGTCTTTGCAAGATGAGCCTCTTGCTCGCTATGGCGTCTCAAGGGAAGTCCCATTTTCCGTCCTGAAGTGCGAAATAGTACCTGACACCTTTCATGCGACCCTCAGAAGTTCCCCGACACACCGGGTTCCCTCGAGGGAAACACCGAGGGTCCCGAAACCACTTCATCTGAGCCCCTTCTCCCCTCCTGATGGCGACAGCAGAGGCGATTCCCCTGCGTGGTCTGGAAGGGATTCCCGGCCTTCCCGGCGCATCTCAGGATGAGGCCGTCCGCACGAGGAAATTCGAGGTGAGCCACGGGTGTGGTGCCACATGCCGATCGACCTCGATTTCCCGGTCCACTCTTGAGAAGAACCCTTTGCACGGACACCTCTACGAAGGCAACCCTGTGGGTGAAGGCACAACACAAAGGGGAACTGACACTCCCGTGCATCGTCCAGAAACACCCGTGGGTTCCACACACAGCTCCAAGAGGGGCCTAAGACCCCCTGAGCAACTCGAGAGGCAAGCGGGGTTCCCTTCCTCAGACAAGACGAGGCCTGACTCTCCTATCTCAACTCTGCAGGGACCGTGCGGTCGGAGTCCGAAACGGAGAGGAAGCCTGAGGTTCCTGCCTCCCCTCGAGGTGAGGCCCTCTTCCGTTGCGCCAGACCCAGCGGAGTCCCGAGGGGCCCCGCCACCTCCACAGGATCCCTCGCCTCTCAGAGGCACCTTGGGAAGTTCCGTAAGGTCCCCGGCAGAAGGCGAGGGACACGAGGGTTTCCCGCCGCCCCCCCACCCGAGAAAGACCTCGAGAGTCCTTCTTCAACGCGTCTCGAGGCCCTAGTCCCCTCCCGTGACTCGAGAGCCAGGACGCGCTCCCCCTCGCCACGCGCATGGAGACCTGACTTCCCTGGCGCCGCACGAGAGGCTCCCTGAGATCCTCGTCGTGCCTCGGGAGAAAACCCCCACGGGCGCCGCACCTCGAGGAAACCCCGGAGACGCCCCCGTCCTCGCGAGCTGAGGGCCTTCTTTTCCTGCATGGCCTGGAGAGCAATCCCGGGTCCTCTCTCCACACGGAAGAGGAGGCTGGACTCCCTTGAGGCCGCTCAGGGGGCTCCAAGAGACCCGCGTCGCGACTCGAGAGGAGAGCGGAGTCCGTGGCTTCCCCTCGAGACGAGGCCTGACTCCCCGGGGAAGCCTGGAATGCAACCCCGAGATCCCTGCCTTCCCTGGAGAGGAATAGTAGGTCCTGGACACACGCCTAGGTGAGGTCTCTTCGGCCCTGCAGTGACTCGAGCGCAACCCCCAGCTTTCCCTCGCAACCCGAGGGGAAGATTGGGCTTCCCAGGGCCAACCCAAGGGGAAGGCTGAGATCCCCGTCGTAACTCGAGAATCCCGCCGCAACTCGAGAAAAACCACGTGGTTCCCACCTCTTGGCAAGATGAGGCCCTTGCCCGCCACGGCGTCTCAAGGGAAGTCCCCTGTTCCGCCCTGAAGGGCGAAACGGTCCCTGACAGCCTTCCTGCGACCCCCAAAAGTCCCCCGACACGCCGGGTTCCCCCGAGGGGAACACCGAGGGTCCCGGCACCGCTTCCTCTGAGCCCCTTCTCCCCTCCTGACCGCGACAGGAGAGGCGATTCCCCTGCGTGGTCTGGAAGGGGTTCCCGGCCTTCCCGGCGCACCTCAGGATGAGGCCGGTCTCACGAGGAAATTCGAGACGAGCCACGTGGGTGGGGCCACATGCCGAACGCCCCCGATTCCCCGGTCCGCCCTTGAGAAGGACCCGAGGCCCGGACCCCTCTTCGAAGGCAACCCTGTGGGTGAAGGCACAACACGAAGGGGCACTGCCACCCCCGTGCATCGTCCGCAAAGACCCGCGGGTTCCACACACAGCTCGACGAGGGGCCTGAGACCCCCTGAGCAACTCGAGAGGCCAGCGGGGTTCCCTTCCTCAGACAAGACGAGGCCTGACTCTCCTGTCCCAACTCTGCAGGGACCCTGCGGTCGGAGTCCGAAACGGAGAGGAAGCCTGAGGTTCCTGCCTCCCCTCGAGGTGAGGCCCTCTTCCGTTGCGCCAGACCCAGGGGAGTCCCGAGGGGCCCCGCCACCTCCACAGGATCCCTCGCCTCTCAGAGGCACCCTGGGAAGTTCCCTAAGGTCCCCGGCAGAAGGCGAGGGACACGAGGGTTTCCCGCCGCCCCCCCAGAAAGACCTCGAGAGTCCTTCTTCAACGCGTCTCGAGGCCCTAGTCCCCTCCCGTGACTCGAGAGCCAGGACGCGCTCCCCCTCACCACGCGCATGGAGACCTGACTTCCCTGGCGCCGCACGAGAGGCTCCCTGAGATCCTCGTTGTGCCTCGGGAGAAAACCCCCACGGGCGCCGCAGCTCGAGGAAACCCCTGAGACGCCCCCGTCCTCGCGAGCTGAGGGCCTTCTTTTCCTGCATGGCCTGGAGAGCAATCCCGGGTCCTCTCTCCAAACGGAAGAGGAGGCTGGACTCCCTTGAGGCCGCTCAGGGGGCTCCAAGAGACCCGCGTCGCGACTCGAGAGGAGAGCGGAGTCCTTGGCTTCCCCTCGAGACGAGGCCTGACTCCCCGGGGGAGCCTGGAATGCAACCCCGAGATCCCTGCCTTCCCTGGAGAGGAATATTAGGTCCCGGACACACGCCTAGCTGAGGTCTTTTCGGCCCTGCAGTGACTCGAGCGCAACCCCCAGCTTTCCCTCACAACCCGAGGGGAAGATTTGGCTTCCCAGGGCCAACCCAAGGGGAAGGCTGAGATCCCCGTCGTAACTCGAGAATCCCGCCGCAACTCGAGAAAAACCACGTGGTTCCCACCTCTTGGCAAGATGAGGCCCTTGCCCGCCACGGCGTCTCAAGGGAAGTCCCCTGTTCCGCCCTGAAGGGCGAAACGGTCCCTGACAGCCTTCCTGCGACCCCCAAAAGGCCCCCGAGGGGAACACCGAGGGTCCCGGCACCGCTTCCTCTGAGCCACTTCTCCCCTCCTGATCGCGACAGGAGAGGCGATTCCCCTGCGTGGTCTGGAAGGGGTTCCCGGCCTTCCCGGCGCACCTCAGGATGAGGCCGGTCTCACGAGGAAATTCGAGACGAGCCACGTGGGTGGGGCCACATGCCGAACGCCCCCGATTCCCCGGTCCGCTCTTGAGAAGGACCCGAGGCCCGGACCCCTCTTCGAAGGCAACCCTGTGGGTGAAGGCACAACACGAAGGGGCACTGCCACCCCCGTGCATCGTCCGCAAAGACCCGCGGGTTCCACACACAGCTCGACGAGGGGCCTGAGACCCCCTGAGCAACTCGAGAGGCCAGCGGGGTTCCCTTCCTCAGACAAGACGAGGCCTGACTCTCCTGTCCCAACTCTGCAGGGACCCTGCGGTCGGAGTCCGAAACGGAGAGGAAGCCTGAGGTTCCTGCCTCCCCTCGAGGTGAGGCCCTCTTCCGTTGCGCCAGACCCAGCGGAGTCCCGAGGGGCCCCGCCACCTCCACAGGATCCCTCGCCTCTCAGAGGCCCCCTGGGAAGTTCCCTAAGGTCCCCGGCAGAAGACGAGGGAAACGAGGGTTCCCAGCCGCCCCCCGAGAAAGACCTCGAGAGTCCTTCTTCAACGCGTCTCGAGGCCCTAGTCCCCTCCTGTGACTCGAGAGCCAAGACGCGCTCCCCCTCGCCACGCGCATGGAGACCTGACTTCCCTGGCGCCGCACGAGAGGCTCCCTGAGATCCTCGTCGTGCCTCGGGAGAAAATCCCCACGGGCGCCGCAGCTCGAGGAAACCCCTGAGACGCCCCCGTCCTCGCTAGCTGAGGGCCTTCTTTTCCTGCATGGCCTGCAGAGCAATCCCGGGTCCTGTCTCCAAACTGAAGAGGAGGCTGGACTCCCTTGAGGCCGCTCAGGGGGCTCCCAGAGACCCGCGTCACGACTCGAGAGGAGGGCGGAGTCCTTGGCTTCCCCTTGAGACGAGGCCTGACTCCCCGGGGGAGCCTGGAATGCAACCCCGAGATCCCTGCCTTCCCTGGAGAGGAATATTAGGTCCCGGACCCACGCCTAGATGAGGTCTCTTGGGCCCTGCAGTGACTCGAGCGCAACCCCCAGCTTTCCCTCTCACTCGAGGGGAAGATTGGGCTTCCCAGGGCCAACCCAAGAGGAAGCCTGAGATCCCCGTCGTAACTCGAGAATCCCGCCGCAACTCGAGGAAAACCACGTGATTCCAACGTCTTTGCAAGATGAGCCTCTTGCCCGCTATGGCGTCTCAAGGGAAGTCCCATTTTCCGTCCTGAAGTGCGAAATAGTACCTGACACCTTTCATGCGACCCTCAGAAGTTCCCCGACACACCGGGTTCCCTCGAGGGAAACACCGAGGGTCCCGAAACCACTTCATCTGAGCCCCTTCTCCCCTCCTGATGGAGACAGCAGAGGCGATTCCCCTGCGTGGTCTGGAAGGGATTCCCGGCCTTCCCGGCGCATCTCAGGATGAGGCCGTCCGCACGAGGAAATTCGAGGTGAGCCACGGGTGTGGTGCCACATGCCGATCGACCTCGATTTCCCGGTCCACTCTTGAGAAGAACCCGTTGCACGGACACCTCTTCGAAGGCAACCCTGTGGGTGAAGGCACAACACGAAGGGGCACTGACACTCCCGTGCATCGTCCAGAAACACCCGTGGGTTCCACACACAGCTCCAAGAGGGGCCTGAGACCCCCTGAGCAACTCGAGAGGCAAGCGGAGTTCCCTTCCTCAGACAAGACGAGGCCTAACTCTCCGCTCCCAACTCTGCAGGGACCCTGAGGTCGGAGGGTCGGAGTCAGAAACAGAGAGGAAGCCTGAGGTTCCTGCCTCCCCTCGAGATAAGGCCCTCTTCCTTTGCGCCAACCCCAGCGGAATCCCGAGAGGCCCCGCTAACTCCACAGCATCCCTCACCTCTCAGAGGCACCCTGCGAAGTTCCCTCAGGTCCCCGGCAGAAGTCGAGGGAAATGAGGATTTCCCTCCGCCACTCGAGAAAGACCTCGATAGTCCTTCTTCAAAGTGTCTTGAGGCCCTTGTCCCCTCTCTGGACTAGAGAGCAATGATGTGCTCCCCCTCGCCTCGCGCATGGAGACCTGATTTCCCTGGCGCCGCACGAGAGGCTCCCTGAGATCCTCGTCGTGCCTCGGGAGAAAACCCCCACGGGCGCCGCAGATCGAGGAAACCCCTGAGACGCCCCCGTCCTCGCGAGCTGAGGGCCTTCTTTTCCTGCCTGGCCTGGAGAGCAATCCCGAGTCCTCTCTCCAAACTGAAGAGTAGGATGGATTCCCTTGAGGCGATTCAGTGGGCTCCAAGAGATCCGCGTCGGGGCTCTAGAGGAGAGCGCAGTCCTTTGCTTCCCCTCGAGGCGAGGCCTGACTCCCCGGGGAAGTCTGGAGTGCAATCCCGGGATCCTTGTCTTCCCTTGAGAGGACTATTAGGTCCTGGACACACGCCTAGGTGAGGTCTCTTTGGCCTTGCAGTGATTCGAGCACAACATCCAGCTTTCCCTCGCAACTCGAAGGGAAGTTTGGGCTTCCCAGGGCTAACATAAGAGGAAGCCTGAAATCCCCGTCGTAACTCGAGAATCCCGCTGCAACTCGAAAAAAACGACGTGGTTCCATCGTCTTCGCAGCATGAGGCCCTTGCCCGCCACAGCGTCTCAAAAGAAGTCCCACGTTCCTACTGAAGTGCAAAACGGTACTTGGCACCCATGATGGCACCCCCAAAGTTCCCCAACATACAGGCCTCACTCGAGGGTAACACCCATGTTCCCCGCACCACATCATTTGAGCCCCTTCTCCCCTCCTGATTGCAACAGGAGTGTCTTTTCTCCTGCTTTGTGTGGAAGGGGTTACCGATCTTCCCAGCGCACATCAGGATGAGGCCTGTCTCACGAGGAAATTGGAGATGTAGCCTCGTGGGTGGTGCCACATGCGGAAAGACCCCATTTCCCGGTCAGCTATTAATAAGAACCCGATGCCCGTACACGTCTTGGAATGCATCCCGTAGGATGAAGGCACAACAAGGAGGGACCCTGAACACCCGTGCATCTTTTGGAAAATTCTGCAGGTTCCACATACAGCTCGACAAGTGACCTGTTACCTCGTGAACAACTCGAGAGGCAAGCTAAGTTTCATTTCTCCACAGAATACGAGGCCTGACTCTCCTGTCCCAACTCTGCAGGAATCCTGAGATCGGAGTCTGAAATGGAGAGGAACCCTGAGGTTCCTTCCTCAACACGAGATGAGGCCCTCTTGTATTATACCACACCCAGTGGAGTCCCGAGAGGCCCCTCCCAACTCCACAGTATCAGTGTCTTCTCAGAGGCACCCTGAGCAACTCCCTGAGGTCACCGGCACAAGTCGAGGGAACACAGGGTATCCTGCCGCAACCCGAGAAAGACCTCAAGAGTCCGTCTTCAACGCGTCTTGAGGACGGATTCCCCTACCATGACTCGAGAGCAATGACACGCTCCCCCTCGCCATGCGCATGGACACCTGACTTTCCCTGGCGCCACATGAGAGGCTCCCTGAGCTCCCCGTCATACCTCGTGAGAAACCCCACACTGGCGCCGCAGCTTGGGAAAACCCACCGTCATCGCGAGATTGGGGACTTCTTTTCCTGCCTGACCTGGAGAGCAATCCCTGGTCTTTTCTCCAAACTTTACAGGAGGCTTTACTCCCTTTAGGCCACTCAATGGGCTCCAAGAGATACCTGTCGCGACTTGAGAGGAGAGCAGAGTACTTTGTTTCCCCTCGAGACGAGGCCTTACCTCGGGTGAGTCTGGAATGCAACCCCGAGATCCCTGTTGCCCCTGGAGAGGAACATTATGTCCTGGACAAAAGCCTAGATGAGGTCTATTTTGCCCTACAGTGACTCGAGAGCAACACCCATCTCTCCCTCGCAATTCGAATGGAAGATTGGTCTTCATTGGGCCAACACAAGAGGAAGTCTGAATTTCCCATTGTAACTCGAGAATCCCACCACAACTCTTAAAAACCACGTGGTTCCCCATTCATCGCAATATGAGGCCTTTGCCCGCTACAGAGTCTCAAGAGAAGTCCCATGTTTCGTCATAAAGTTCGAAATGCTACTTGGCACCCTTGATGCGACCCCAAAAGTTCCCCAATATACCAGTCTCACTCCAAGGGAACACCGAAGTTCCTGGCACCACTTCATTTGAGCCCCTTCTCCGCTCCTGATCACGGCAGGAAGGTCGATCCCCCTGCTTTGTCTAGAAGGGGTTCCCGACCTTCATGGCGCACCCCAGGATGAGGCCAGTCTCACGAAGAAATTCGAGACGTAGCCTCGTGTTGGTGCCACGTGCCAAAAGACCCCGATTTCTCGGTCTTGCTCTTGATAAGAACCAGATGCCCGGACACCTCTTCTAAGGCAACCCTGTGGATGAAGGCACTACACGAGGGGGCAGTGGCAACCCTGTTCATCGTCCGGAAAACCCCGCAGGATCCACATACAGCTCCACAACTGGCCTGTCACCCCTTAAACAATGAGAGAGGAAAGCGGAGTTCCCTTCCTCAGACAAGACGAGGCCTGAGTATCCAATCCCAACTCTGCAGGCACGCTTCGATCTGAGTCAGAAATGGAGAGGAAACCTGAGGTTCCTGCCTCAACCCGAGATGAGGCCCTCTTCCATTAAAACAAACCCAGTGGAGTCCCGAGAGGCCCCTCCCATCTCCACAGTATCCCTGACTTCTCATAGGCATTCTGAGAAACTCCTTGAGGCCACCGGCAAAAGTCGAGGGAAATAAGGGTTTCCTGCCACAACCGAAGAAAGACCTCGAGAGTCCTTCTTCAATGTGTCTTGAGGTCAGATTCCCCTACCATAGCTCGAGAGCAATAATGCGCTCCCCCTCGCCACGCACATGGAGACCTGACTTCCCTGGCGCCACACGAGAGGCTCCCTGAGCTCCCCGTCGTACCTCGTGTGAAACCCCACACTGGCGCCGCAGCTCGAGAAAACCCACAAGATCCCTCCGTCATCGTGAGATGAGGGCCATCTTTTCCTGCATGGCCTGGGGAGCAGTCCCAAGTCCTCTCTCCAAACTTCACAGGAGGCTTGACTCCCTTTAGGCCACAAAGTGGGCTCCAAGAGGTGCCCGTCGCGACTCGAAAGGAGAGCGGAGTCCTTTGCTTCCCTTTGACATGAGGCCTGACTCCCTGGGTGAGTCTGGAATGCAAACCTGAGATCCCTGTGGCCCTTGGAGAGGAACATTAGGTCCTGGACACAAGCCTAGATGAGGTCTCCTTTGCCCTGCAGTGACTCGAGCGCAACCCCCAGCTCTCCCTCGCAACTCGAATGGATGATTGGACTTCCCTGGCCCAACACAAGAGGAAGCCTGAAATCCCCGTCGTAACTCGAGAATCCCGCCGCAACTCGAGAAAAACCACGTGGCTCCCCCGTCATCGCAAGATGAGGCCCTTGGCCGCTACAGCGTATCAAGGGAAGACCCACGTTCCATCCTGAAGTACAAAACGGCACTTGGCACCCTGGATGCGACCCCCAAAGTTCCCTGACATACCGGTCTCACTCGAGGGAAACACCAAAGTTCACGGCACCACTTCCTGTGAGCCCCTTCACCCCTCCTGATCGCGACAGAAGGGTCGATTCCCATGTTTTGTCTGCAAGGGGTTCCCGACGTTCCCCGCGAACCTCCGGATGAGGCCGGTCTCATGAGGAAATTCGAAAAGTAGCCTCATGGTTGGTGCCATATGCTGAAAGATCCCGAATTCCCGGTCCACTCTAGATAAGAACCTGACGCCCGGACATCTCTTCGAAGGCAACCCTGTGGATGAAGACACAACACGAAGGGACACTGACATCCCCATGCATCGTCTGGAAAAACCTGCAGATTCCACTCACAGCTCCAAATGTGGACTGTCACCTCGTGAACAACTCGAGAGGCAAGTGAAGTTGCATTCCTTCACACAAGACGAGGCCTTACTCTCCTGTCCCAACTCTTCAGGGACCCTGCAATTGGAGTCAGAAATGGAGAGGAACCCTGAGGTTCCTGCCTCAACTAGAGAAGAGGCCCTCTTCCATTGAACCAAACTCAGTGGTGTCCCGAGAGGCCCCTCCCAACACCACAGTATCCCTGAATTCTCAGAGGCTCCCTGAGAAGCTACCTGAGGTCACTGGCACAAGTCGAGGGAACCCAGAGTTTTCTGAAGTAACCCGAGAAAGACTTGGAGAGTCCTTTTTCAACGTCTCTTGATGCCCAATTCCCCTACCATGACTCCAGATCAAGGACGCGCTCCCCTCGCCACAAGCAGGAAAACTGACTTCCCTAGTACCATACAAGAGGCTCCCTGAGTACCCCATCGTACCTCGTGAGAAAACCCACAGTGGCGCCGCAGTTCGAGAAAAACCACAAGATGCCCCCATCAAGGAGAGATGGGGGCCTTCTTTTCCTGCCTGACCTGGAGAGCAATTCCTGGTCCTCTCTCCAAACTTCACAGGAGTATTTACTCCCTTTAGGCCACTCAGTTGGGTCCAAGAAATACCCGGTGCGACTCGAGAGGAGAGCGGAGTCCTTTGCTTCCCTGGAGACGAGGCCTGACTCCCCGGGTGAGTTTGGAATGCAACCCCGAGATCCCTGTCGCCCCTGGAGTGGAACATTATGTCCTAGACACAAGCCTAGATGAGGTCTATTTTGCCCTACAGTGATCGAGAGCAACCTCCATCTCTCCCTCACAATTTGAATGGAAGATTGGTCTTCCCACGGTCAACACAAGAGGAAGTCTAAATTTCCCATCGTAATTCGAGAATTCAGCCTCAAGTCTTAAAAACCATGTGGTTCTCCCTTCATCGCAATATGAGGCCCTTGCCACCTAGAGTCTCAAGAGAAGTCCCACGTTCCATCTTAAAGTTCGAAATGCTACTTGGCACCCTTGATGCGACCCCAAAGTTCCCCAACATACCGGTCTCACTCCAGGGGAACACCGAAGTTCCCGGTGTCTCCAGGGAAGTCCCATGTTCCGCCCTGAAGGGCGAAACGGTACTTGACACCCTTGATGCGACCGCAAAAGTTTCCCGACATGCTGGGTTCCCTCGAGGGGAATACCGAGGGTCCCGGCACCACTTCATCTGAGCACCTTCTCCCCTCCTGATCGCGACAGGAGAGTTGATTCCCCTGCTTTGTCTGGAAGGGGTTCCCGGCCTTCCTGGCGCACCTCAGGATGAGGCCGGTCTCAGGAGGAAATTCGAGACTAGCCACGTGTGAGGTGCCACGTGCCGAACGACTCCGATTTTCCGGTCCTCTCTTGATAAGAACCCGATGCCCGGACACCTCTTCGAAGGCAACCCTGTGGGTGAAGGCACAACACGAAGGGGCACTGACACCCCCGTGCATCATCCGGAAAAACCCGCAGGGTCTACACACAGCTCGACAAGGGGCCTGAGACTCCCGGAACAACTCGAGAGGCAACCAGAATTCCATTCCTCAGACAAGACGAGGCATGACTCTCCTGTCCCAACACTGCAGGGACCGTGCAGTCGGAGTCTGAAACCAAGAGGAAGCCTGAGGTTCCTGCCTCCCCTCGAGATGAGGCCCTCTTCCATTGCGCCGAACCCAGCAGAGTCCCGAGAGGCCCTGCCAACTACACAGCATCCCTCGCCTCTCAGAGGCACCGTGGGAAGTTCCCTAAGGTCCCCTGCAGAAGTCGAGTGAAACAAGGGTTTCCCGCCGCAACCCGAGAAAGACCTCGAGAGTCCTTCTTCAACGCCGCTTGAGGACCTAGCCGTTTCCCATGACTCGAAAGTGATGACCAGCTCCCCCTCGCCATGCGCATGGAGACCTGACTTCCCTGGCGCCGCACGAGAGGCTCCCTGAGGTCCTCGTCGTGCCTCGTGAGAAAACCCCCATGGGCGCAGCAGCCTGAGGAAACCCATGAGACGCCCCCTTCATCGCGAGATGAGGGCCTTCTTTTCCTGCCTGGCCTGGAGAGCAATCCCGAGTCCTCTCTCCAAACTGAAGAGGAGGCTCGACACCCTTGAGTCCACTCAGTGGGCTCCAAGAGATCCGTGTCGCGACTTGAGAGGAAAGCGGAGTCCTTTGCTTCCCCTCCAGGCGAGTCCTGACTCCCCGGGGGAGTCTGGAATGGAAACCCGGGATCCCTGTCTTCCCTTGAGAGGAATATTAGGTCCTGGACACATGCCTCGATGAGGTCTCTTTGGCCCTGTAGTGACTGGAGAGCAATCCCCAGTTCTAACTTGCAACTCGAAAGGAATACTGGATTTTCCTGGCGCCATACAAGAGGCTCCCTGAGATCCCCGTGGTACTTCATGAGACACCCCACACTGGCGCCGCAGCTCGAGAAAACCCACGAGATGCCACCGTCATCTCGAGATGAGGGCCTTCTTTTCCTGCATGGCCTGGAGTCCAATCCCGAGTCCTCTCTCCAAACTCCACAGGAGGCTTGACTCCCTTTAGTACACACATTGGGCTCCAAGAGATACCCATCGCGACTCGAGACGAGAGCAGAATTCTTTCCTTACTCTCGAGGTGAGAACTGACTCCCGGGATGAGTCTGGAATGCAAACCCGAGATCCCTGTCGCCCCTGGAGAGCAACGTTAGATCCTGGACACAAGCCTAGATTAGGTCTCTTTTGCCCTGCAGTGACTCTAGCGCAATCCCCAGCTCCCCCTCGCAACCCGAATGGAAGATTGGATTTCAAGGCCAACAAGAGGAAGCCTAAATTCCCGGTCATAACTCGAGAATCCCACCGCAACTCGAGCAAAACCACGTGGTTCTCCCGTCATCGCAAGATGAGGCCCTTGCCCGCTACAGCGTTTCAAAAGATGTCCCAGGTTCCGTCTTGAAATGCGAAACGGTACTTGGCACCCTTGATGCGACCCCAAAAGTCCCCCAACACGCCGGTCTCACTCAAGGGGAACACCGAGGTTCCCGGCACCACTTCATTTAAGCCCCTTCTCCCCTCCTGATCGTGACCGGTGGGTCGATTCCCCTGCTTTGTCTGCAAGGGGGCCCGACCTTCCCTGCACAACTCAGGATGAGGCCGGTCTCATGGGGAAATTCGATACGTAGCTTTGTGGGTGGTGCCACTTGCTGAAAGACTCCAATTTCCCGGTCCGCTCTTGATAAGAATCCGATGCTCGGACACCTCTTGGAAGGCAGCCTTGAGTATGAAGGTACAACACGAAGGGGCACTAACACACCTGTGCATCATCCGGAAAAAAGGGCAGGTTACATACACAGCTCGACAAGTGGCCTGTCACCTCGAGAACAACTCGAGAGGCAAGAGGAGTCCCATCCTCCAGAAAAGACGAGGCCTGACTCTCCTGTACCAACATGCAGGGACCTTGCGATCTGAGTCAGAAATGGAGAGGAACACTGAGGTTCCTGCTTCAACTCGAGATGAGTCCCTCTTACATTCCACCAAATGCAGAGGAGTCTCGAGAGGCCCCTCCAAACTGCACAGTATCCCTGACTTCTCAGAGGCACTCTGAGAAGCTCCCTGAGGTCGCAGGCACAAGTCAAGGGAACCCTGGGTTTTATGCAGTGACCCGAGAAAGACCTCGAGAGTCCTTCTTCAACCCGTCTTGAGGCCCGATTACCCTACCATGACTCGAGAGCAATGACGAGCTCCCCCTAGCCATCTCATGGGGACCTGACTTCCCTGGCGCCACACGAGAGGCTCCCTGAGCTCCCTCTCGTACCTCGTCAGAAACCCGGCACTAGCGCTACAGTCTAGAAAACCCACAAGACGCCGCCGTCATCGCGAGATGAGGGCCTTCTTTTCCTGCATGGCCTGGAGAGGAATCCCGAGTCCTCTATCCAAACAGCACAGGAGGCTTGACTCCCTTTAGGGCACACAGTGGGCTCCAAGAGATACCCATGGCGACTCAAAAGGACAGCGGAGTTCTTTGCTTCCCCTAGAGACGAGGCCTGATTCCCCGGGTGAGTCTGGTATGCAAGCCCGAGATCCCTGTCGCCCCTAGGGATGAACATTAAGTCCTGGACACAAGCCTAGATGAGGTCTATTTTGCCCTGCAGTGACTCGAGGGCAATCCCCAGCTCTCCCTTGAAACTCAAATGGAAGATAGGACTTCCCTGGGACAACACATGAGGAAGACTGTATTCCCCGTCGAAACTCGAGAATCCCGCCACAACTCGAGAAACGCCACGTGGTTCCCCCGTCATCGCAAGATGAGGCCCTTGCCCCCTACAGTGTCTCAAGAGAAGTCCCACGTTCCGTCTTGAAGTGCGAAACGGTATTGGCACCCTTGATGCGACCTCAAAAGTTCCTCGACACACTGGTCTGACTCGAGGAAAACACCGAGGTTCCCGGCACCACTACATCTAGGCCCCTTCTCCCCTCCTGATCGCGACAGGAGGGTCGATTCCCCTGTTTTGTCTTGAAGGGGTTCCCGCCTTTCCCGGTACATCTCAGGATGAGGCCGGTCTCACGAGGATATTCGAGACATAGCCTCGTGGATGGTGACACATGCCGAAAGACCCCGATTTCCCAGTTCACTCTTGATAAGATCCCAATGCCCGGACACCTCTTTGAAGATAACCCTTTTGATGAAGGCACAACACGAAGGGGCACTGACACCCCCGGGTATCGTCCGGAGAAACCCGCAGGTACCACACACAGCTCGAGAAGTGACCTGTCACCCCGTGAACAACTGGAGAGGCAAGCAGAGTTCCATTCCTCCACACAAGACGAGGCCTGACTCTCCTGTTCGAACTCTGCAGCGAAACTGCGATCCGAGTCAGATCTGGCCCAGGGGAAGTCAGGAGAAGAAACATAAGTTTCCTGTCTCCACTCGAGATGAGGCCCTCTTCCATTGCACCGAACCCAGTGGAGTCCCGAGAGGCCCCTCCCAACTGCACAGTATCCCTGACTTCTCAGAGGCACCCTTAGACCTTCCTGAGATCAACGGCACAAGTCGAGGGAACCAAGGGTTTCCTGCTCCAACCCGTAAAAGACCTCGAGAGTCCTTCTTCAACGCGTCTTGAGGTGCGATTCCCCTACCATGACTCGAGAGCAATGACGCGCTCCCCCTAGCCACGCGCATAGAAACCTGACTTCCCTGGCGCCACAGGAGAGGCTCCCTGAGCTCCCCATTATACCTCGTGAGCAACACCACACTGGAGCCGCAGCTTGAGAATACCCACGAGACGCCCCAGTCCTCACGAGATGAGGGCCTTCTTTTGCTGTATGGCCTGGAGAGCAATCCTGAGTCCTCTCTCCAAACTCCACAGGAGGCTTGACTCATTTTAGGCCACACAGTGAGCTCCAAGATATACCCGTCGCGACTTGACAGGAGAGCGGTGTCCTTGGCTTCCCCTCGAGACGAGGCCTGACTCCCCGGGTGAGTCGAGAATGCAATGCCGAGATCGCTTTCGCCCCAGCAGAGGAACATTAGGTCCTGGACACAAGCCTAGATGAGGTCTATTTGGCCCTGCAGTGTCTCGAGAGCAATCCCCAGTTCTAACTCGCAATTCGAATGAAAACTGGACTTCCCTGGGCCAGTTGAACAGGAAGCCTGAATTCCCCGTCGTAACTCGAGAATCCCGCTGCAACTCAAGAAAAACCACGTGGTTCTCCCGTCATCGAAAGATGAGGCCCTTGCCCGCTACAGCGTCTCAAGAGAAGTCCCACGTTCCGTATTGAAGAGTGAAAAGTTACTTGGAACCCTTGATGCGACTCCAAAAGTTCCCCGACATACCATTCTCACTTGAGGAGAACACCGAGGTTCCCGGCACCACTTCATCTGAGACTCTTCTCCCCTCTTGATCACGACAGGAGGTTCGATTCCCCTGCTTTGTCTGGAAGGCATTCCCGACCTTCCTGGCGCACATCAAGATGAGGCCAGTCTCACGAGGAAATTTGAGACATAGCCTCGTGGGTGGTGCGGCATGCCAAAAGACCCCGATTCCCTGGTCCGCTCTTGATAAGAGCCCGATGGCAGAACCCAACTCGAAGGCAATCCTGTGGATCAAGGCACAACACGAAGGGGCAGTGACACCCCGGTGCATCGTCCAGAAAAACCCGCATGTTCCACATACAAATCGACAAGTGGCCTGTCACCCCATGAACAACGCGAGAGTCAAGCGGAGTTCCATTCCTCCACATAAGACGAGGCCTGACTCTCCTGTCACAACTCTGCAGGGACTCTGCGATCCGAGTCAGATCCGGCGCATTCGAAGCCAGGAGAGGAACCCTGAGGTTCCTGCCTCAACTTGTCATGAGGCCCTCTTCCATTGCACCAAACCCAGTGGAGTTCCGAGAGGCCCCTCCCAACTCCACAGTGACCCTGACTTCTCAGAGGCACGCTGAGAAGCTTCCTGAGGTCACTGGCACAAGTCGATGGAACCCAGGGTTTCCTGCTGCAACCCAGGAAAGACCTCGAGAGTCCTTCTTTAACACGTCTTCAGGCCCAATTCCCCTACCATGACTCGAGAACAATGACAGGCTCCCTCTCACCACGTGCATAGAGACCTGACTGCCCTGGCACCACGTGAGAGGCTCACTGAGCTCCCAGTCTTACTTCGTGAGAAACCCCACACTAGCGCCACAGCTCGAGAAAACCTACGAGACGCCCCAGTCATTGGGAGATGAGGGCCTTCATTTCATGCATTCCCTGGAGAGCAATCCCGTGTCCTCCCTCCAAACACCAGAAGAGGTTTGACTCCCTTTAAGCCACTCAGTGGGCTCCAAGACATACCCTTCCGACTCGAGAGGAGAGCAGAGTCCTTTGCTTCCCCTCGAGACGAGGCCTGCCTCCAAGGTGAGTCTGGAATGCAACCCCGAGATTTCTGTCGAGCCTTGACATGAACATTAGGTCCTGCACACAAGCCTTGGTGGGGTCTCTTTTGCCTTCAGTGACTAGAGCGCACCTCCAGCTCTTCCTCGAATCTCGAATGGAAGATAAGACTTTTGTGGGCCAACACAAGAGGAAGCATGAATTCCCTGTGGTAACTCAAATATCCCACCGCAACTCGAGAAAAACCAAGTGGTTCCGCAGTCATTCCAAGATGAGGCCCATGCCCACTGGAGCACCCCAAGAGAAGTCCAACGTTCCATTTTGAAGAGCGAAACGGTACTTGGAACGCTTTATGCGACCCCAAAAGTTACCCGACATACCTGTCTCACTTGAGGGAAACACCGAGGTTCCCAGCAGCACTTCATCTGAGCCACTTCTCCCCTCCTGATCGCCACAGGAGGGTCGATTCCTCTGCTTTGTCTGGAAGAGTTTCATGACCTTCGCGGCACACTTCAGGATGAGGCCGGTTTCATGAGGAAATTCGAGACAACCCACGTGGGTGGTGCCAAATGCTGAACGACCCCGATATCCCGGTCCGCTCTTCATAAGAACCTGATGCCCGGACACCTCTTCGAAGGCAACCCTGTGGATGAAGACACAAAACGAAGGGTCACTGACACCCCCGTGCATCGTCTGGAAAAACCTGCAGATTCCACACACAGTTTGACAAGGGGCCTGAAACCCATGAACAACTCGAGAGGCAAGCGGAGTTCCATTCCTCAGAAAAGACGTAGCCTGACTCTCCTGTCCCAACTCTGCAGGGACCCTGATGTCGGAGTCCGAAACAGAGAGGAAGTCTGAGGTTCCTGCCTCCCCTCGAGATGAGCCCCTCTTCCATTGCGACAAACCCAGCGGAGTCCCGAGAGGCACCGCCAACTCCACAGTATCCCTCAACTCTCAGAGACACCCTGGGAAGTTCCCTAAGGTCCCCGGCAGAAGTCGAGGGAAACGACTTTTTCCCGCCACAACCCGAGAAAGACCTCGAGAGTCCCTCTTCAACGCGTCTTGAGGCCCTAGTCCCCTCCCATTACTCGAGAGCCACAACGCGCTCCTCCTCGCTACGCGCAGGGAGACCTGACTTCCCTGGCGCCGAACGAGAGGCTCCATGATCCTCGCCGTGCCTCAAGAGAAAACCCCCACGGGCGCCGCAGCTCGAGGAAACCCCTGAGACGCCCCTGTCCTCGCGAGGTGAAGGGCCTTCTTTTCCTGCATGGCCTGGAGAACAATCCCGAGCCCTCTCTCCAAAATGAAGAGGAGGCTTGACTCCATTGACGCCACTAGGGGGCTCCAAGAGATCCGCTTCGCGACTCGGGAGGACAGCGGAGTCCTTTGCTTCCCCTCGAGACGAGGCCTGACACCCAGGGGGATCCTGGAATGCAACCCCGAGATCCCTGCCTTCCCTGGAGAGGAACATTAGGTCCTGGACACAAGCCTAGATGAGGTCTCTTTGGCCCTGCAGTGACTCGAGCGCAACCCCCAGCTTTCCCTCGCCAATCCAATGGAAGACTGGGCTTCCCAGGGCCAACAGAGGAGGAAGCCTGTAATCCCCATCGTCACTCGAGAATCCTGCCGCAACTCTAGAAAAACCACGTGGTTTCACGTCTTCGCAAGATGAGGCCCTTGCCCGGTACGGCGTCTCAAGAGAAGTCCCATGTTCCGTCGTGAAGTGAGACACGGTACCTGACACCCTTCATGCGACATCCAAAAGCTCCCCGAAACGCCGGGTACCCTCGAGGGAACACCGAGAGTCCCGGCACAGCTACATCTGAGCCCGTTCTCCCCTCCTGATCACGACAGGAGAGTCGATTCCCCTGCGTGGTTCAGAAGGGGTTCCCGGCCTTCCCGGTGCACCTCAGGATGAGGCCGGTCTCAGAGGGAAATTCGAGACGAGCCACGTGGGTGGTGCCACATGCCAAATGCCCCCGATTCCCCGGTCCGCTTTTGAGAAGGACCCGAGGCCCGGACCCCTCTTTGAAGGCAACCCTGTGGGTGAAGGCACAACACGAAGGGACACTGACACCCCCGTGCATCATCCGGAAAGACCCGCGGGTTCCACACAGAGCTCGACCAGGGGCCTGAAAACCCCTGACAACTCGAGAGGCAAGCGGGGTTCCCTTCCTCAGACAAGACGAGGCATGACTCTCCTGTCCCAACTCTGCAGGGACCCTGTGGTCGGAGCGGAAACAGAGAGGAAGCCTGAGGTTCCTGCCTCCCCTCGAGGTGAGGCCCTCTTCCGTTGCGCGAGACCCAGGGGAGTCCCGAGAGGCCCCGCCTACTCCACAGGATCCCTCACCTCTCAGAGGCACCCTGGGAAGTTCCCTAAGATCCCCGGCAGAAGGTGAGGGAAACGAGGGTTTCCCGCCGCCACCCGAGAAAGACCTCGAGAGTCCTTCTTCAATGCGTCTCGAGGCCCTAGTCCCCTCCAGTGACTCGAGTGCCATGACGCGCTCCCCCTCGCCACGCGCATGGAGACCTGACTTCCCTGGCGCCGCACGAGAGGCTCCCTGAGATCCTCGTCGTGCCTCGGGAGAAAACCCCCACGGGCGCTGCAGCTCGAGGAAACCCCTGAGACGCCCCCGTCCTCGCGAGCTGAGGGCCTTCTATTCCTGCATGGCCTGGAGAGCAATCCCGGGTCCTCTCTCCAAACTGAAGAGGAGGCTGGACTCCCTTGAGGCCACTCAGTGGGCTCCAAGAGATCCGCGTCACCACTCGAGAGGAGAGCGGAGTCCTTGGCTTCCCCTCGAGACGAGGCCTGACTCCCCGAGGGAGCCTGAAATGCAACCCCGAGATCCCTGACTTCCCTGGAGAGGAATATTAGTTCCCGGACACACGCCTTGATTAGGTCTCTTTTGCCCTGCAGTGACTCGAGCGCTACCCCCAGATTTCCCTCACTACTTGAATGGGAGATGGGGCTTCCCAAGGCCAACCCAAGAGGAAGCCTGAAATCCTCGTCGAAACTCGAGAATCCTGCCGCAACTCGAGAAAAACCACGTGGTTTCAAAGTCTTTGCAAGATGAGGCCCTTGCCCGGTACGGCGTCTCAAGGGAAGTCCCATGTTCCGTCGTGAAGTGAGACACGGTACCTGACACCCTTCATGCGACATCCAAAAGTTCCCCTACATGCCGGGTTCCCTTGAGGGGAACACCGAGAGTCCCCGCACCACTTCTTCTGAGCTCCTACTCCTCTCCTGTTCGCGACAGGAGAGTTGATTCCCCTGCGTCGTCTGGAAGGGGTTACCGTCCTGCACGGCGCCCCTCAGGATGAGGCCAGCCTCGCGAGGAAATTCGAGACAAGCCCCGTGGCTGGTGCCCCATGTTGAACGACCCTGATTTCCCGGTCCGCAGTTGAGGAGAACCCGATGCCCGGACACCTCTTCGAAGGCCACCCTGTGAGTGAAGGAACAACACGAAGGGGCACTGACACTCCCGTGCATCGTCTGGAAACACCCGCGGTTTCCACACACAGCTCCACGAGGGGACTGAGACTCCCTGAGCAACTCGAGAGGCAAGCGGAGTTCCCTTCCTCAGACAAGACGAGGCCTGACTCTCCTGCCCCAACGCTGCAGGGACACTGCTGTCGGAGTACGAAATGGAGAGGAAGACTGAGGTCCTGTCTCCCCTCGAGAAGAGGCCCTCTTCGATTGCGCCAAACCCAGAGGAGTTCCGAGATGGCCCACCAACTCCACAGCATCCCTCACCTCTAAGAGGAGCCCTGGGAAGTTCCCTCAGGTCACCGGGAGAAGTCGAGGGAAACGAGGGTTTCCCGCCGCCCCCCGAGAAAGACCTCGAGAGTCCTTCTTCTACACGCCTTGATGCCCTAGTCCCCTCCCAGGACTCGAGAACAATGACGCGCTCCCCCTCGCCACGCTCATGGAGACCTGACTTCCCTGGCGCCGCACGAGAGGCTCCCTGAGAACCTCGTCGTGCCTCGTGAGAAAAGCCCCACGGACGCGGCAGCTCGAGGAAACCCCTGAGAAGCCCCCGTCCTTGCGAGGTGAGGGCCTTCTTTTCCTGCCTTTCCTGGAGAGCAATCCCGAGTCCTCTCTCCAAACTGAAGATTAGGCTTGACTCCCTTGAGGCCACTCAGAGGGCTCCAAGAGATCCGCGTCCTGGCTCAAGAGAAGAGCGGAGTCCTTTGCTTCCCCTCGAGGCGAGGCCTGACTCCACGGGGGACTCTGGAGTGCAACCCCGGGATCCCTGTCTTCCCTTGAGAGTACTACTAGGTCCTGGACACACGCCTAGATGAGGTCTCTTGGGCCCTGCAGTGACTCGAGCGCAACCCCCAGCTTTCCCTCGCAACTCGAATGGAAGATGGGGCTTCCCAGGGCCAACCCAAGAGGAAGCCTGAAATCCCCGTCGTAACTCGAGAATCCCGCCGCAACTCGAGACAAACCACGTGGTCCCTACGTCTTCACAAGATGGGGCCCTTGCCCGCTACGGCGTCTCAAGGGAAGTCTCACGTTCCGTCCTGAATTGCGAAACGGTACCTGACACCCTTCATGCGACCTCCAAAATTTCCCAGACACGCCGAGTTCCCTCGAGGGGAACACCGAGGGTCCTGGCACCCCTTCATCTGAGCCCCTTCTCCCCTCCTCATCACGACAGGAGAGTCGATTCCCCTGCATATTCTGGAAGGGGTTCCCGGCTTTCCTGGCACACCTCAGGATGAGGCCGGCCTCCCGAGGAAATTCGAGACGAGCCCCGTGGGTTGTGCCACATGCCGAACGACCCCGATTTCCCAGTCCGCTCTGGATAAGAACCCGATGCCCGGACACCTCTTCGAAGGCAACCCTGTGGGTGAAGTTACCATTCGAAGGGGCACTGACACCCCCGTGCGTCGTCCGGAAAAACCCGTGGTTTCCACACACAGCTCGACGAGGTGCGTGAGACACCGTGAGCAATTTGAGAGGCAAGCGGAGTTCCCTTCCTCAGACAAGACGAGGCCTGACTCTCCTGTCCCAACTCTGCAGGGACCCTGTGGTTGGAGTCCGAAAGGAGAGGAAGCCTAAGTTTCCTGTCTCCCCTCGAGATGAGGCCCTCTTCCATTGCGCCAAGCCCAGCAGAGTCCCAAGAGGCCCCGCCAACTCCACAGCATCCCTCACCTATCAGAGGCACCATGGAAAGTTCCCTCAGGTCCCCTGCAGAAGTCGAGGGAAACGAGGCTTTCCCGCCGCAACCCCAGAAAGACCTCGCGTGTCCTTCTTCAACGCGTCTGGAGGCCCTAGTCCTCTCCCATGACTGGAGAGCCATGACGCGCTCCCCCTCGCCATGCGCACAGAGACCTGACTTCCCTGGCACCGCAGGAGAGGCTCCCTGAGATCCTCGTCTTGCCTCGTGAGAAAACCCCCACGGGCGCCGCAGCTCGAGGAAACCCCTGAGAAGCCCCCATCCTCGCAAGGTGAGGGCCTTCTTTTCCTGCCTGACCCAGAGCGCAATCCCGAGTCCTCTCTCCAAACTGAAGAGAAGGCCTGACTCCCTTGAGGCCACTCAGTGGGCTCCAAGAGATCTGCGTCGCGACTTGAGAGGAGAGCGGCATCCTTGGCTTGCCCTAGAGGCAAGGCCTGACTCCCCGGGGGAGTCTGGAACGCCACCCTGAGATCCCTGTCTTCCCTTGAGAGGAACGTTAAGTCCCGGACACAGGCCTAGATGAGGTCTCTTTGGCCCTGCAGTGACTGGAGTGCAACCCTCAGCTTTCCCTCGCAACTCGAATGGAAGATTAGGCTTCCCGGGGCCAAGACAAGAGGAAGCCTGAAATCCCCGTAGTAACTCTAGAATCCCGCCGCAACTCAAGAAAATCCACATGGTCCCAACGTCTTCGCAAGATGAGGCCCTTGCCCGCTACGGCGTCTCAAGGGAAGTCCCAGGTTCTGTCCTGAAGTGCGAAACGGTACCTGACTCCTTTCATGCAACCCCCAAAAGTCCCCCACACGCCGGTTTCCCTCGAGGGTAACACCGAGGGTTCCGTCCCCACTTCATCTGAGCCCCTTCTACCCTCCTGATGGTGACAGGAGAGTCGATCCCCCTGCATTGTCTGGAAGGGTCCCCGGCCTTCCCAGCACACCTCAGGATGAAGCCGGCCTCACTAGGAAATTTGAGACTAGCCCCGTGGGTGGTCCCACATGCCGAAAGACCCCAATTTCCCTGTCCGCTCTTGAAAAGAACCCGAGGCCCGGACACCTCTTCGAAGGCAACCCAGTGGGTGAAGGCACAACACGAAGGGGCACTGTCACCGTCGTGCATTTCTGGAAACACCCGCAGGTTCCACACACAGCTCAACAAGGGGCTTGAGACCCCCTGAGCACCTCGAGAGGCAAGCGGAGTTCCCTTCCTCAGACAAGACGATTCCTGACTCTCCTGTCCCAACTCTGCAGGGACCCTGCGGTCGGAGTCCGAAACGGAGAGGAGGCCTGAGGTTCCTGCCTTCCCTGGAGATGAGGCCCTCTTCCATTGCGCCAAACCCAGCGGAGTCCTGAGAGGCCCCGCCAACTCCACAGCATCCCTCATCTGTCAGAAGCACACTGGGAAGTTCCCTAAGGTCACCGGTAAACTTTTATTGCACAAGGTCCCCATGAAAAGGCCCACGCAGCAGGACAGCCACAGATTCTGTCTGCCATTAAAGGGCAGTAAGGTGCCCTCCCCCCTTCTTTGCTGCCTCGGTGGCCACCAGGGTGCAATTCGCGTACCCTTCCCTTTCCCATCCTAGCAGGTGCTCCAGGGCCCGCTGGCCTACAAAGTGCCAGAAGCAGGGCTGGGCCAGTCAGCCAGAATTCAGGGTTATGTCCCTTGGACTTTCAGCGGACCCTAGGCTGCTTGGGAAAACCGCGCAGACTCTGAGGTTTTTCAGCAGAGGGGTGGAGCGGTAAAGGCCTTGACCCCAAAGACGAGGCCTTTCTGCGACCGCCAGGTTGGGGAGCTCTGAGACTGTGCCAACACAGGGCGGAATACATGGTTCCCTGCTCCACGCAGTCCCCGTTCCCTTACCTGTGTTCCGCACCCCTCCGCTGTGGCCAATGGATGCCGATCCTTGGGGATCCAGGAGTTCACGAAATGGGCATTCCCAGCCGCAATGGCGACCCCCAACAGCACATCTGGAAAGCCCTCCCCCACCCCCGCCAGGAGCCGACCCCCACTGCGAACGGAACCCCACCCCGCCCCGCGCCGCCAGGTTTCGCCCCGGCCCTGCCGGGCTCCCGGCGGGTTCCCAGCCATATTGGCGACCCCCGGGAGCACAACAGGGACCGACCACCCACCCACAGCGAGCGGAATCACGACCTGTGCAGCCCAGGTTTACTCCACCCTGGCTGCGCTCCCGGCGCGTTTCCAGCTGCAGTGGCCATCTCCGAGAGCACAACTGGGAAGCCCTCCCCTACCCCCGCCAGGAGCCGACACCCGCCCTGCGCCTCCGGGTTCGCCCCGCCCCTGCCGCACTCCAGGGGCGCTGCCCACCTTCACCAGTGGCTCTCGGTGAGCCCCGTCCCCACGCCCGGTTCCAGGAGAGGCTCTCGGACCTCGCTGCTGCCGCCAGGTCAAACATGAGGACAATACATACACCCCACAGAGACAATCCAAGCTGTCTATGATTTAGGGATCAAACGAGGACTACAGAAAGGCAAGATGACCTGACCTAGGAGGGCCATGATATTCTATAGAACCAGACAAAGTTGGTTACCAAGGAAACTTTTTTCCTTGGAACCCGGAAAGCTGGTTCTTTGCATATGCAATGACCAACAATTAGCTTGTTACCCAAGCCTGCCTTACTGCCACCCCCATCCCCCCACTCCCCAGAAGACTGGCTCAAAGAAATATTTTAAATCTCAGGCGGAAACCTGGAAGATGTCTTGTCTGTCTGTTTGGATTAAGGTATGTGTCAGTGTGAGCCCTGTGTTTTTTGATAATATTGCTCAAGTTCTGAGTTCTGATTTCAATGGTCTCAAGACAAGGCAGCCCTTCCAAATCAAACTGCTGGAAATACAAGAAAACATTGACCTAAATGAATGTCAGAGTCCCGTGAACTGGGAACTGGTCAATATTAAATATCTAGTATTTTTGATTTTGCTCCTCCATTATAGACATGTCTAAGAGTCAACAACATTAAGCACAACATGTTCATAGTGCCTAGGTTTCTTTTGAGGTAAAAATTGCTCTATTGTTATATCTGTCACAAGCTTGTCAGCAAGAAACTACCTGGAAACGACAACAACAAAAGTAAAAAATGTAAATGTGATATGAGCTTTTAGACAAACTCTTTACAATAATTATACTCTAAAATATCTGCCTCTCATAGTCTTGATTGAAGGCAGAGGAGAAGGGGATGACAGAGGATAAGATGGTTGGATGGCATCACTGACTCGATGGACATGAGTTTGAGCAAGCCCCTGGAGCTGGTGACGGACACGGAAGCCTGGCGTCCTTCAGGCCACGGGGTCCCAAAGAGTCAGACACGACTGAGCAACTGAACTGAACTGAACTAACAAACGTTTCTCCAGGAGTTTTGGTTACCCGAGTTTCTATCCTTGTGACGACAGTGTATTGAATAGCTAGGTCATTTCCAAATAAATGAAAGTTCTGAAACATTCACGACTTGAAAGGACCTCCCTTTTACACAGAAACAAAAGAGATTTTTGACTCTCCATGAATAGTGTCTGGCACCATCCTGACATGTTAAATGTAAGAAAGCAATTGTTTTGTTTTGTTTTGTTCTGTTCTTGGGGGTGGGGGGAGGGGGGCGGGCTATAGCGAATGCCAATATAAAAGTCAGTTCTTGGTTGCTGAAGGGAAATGTATGACTTGTTATTACAAGAAAGTATGTGGAATGCAATGGCACTTGAGGAAGGAAAACAAAGTAGTTCTGTCTTACAGGTGGCCGTTTCAGGATGGGAGAAGCAAAGGAATGGGTACAGAATGGGATAAGGAGGTTGTAGGGAAAGTGGACCCCCAGAAAAGAGTTCTGTGCCTAGCACAAGTTTTCTTGAGATGTCGAACTGCCTTTGCTAATGGAGTTTAAGTTTCTTTACCTCTTAAGTGATCTCTTCTAGGTTGACCTAGAACAGAAATCTTTTGTTAGCTTTGGCTAAGTAGAGAAGTAGTGTTTCACGGTGACATATGTGATCCTTCCTGACTGTTTGCAGCCCTTTTGATATCGATGCACTGCTTCTGCTGCTGCTGCCGCCGCTGCTGCTGCTAAGTCGTTTCAGTCGTGTCCGACTCTGTGCGACCCCATAGACGGCAGCCCACGAGGCCCCGCAGTCCCTGGGGTTCTCTAGGCAAGAACACTGGAGTGGGTTGCCATTTCCTCCTCCCATGCATGAAAGTGAAAAGTGAACGTGAAGTCGCTCAGTGGTGTCCGACTCTTAGCGACCCCATGGACTGCAGCCTACCAGGCTCCTCCATCCATGGGATTTTCCACGCAAGAGTACTGGAGTGGGGTGCCATTGCCTTCTCCCATATCTATGCACAAGCCTGCCTAAATAATTGACTTCTAGCTAGCTTTGGGATGCCAATGACCATCCACCCTTACAAGGCAACAGAGAAGAGAAAAACACTTACCACAGGAGGTCCTGGTAAGGAACGAGGAACTAACAAGCTCCCGCCAACCAGGATTCTGCAGAGGTCAACAAGAGGTCAGTAAGAGATGGAAGACTGCAGTCCAGAGGTCCTAGCAACTTCCATCTTGCAGCAGACACCCAGCATAGTCAAAACGAATTCAATGTTGCAAAAAATAAGTAAACAAATAAAGGACAGAAGTTCTTTGAACACATGACTGAGATTAGGGGTGAGGAAGTACATGTACGGTGCCCGGAAAATCTTAAAGTATGAGAAAGGAAAGAAATTAAAGACAACTATCAAGCTGTCCAAACTGATAAAAACGAAAGATTACACAGTTTTTTGTGTATATATTACCAGATAATAATCTGAAAAGGAATTAAAAAAAATTCCCTTTCAATAATGTCAACATGAATACAACACTTTGCCATGGATGTAACGAGGATGACAAGACTGGCACACTGGAACTTATACACCCTGGCTGAAAACTATCCTGAATACATGGACAGGTATTCCATAACAATGGAAAGACTTAAGATGGCAATACCATTGAATGCATCTTCAATCTGAAATGAAGATTTGATATGATTTGATCGCTCAGAGCTTTTGTGTCATCAATTGTTATTAAAGTATAAATGAGATAGAGAAAGCTGCTGACTTAGACTTGAGGCGGGGTGTACGCCCTGCTGGTCTCTAGCCAGATATTCTACAGGCACTAGCAGTCAGCTAAGGAAAGAAAGGCACTGTCTCAGGGAATGGCACCAGGCCCCTCCCCCACGACATGCCTTGAGGTCACATTGGCAGCAGGTGAGTCATCCTGGGCCAAAAACTGATTGACATGAATCTTGAAGAAAAGCAGTATTCCAGGCAAATATATCATTTCCTTAACATAGATTAGGAGAACAAGGTACGAGGAAAACATACTGTTTTGTTCAAGTCTCTTCTGAGCCTATTGGGGGAACCGACCTGAAGCCAGAGTCCAGCAGATATACATAGGATATTTACATCGCTTAAGACAAACATTTCCTCAGGAACAAATGCATTGCTTAGCTCAAGGTTTGTCTGCGAAATTCTTACACATCAGGAGATGGCTCCGAGCTGTGTTTCTACACACAAGAACATGAATGCAAAGGACAAGCCTGCACAGCCCATCTGCCCCCCTCCCCCACAGCCAGCAGCATTTCCAAGTGACCTCCTAAGGCCTTCCCCAAAATACAGGGGCACCTCTGGGTTTCCTGTTTCCCTCACTTCGAACACTTTTCTTAAAAAAAAAAAAATCCTGCACACTTCTTGATAGAATGCCACAGTGCAAGGAAAACAGGCCTTCAATACTTAAACCTCCCTGTGCCAAACACTTGGGGCTTGGTTTTTTTTTGTTTTGTTTTTTAATTACACCACCACATAATTTAAACTTTTTACAATTTCTAATTATTCAGTACCAAAACACCAAACTTTTATTGCACAAGGTCCCCATGAAAAGGCCCACGCATCAGGACAGCCACAGATTCTGCCATGAAAGGGCAGCAAGGTGCCCTCCCCACTTCTTTGCTGCCTGGGCGGCCACCAGGGTTTGAAATCCATGCACCCTACTAAGTTTCTAGGGTGCAATCCGTGGACCCTTCCCTTTCCCATCCCAGCAGGTGCTCAAGGGCCCGCTGGCTTACAAAGTGCCAGAAGCAGGGCTGGGCCAGCCGGCCAGAGTTCAGTGTTCTGTCCCTTGGACTTCCAGGGGACACTAGGCTGCTTGGGAAAACCGTGCAGACTGAGATTTTTCAGCAAAGGGGTGGAGCGGTAAAGGCCTTGACACCAAGGGTGAGGCCTTTCTGCAACCGCCAGGTTGGGGAGCTCCGAGAATGTGCCAACAGAGGGCGGAATACTTGGTTCCCTGCTCCAAGCAGTCCCAGTTCCCTGACCTGTGGCCCGCAGCCCTCCGCTGCACCCACTAGATGTGGATCCTTGGGGACACAGGAGCGTAGGAAATGGGCGTTCCTAGCCGCAGTGGCGACCCCCGAGAGCACAACTGGGACCGAACCCCCACCCACAGCCATCTAAATCTCGACCCGCGCAGCCCAGGTTTACCCCGCCCCGGGTGCACTCCCGGCGCGTTTCCAGCCGCAGTGGCCACCACGGAGAGCACAACTGGGAAGCCCTCCCCCACCCCCACCAGGAGCCGAACCCCGCCCCGCACCACCCGGGTTCACCCCGCCCCTGCCGCACGCCCAGCGCGTTTCCAGCTGCAGTGGGGACCCCCGAGAGCACAACTGTTACCGCCCCCCACCCCCTCCCGACCAGAACCCCGTCCCGCGCTGCCCGGGATCGCACCGCCCCTGGCACGCTCCCGGGGCGTTGCCCACTTCCACCAGGGGCTCCTGGTGAGCCCCGTCCCCACGCCCGGTTCCAGGAGAGGCTCTCGGACCTCGCTACTTCCGCCAGGTCAAACACGAGGACAATACATCCACCCCACAGAGACAATCCAAGCTGTCTATGATTTAGGGATAAAACGAGGACTACAGAAAGGAAAGATGTCCTGACCTAGGAGGGCCATGAGAGTCTATAGATCCAAACAAAATTGGGTACCAAGGAAACTTTTTTCCTTGGAACCCGGAAAGCTGGTTCTTTGCATATGCAATGACCAACAATTAGCTTGTTACCCAAGCCTGCCTCGCTGCCACCCCCACTCCCCCCCCCCCACTCCCCAGGAAAACGGCTCAAAGAAATATTTTAAATCTCAGGCGGAAAACTGGAAGATGTCTTGTCTGTCTGTCTGGATTAAGGTATGTGTCAGTGTGAGCCTTGTGTTTTTTGATAATATTGCTCAAGTTCTGAGTTCTGATTTCAATGGTCTCAAGACAAGGCAGCCCTTCCAAATCAAACTGCTGGAAATACAAGAAAACATTGACCTAAATGAATGTCAGAGTCCCGTGAACTGGGAGCTAGTCAATATTAAATATCTAGTATTTTTGGTTTTGCTCCTCCACTATAGACATGTCTAAGAGTCAACAACATTAAGCACAACATGTTCATAGTGCCTAGGTTTCTTTTGAGGTAAAAATTGCTCTATTGTTATATGTGTCACAAGCTTGTCAGCAAGAAAGTACCTGGAAACAGCAACAACCAATGTAAAAAATGTAAATGTGATATGAGCTTTTAGATAAACTCTTAACAATAATTATACTCTAAAATATCTGCCTCTCATAGTCTTGATTGAAGGCAGAGGAGAAGGGGATGACAGAGGATAAGATGGTTGGATGGCATCACTGACTCGATGGACATGAGTTTGAGCAAGCCCCTGGAGTTGGTGATGGACACGGAAGCCTGGCGTCCTGCAGGCCACGGGGTCACAAAGAGTCAGACTCGACTGAGCAACTGAACTGAACTGAACTTGCAATCGTTCCTCCAGGTGTTTTGGTTACCTGAGTTTCTATCCTGGTGCTAAACTAAGTGACGACAGTGTATTGAATAGCTAGGTCACTTCCAAATAAATGAAACTTCTTAAACATTCACGACTTGAAAGGACCTCCCTTTTACACAGAAACAAAAGAGATTTTTGACTCTGCATGAATAGTGACTGGCACCATCCGAACATATTAAATGTAAGAAAGCAATTTTTTTGTTTTGTTTTGTTTTGTTCTGTTCTTGCAGGAAGCGGGGTGGGCGCTATTATCACTGATAGGTATGCTCACCAATCTATCAAATGCCAATATAAGAGTCAGTTCTTGGTTGCTGAAGGGAAATGTATGACTTGTTATTACAAGAATGTATGGAATGCAATCACACTTTAAGAAGGAAAACGAAGTAGTTCTGTCTTAGAGGTGGCATTTTCAGGACGGGAGAAGCAAAGGAATGGGTACAGAATGGGATAAGGAGGTTGTAGGGAAAGTAGGCCCCCAGAAAAGAGTTTTGTGCCTAGCACAAGTTTTCTTGAGATGTTGAACTGCCTTTGCTAATGGAGTTTAAGTTTCTTTACCTCTTAAGTGATCTCTTCTAGGTTGACCTAGAACAGAAATCTTTTGTTAGCTTTGGCTAAGAGGAGAAGTATTGTTTCACGGTGACATATGTGATCCTACCTGACTGTTCTCATCCCCTTTGATATCTATGCACTGCTGCTGCTGCTGCTGCAGCTGCTAAGTGGTTCAGTTGAGGCCGACCCTGTGCCACGCCATAGATGGCAGCCCACCAGGCCCCGCAGTCCCTGGGGTTCTCTAGGCAAGAACACTGGAGTGGGTTGCCATTTCCTCCTCCTATGCATGAAAGTGAAAAGTGAAAATGAAATCGCTCAGTGGTGTCCGACTCTTAGCCACCCCATGGACTGCAGCCTACCAGGCTCCTCCGTCCTTGGGATTTTCCAGGAGTGGGGTGCCATTGTCTTCTCCCATATCTATGCACAAGCCTGCCTAAATAATTGACTTCTAGCCAACTTTGGGATGCCCATGACCACCCACCCTTACCAGGCAACAGAGAAGAGAAAAACACTTACCACAGGAGGTTCTGATAAGGAACAAGGAACTAACAAGCTCCCACCTACCAGGAATCTGCAGAGGTCAACAAGAGGTCAGCAAGAGATGAGAGACTGCAGTCCAGAGGTCCTAGCTAATTCCATTTAGCAACAAACACCCAGCATAGTCAAAACGATTTCAATGTTAAAGAATAAATAAATAAATAAATAAAAGGACAGAAGTTCTTTGAACACATGTCTGAATTTAGGGGTGAGGCATTACATATGTGTCCCAGGATAATCTTAAAGTGTCAGAAAGTAAAGAAATTAAAGACAACTATCAAGCTGTCCAAACTGATAAAAATGAATGATTACACAGTTTTATCTGTATACATTAGCAGATAATAATCTGAAAAGGAATTTTAAAAAATTCCCTTTCAATAATATCAACATGAATAAAACACTTTGCCATGGATGTAACGAGGATGACAAGACTGGCACACTGGAAATTATACACCCTGGCTGAAAACTATCCTGAATACATGGACAGATATTCCATAACGATGGAAAGACTTAAGATGGCAATACCATGGAATACATCTTCAATCTGAAATGAAGATTTGATATGATTTGATCGCTCAGAGCTTTTGTGTCATCAAGTGTTATTAAAGTATTAAAGAGATAGAGAAAGCTGCTGACTTAGACTTGAGGCGGGGTGGGGGGGGGTAGTAAGAGTACCCCCAGCTGGTCTTTAGCCAGATATTCTACAGGCACTAGCAGTCAGCTAAGGAAAGAAAGGAACTGTTTCAGGGAATGGCACCAGGCCCTTCCCCCACGACATGCATTGAGATAATATTGGCAGCAGGTGAGTCATCCCGGGCCAAAACTTGATTGACATGAATCTTGAAGAAAGGCAGTATTGCAGGCAAATATATCATTTCCTTAACATAGATAAGGAGAACAAGCTAGGAGGAAAACATGCTGTTTTGTTCAAATCGCTTCTGAGCCTTTTGGGGGAACCGACCTGAAGCCAGAGTCTAGCAGAAATACATAGGATATTTACATCGCTTAAGACAAACATTTTCTTAGGAAAAAATGCATTGCTTAGCTCAAGGTTTGTCTGCGAAATTCTTACACATCAGGAGATGGCTCCGAGCTGGGTTTCCACAAACAGGAACATCCATGCAAAGGACAAGCCTGCACAGCCCATCTGCCCCCCTCCCGCACATCCAGCAGCATTTCCAAGTGACCTCCTAAGGCCTTCCCCAAAATACAGGGGCACCTCTGGGTTTCCTGTTTCCCTCACTTCGAACACTTTTCTTAAAAAAAAAAAAAATCCTGCACACTTCTTGATAGAATGCCACAGTGCAAGGAATACAGTCCTTCAATATTTAAACCTCCATTTGCAAAACACTTGGAGCTTGGTTTTGTTTTGTTTTGTTTTTTAATTACACCACCACATAATTTAAAGCTTTTACACGTTCTAATTATTCAGTTCCAAAACACCAAACTTTTATTGCACAGGGTCCTCATGAAAAGGCCCACGCAGCTGGACAACCACAGATTCTGCCATGAAAGGGCAGCAAGGTGCCCTCCCCCCTTCTTTGCTGCCTGGGCGGCCACCAGGGTTTGAAATCCATGCACCCTACTAAGTTTCTAGGGTGCAATCCGTGGACCCTTCCCTTTCCCATCCCAGCAGGTGCTCAAGGGCCCGCTGGCTTACAAAGTGCCAGAAGCAGGGCTGGGCCAGCCGGCCAGAGTTCAGTGTTCTGTCCCTTGGACTTCCAGCGGACACTAGGCTGCTTGGAAGAACCGCGCAGACTCTGAGATTTTTCAGCAGAGGGGTGGAGCAGTAAAGGCCTTGACCCCAAAGGCAAGGCCTTTCTGCGACCGCCAGGTTGGGGAGCTCCGAGAATGTGCCAACAGACGGCGGAATACTTGGTTCCCTGCTCCAGGCAGTCCCAGTTCCCTTACCTGTGGTCCGCAGCCCTCCACTGCACCCACGGGATGGCGATCCTTGGGGACCCAGGAGCGGACGAAATGGGCGTTCCCAGCCGCAGTTGCAACCCCCGAGAGCGCAACTGGGAACCCCTCCCCATCCCCCCCATGAGCCGACCCCCGCCCCGCGCCCCCAGGGTTAGCCCCGCCCCTGCCGCGCTCCCGGCGCGTTCCCAGCCTCAGTGGCGACCCCCGGGAGCACAACTGGGACCGACCCCCACCCAAAGCCATCGGAATCTCGACCCGCGCAGCCCGGGTTTACCCAGTCCCGGGTGCACTCCCGGCGCGTTTGCAGCCTCAGTGTCCACCTCTGAGAGCACAACTGGGAAGCCCGCCCCCACCCCCGCCAGAAGCCGACCCCCGCCCCACGCCGCCCGCGTTCGCCCCGCCCCTGCACGGTCCAGGTACCTTCCCAGCTTCTAGCGTTCACGCCCGGGTAGGAGCAGGATGTAGGAGTATGGGAGATGTGTCTGGAGCCTGACATCCTCAGCTCCGCTCTGGCCTGCCCTTTGGACCTAGGAGCCAGGCCAACTTGCAGAGGGCTTAGGGCCCCATTGTATGCAAACTACCAAGGCCTACCGCAAGGAGAGCTCTGTCCGAGGGAAGGGAAGCGCCCCAGGCTGCATTCCCAAGCTGTTGTTTAGCCGCCCAGACTCAGCGCTGCACAGGGGTAATCAGGCTCTCTGTGCCCGCAGCTTCACACACAGGTGTGTCTCCGTAGGAATCAAGAAAGATCCTGACAGAGTGAGGTTCATTAGAGCTATACTAAAGAGCAAAGGCTTGTCCATGTGGTCTTGCCTTCCCCTGTGCCTTTGGGTCTCCAGGCTCGGCCCCAGCTCCGTGGAAACAACACCTGAGAAAATATCTTCAAGATCCACTTTTCCCAGTGTCTGGGAACCGGGGTTCGTAGGAGGAGAGAAAAGCACGCCTCCATAGGGAACGAAAAGGCAGCCCACCTGCCTGTGTTTTGAAGCCTCTATTTGGAAGGAATGGGTTAGCTTCTCCTAAAGGAGACCTCCAGATCTGCTCAGAAGTCGGTAATTCCAGAGGCAGGGTACTGGTTCCTGACTGCCCTTTGCTAGCCTTGCAAAGATATTCCTAGATTCTAGAGTTATTTTCCATGAAGGAGCAGGCTTCGGGAATGTGTCAGACGGGACTGGTTCCTTATTGACCTCAGCTCAGCTATTGCCTTTCCATTCAAACTAGAACAAGGCCCTACTTTATGAAGGGTAAGGGTCTTCTTCTTTGCAAACTGCCAAGGGCTACAGCAATGAGACCTCTGTCAAGGTGAGGGAAGCCTAAGAGGATGGATTCTCAAGCAGGTGCTTTGCCACAAAGCATCAGCACCCCACGGAGAGAATCAAGCTCCCTGTGCACCAATGTTGGGAGTGTAGCTTCACACACAGAGTTGTCTCTATAGGAGCCAAGAATGTTCCTGAGAGATTAGGTTCACTAAACCTCTCCTACAGAGCATAGACCTGTCCATGTGGTTTTGCCTTCCCCTGTGAGTTGGGTCCTCGAGGTCTGCCACACCTCCAGGGAAACTGTCCCTGAGAAAAGATCTCCAGGAACCGCTTCGCCGAGGCTGGGAAATGCTGTTCACATGAAGTAAGGCAAGCGAATCTCCTGCATAGTAAAAGAGGCCTTACAATCCCTGGAGCAGCAGGCTGCCAGAATGTGTGAAACCTGACTGTTGCCTTACTGGCCTCAGCTCCACCATTGCCTGTTCATCCGAGCTAGCACCCAGGCCTACTTGGAAAAGCATTTGGGTGCAGATTTCTACAAAGTGCCAAGGGCTACAGCAGTGAGAATTCTCTCAGTGGTAAGGGAGAGCATTTTATGGATTCTCAAGCTGTTTTCTGAATGACAGCGTCAAAATGAACAGAGAGAATCAGGCTCTCTCTGCCCCTATGTTAGGTACGCAGCTTCACACACAGAGGTGTCTCTGTAGGAGCCAAGAATGCTCCTGAGAGATGAGGTTCACTAGAGGTCTGCTACAGAGCATAGACCTGTCCATGTGGTCTTGCCTTCCCCTGTGCCTTTGGGCCCCGGGCTCGGCCCCAGCTCCGTGGAAACAACCCCTGAGAAAATATCTTCAAGATACGCTTTTCCCAGAGGCTGGGAACTGGGGTTCATAGGAGGAGAGAAAAGCAAGCCTCCTTCGGGCACGAAAGGCAGCCAACCTGCCTGTGTTTTGAAGCCTCTATTTGGAAGGAATGGGTTAGCTTCTCCTAAAGGAGACCTCCAGATCTGCTCAGAAGTCGGTAATTCCAGAGGCAGGGTGCTGGTTCCTGACTGCCCTTTGCCAGCCTTGCAAAGACATTCCAAGATTGTAGAGTTATATTCCATGAAGGAGCAGGCTTCGGGAATGTGTCAGAGGGGACTGGCTCCTTATTGGCCTCAGCTCACCTATTGCCTTTCCATTCAAACTAGGACAGGGCCTACTTTATGAAGGGTAAGGGTCTTCTTTGAAACTGCCAAGGGCTACAGCAATGAGACCTCTGTTAAAGCGAGGGAAGCCTAAGAGGATGGATTCTCAAGCAGGTGCTTTACTACAAAGCATCAGCACCCCACGGAGAGAACCAAGATCCCTGTTCCCCAATGTTGGGAGTGTAGCTTCACACACAGAGTTGTCTCTATAGGAGCCAAGAATGTTCCTGAGAGATTAGGTTCACTAAACCTCTCCTACAGAGCATAGACCTGTCCATGTGGTTTTTCCTTCCCCTGTGAGTTGGGTCCCCGAGGTCCGCCACACCTCCGGGGAAACTGTCCCTGAGAAAAGATCTCCAGGAACCGCTTCGCTGAGGCTGGGAAACGCTGTTCACAGGAAGTAAGGCAAGCGAATCTCCTGCAGAGAAAAAGAGGCCTTACTGTCCCTGGAGGAGCAGGCTGCCAGAGTGTGTGAAACCTGACTGTTGCCTTACTGGCCTCAGTTCCACCATTGCCTGTTCCTCCGAACTAGGACCCAGGCCTATTTGGAGAAGCGTTTGGCTGCGGATTTCTACAAAGTGCCAAGGGCTACAGCAGTGAGAATTCTCTCAGCGGTAAGGGAGAGCATTTTATGGATTCTCAAGCTGTTTTCTGAACGACAGGGTCAAAATGAACTGAGAGAATCAGGCTCTCTGTGCCCCTATGTTAGGTACGCAGCTTCACACACAGAAGTGTCTCTATAGGAGCCAAGAATGTTCCTGAGAGATGAGGTTCACTAGAAGTCTGCTACAGAGCATAGACCTGTCCATATGGTTTTGCCTTGCCCTGTGAGTTGGGTCCCCGAGGTCCGCCCCAGCTCAGGGGAAGGAGCCCCTGAGAAAAGATCTCCAGGGACCGCTATTCCCCCAGGCTGGCAAACGCAGTTCACAGGAGGTAACACAAGCGAGCCTCCTGCAAGGCACAACAGGCCTTAGTCTCCCTGGACGATCAGGCTGCCAGAGTGTGTGAGACCTGACTGGTGCCTTACTGGCCTCAGCTCCGCCATTGCGTGTTTCTCCGAACTAGGACCCAGGCCTACTAGGAGAAGGGTTTGGGTATGGATTTCTAAATACTGCCAAGGGGTATAGCAATGAGAACTGTGTCACGGGTAAGGAAGAGCATTGTATGGATTTTCAAGCTGTTGTTTGAACGACAGCTTCAAAGCTGCACAGAGAGAATCAGACTCTGTGTCTCCATGTTCGGTACACAGCTTCACAGACAGGGGTGTCTCCATAGGAAACAAGAACCTTCCTGACAGAGTGAAGTTCACTAGATCTCTCCTAGAGAGCAAAGACTTGTACATGTGGTTTTTCTTCCCCTGTGCGTTTGGGGCTCCAGGCTCGGCCCCAGCTCCGTGGAAACAACCCCTGAGAAAAGATCTTCAAGATCCGCTTTTCCCAGAGGCTGGGATGTGGGGTTCATAGGAGGCGGGAAAAGCAGGCCTCCTTCAGAGAGCAAGAGGCAGCCAAGCGGCCTGCGTTTGGAAGCCTCTATTTGGAAGAATGGGTTAGCTTCCCCTAAGGGAGACCTCCAGATCTGTTCAGAAGTCGGTAATTCCAGAGGCAGGGTGCAGGCTCCTGACTGCCCTTTGCCAGCCTTGCAGAGACATTCCTAGATTACAGCGTTATTTTCCATGAAGGAGCAGGCTTCGGGAATATGTCAGACTTGACTGGCGCCTTATTGGCCTCAGCTCAGCTCTTGCCTTTCCTTTCAAACTAGGACAAGGGCCCACTTTATGAAAGGTAAGGGTCCTCTTCTTTCCAAACTGCCAAGGGCTACAGCAATGAGACCTCTGTCAAGGCGAGGGAAGCGTAAGCTGATGGATTCTCAAGCAGGTGCTTTGCCACAAAGCATCAGCACCCCACGGAAAGAATCTGGCTCCCTTTGCCCCTACGTTGCGTGTGTAGCTACACGCACAGAGGTGTCTCGATAGGAGCCAAGAATGTTCCTGAGAGAGGAGGTTCACTGTTGGGGGCCAGAGTGAGGCACTCCGCCCATGGCAAAGGTCATGAGGAAGGAGGCTCGACATACGCAAAGGCGGGATCGAGCCTCAGGAGTCCCCTTGGAAATCCTCGAGCATCTACCCCCATCACCAGAGCCTGCCTACCTTACTACTTTGTGCTCTCACCTACACCTCTGACTTTACGGGGGGCTGTCCCCCACCACCTCTTTCGGAGAAGGAGTTAACCTAGAGCTCCAGTTGATAAAAACCCCTGGGTGTGACAAGAGTGTTTTAACCTACAAACTCCTCTGAAGGTTCTCTAGCCTGCCTGACAGGCTTGTCCGGCCACATGTGATTGCTCACAGCCTCCCAACCATGAGAGGCACGAGATGCTTTAAACCTTCTAAAAACAGGTTCCTTAGAAAAGTTAGAAAATTATTAGTATAAGTATAATGGGCTGATTAGAAATCATATTGGTGAAGGGTTTTTCATTTGTTGAGCTGATGTTTACTGCTAAGTCTCCACATCCCCTGCCCTTATACACATTAATGAATATATAGAAGAAATAAGTATTAACCTTTGATATAAATCACGTTAGACCTTAGGCTAAGTAAATTCTTTCCTTAACTAAAACCCACTACACCCTCACCCTATAGGAATGTAACTTTATTTGGGTGGCGTCTGTTTTAAGAATAATCACCCCTGGAGAAATAAGTGTCCTGGTTGACTGACCGCTGTCACAAGGAGAGGGTCGTAAATTGTCAGCAGGCCCCCCGGCCAGAAGATGATGTAACACCCCTAAGACCTCTGTATACTTTTGTATGAAGCACCTGACTTTGATAAAAGTCAGGACTGCTGACCCCACGTGACTTTTGCATAACATCTCAGTGTATAAAAGTAGACCATGGAAAATAAAGAATTGGGATCAGTTTCTCGAAATACTGGTCTCCCCATGTCTCTCTCTCTCTCTCTCACTCTGGTTGAGTCTCCATCTGGAGCGCGGAACCCACCAAGCTTACTAATTTTGCCTGGTCTTCTAAGATCTGACCGGGGAGGCCTCAGTGTCTCCTCTCCTTCGGGAGAACGGAAGGACGCCTGCGGCCTACGTAAGTGGTGCAAGCTTCTTGTCTTGAAGTTTTATTGGTCCCCCGCGTAAACCAAGCTACTCAGCCTCTTTTCTCCACTGAATTTTCCTACTGAGCTATCCTCATTTTATTACTCTTTATATCCTTAATTAACGTTTAATTAAGCAGTTGTTCCCTGACCCTCGCCTACGCCGTCTCTGCTTCGAATACCCTGGATCAGCTGGGGCTGGACCCCGGCAGTTCACTAGAGATCTCCTACAGAGCATAGACCTGTCCATTTGGTTTTGCCTTCCCCTGTGAGTTGGGTCCCCGAGGTCCGCCCCAACTCCGGGGAAACAGCCCCTGAGAAAAGATCTCCAGGAACTGCTTTCCACCCAGGCTGGGAAACGCTGTTCACAGGAAGTAAGGCAAGCGAGCCTCCTGAAGGGAAATAGAGGCCTTACTGTCCCTGGAGGAGCAGGCTGCCAGAGTGTGTGACACCTGACTGGTGCCTTACTGGCCTCAGCTCCGCTATTGCATGTTCATCTGAACTTGAACCCAGGCCTACTTGGAGAAGTGTTTGTGTGCCGATTTCCAGAAACTGCGAAGGGCTACAGCAATGATAACTCTCTCAGTGGTAAGGGAGAGCATTGTGTGGATTCTCAATTTGTTGTTTGAACGACAGCGTCAAAGCTGCACAGAGAGAATCAGGTCTCTGTGTCTCTATGTTGGCAATGCAGCTTCCCACACAGAGATGTCCCCGTTGGAGCCAAGAACATTCCCCACAGACTGAGGTTCACTAGAGCACTCCTAGAGAGCAAAGACTTATCCATGTGGTTTTCCCTTCCCCTGTGCGTGTGGGTCTCTGGGATCAGCCCCTGCTCCTTGGAAACAGCCTCTGAGAAAAGATCTCCAAGAACCTCTTATCCCCCAGGCTGGGAAGCGGAGTTCACAGGAGGTGGGATAAGCAAGCTTCCTTCGGCAAGAAGAGACAGCCAACCGGCCTGTGTTTGGAAGCCTATATTTGCAAGGAATGGGTTAGTTTCTCCTGACCGAGACCGCCAGATGTGCTGAGAAGATAGAAATTCCAGAGGCAGGGTCGAGGTTCCTGACTGCCCTTTGCCAGCCTTGCAAAGACATTCCCAGATTCTAACGTTATTTTCCATGAAGGAGCAGGCATCGGGAATATGTCAGACTTGACTGGCGCCTTACTGGCCTCAGCTCAGCTACTGCCTTTCCATTCAAACAAGGACAAGGGCCTACTTGGTGAAGGGTAAGGGTCTGCTTCTTTCCAAACTGCCAAGGACTACAGCAATGAGACCTCTGTCAAGGTGAGGGAAGCCTATGCGGATGGATTCTTAGCAGGTGCTTTGCCACAAAGCATCAGCACCCACGGAGAGAATCAGACTCCCTTTGCCACTATGTTGGGTGTGTAGCTTCATGCACAGAGGTGTCTCTGTAGAAGCCAAGAATGTTCCTGAGAGATGAGGTTCACTAGAGCTCTCCTACAGAGCATAGACCTGTCCATGTGGTTTTGTCTTCCCCTGTGAGTTGGGCCCCCGAGGTCCGACCCAGCTCCAGGGAAACAGCCCCTGAGAAAAAATCTCCAGGAACAGCTTTGCGCCCAGGCTGGGAAATGCAGTTCACAGGAGGCAAGGCAAGCGAGCCTCCTACAGGGAAAAAGAGGCCTTACTGCTCCTGGACGATCAGGCTGCAAGAGTGTGTGAGACCTCACTTGTGCCTTACTGGCCTCAGCTCCGCCGTTGCCTGTTATTCCGAGCTAGGACCCAGGCCTACTTGGAGAAGGGTTAGGGTGCGGATTTCTACAAACTGTCAAGGACGACAGCAATGAGAATTCTCTTAGCAGTAAGGGAGAGCATTGTATGGATTCTCAAGCTGTTGTTTGAATGACAGCTTCAAAGCTACACAGAGAGAATCAGGCTCTCTGTTCCCCTATTTTGGCTGTGCAGCTTCACACACAGAATTTGACTCTGTTGGAGCCAGAAATATTCCTGAAAGACTTAGGCTCACCAAAGCTGTCCTCCAGAGCAAAGACATTGGATGTGGTTTTGCCTTCCCTTGTCAGTATGGGTCCCCTAGCTTGGCCCCAGCTCCGGGGATACAGCCTCTGAAAAAAATCTTGCAAGAAGCGATTTTCCTCCAGGCTGTTAAGCGGAATTCGCAGTTTGCAAGTTAAGGAAGCCTGCTTCGTGGAAGAGCAAGCAGCCAACTGGCCCTGTGTTAGGAAGCCTGTATTTGAAAGGAATGGGTTAGCTTCTACAGTGGGAGAACCTCAGATCTGCTCAGGGGACTGAAATACTAGAGTCAGGGTCGAGGTTCTCCCTTGTCCTTTGCGCACCTTGCAAAGACATTCCTAGCTTCTAGCGTTAGTGTCCCTGTAGTAGCAGGCTGCAGGAGCGTGTGATAAATGACTGCCGCGTTCCTGTCCTCAGCTCCGCTATTGACTTTCTATTCGAACTAGAACCCAGGCCTACTTTGAGAGGGGTTAGGGTCCAGTGTTTCCAAACTGCCAAGGGCTACGGCAATGCGAGCTCTGTCAGAGGTAAGAAAAGAGCAATTGGTTGGATTCTTCAGCTGCTGCGTGGCTGCACAGCTTCCGCGCCGCATGGAGAGCATGAGGCTCCTTGTGGCCCTATTTTGGGTATGCAGCAACATGCACACAGAATGTCTGTGTTCACTTATGTACAGGCTTATGAACACTAGAGCTCTCCTACAGAGCAAAGACCACTCAGTGGGCTCCAAGAGATACCTGTCGCGACTCGAGAAGAGAGTGGAGTCCTTTGCTTCCCCTCGAGATGAGGCCTGACTCCCCGGGTGAGTATGGAATGCAACCCCAAATCCCTGTCGCCTATGGAGAGGAACATTAAGTCCTGGATACAAGCCTAGATGAGGTCTAGTTTGCCCTTCAGTGAATGGAGCCCAATCCCCAGCTCTCCCTGGCAACTCGAATGGAAGATTAGACTTCCTGGGCCAACACAAGAGGAAGCCTGAATTCCCCGTCGTAACTCGAGAATCCCACCGCAACTCGAGAAAAACCACGTGCTTCCCTCGTCATCGCAAGATGAGGCCCTTTGTCCGCTACAGCATCTCAAGAGAAGTCCCACGTTCCATCCTGAAGTGCGAAACGGTACTTGGCACCCTTGATGCGACCCCAAAAGTTCCGCGACATACCAGACTCACTCAAGGGGAACACCGAGGTTCCCTGCACCACTTCATCTGAGCCCCTTCTCCTCTCCTGATTGCGACAGCAGGGTCGACTCCCCTTCTCTGTCTACAAGGGGTTCCCGACCTTCCGGGCGCACCTCAGGATGAGGCCGGTCTCATGAGGAAGTTCGAGACATAGCCTCGTGGGTGGTGCCACATGTCGAAAGACCCCAATTTCACGGTCCACTCTTGAAAAGAACCCGATGCCAGCACACCTCTTTGAAGGAAAACCTGTAGATGAAGGCACAACACGAAGGGGCACTGACACCCACGTGCATCGTCCAGAAAAACCCGCAGGTCCCACAGACATTTCGACAAGTGGCCTGTCACCCTGTAAACAACTCGAAAGGCAAACGAAGGTCCATTCCTCAACAGAAGACTAGGTGTGACTCTCTTGTCCCTATTCTGCAGGGACCATGGGATCCGAGTCAGAAACGGAGAGGAAGCCTGAGGTTCCTGCGTCCACTCGAGACGAAGCCCTCTTCCATTGCACCACAACCAGTGGAGTCCCGAGAGGCCCCTACCAACTCAAAAGTATCCCTGAGTTCTCAGAGGCAGAAAAAGAAGATCCCTGAGGTCACAGGCACAAGTCGAGGGACCCCTGGGTTTTCTGCCGTGACTCGAGAAAGACCTCGAGAGTGCTTCAAAATGTGTTGAGTCGCGATTCCCCTACCATGACTCGAGAGGCATGACACGCTCCCCCTCGCCAAGCGCATGGAGACCTGACTAACCTGGCACTGCACGAGAGGCTCCATGAGTTCCTCATCGTACCTCGTGAGGAAACCCACACTGGCGCGGCAGATCGAGGAAACACATGAGACACCCCGGTCATCGCGAGATGAGGGCCTTCTTTTCCTGCATGGCCTGGAGAGCAATCCCGGGTCCTCTCTCCAAACGGAAGAGGAGGCTGGACTCGCTTGAGGCCGCTCAGGGGGCTCCAAGAGACCCGCGTCGCGACTCGAGAGGAGAGCGGAGTCCTTGGCTTCCCCTCGAGACGAGGCCTGACTCCCCGGGGGAGCTTGGAATGCAACCCCGAGATCCCTGCCTTCCATGGAGAGGAATATTAGGTCCCGGACACACGCCTAGGTGAGGTCTCTTCGGCCCTGCAGTGACTCGAGCGCAACCCCCAGCTTTCCCTCGCAACCCGAGGGGAAGATTGGGCTTCCCAGGGCCAACCCAAAGGGAAGGCTGAGATCCCCGTCGTACCTCGAGAATGCCGCCGCAACTCGAGACAAACCACGTGGTTCCCACCTCTTGGCAAGATGAGGCCCTTGCCCGTGACGGCGTCTCAAGGGAAGTCCCCTGTTCCGCCCTGAAGGGCGAAACGGCCCCTGACAGCCTTCCTGCGACCCCCAAAAGTTCCCCGACACCCCGGGTTCCCTCGAGGGCAACACCGAGGGTCCCGGCACCGCTTCCTCTGAGCTCCTTCTCCCCTCCTGATCCCGACAGGAGAGGCGATTCCCCCGTGTGGTCTGGAAGGGGTTCCCGGCCTTCCCGGTGCACCTCAGCATGAGGCCGGTCTCACGAGGAAATTCGAGACGAGCCACGTGGGTGGTGCCACATGCTGAACGCCCCCGATTCCCCGGTCCGCTCTTGAGAAGGACCCGAGGCCCGGACCCCTCTTCGAAGGCAACCCTGTGGGTGAAGGCACAACACGAAGGGGCACTGCCACCCCCGTGCATCGTCCGCAACGACCCGCGGGTTCCACACACAGCTCGACGAGGGGCCTGAGACCCCCTGAGCAACTCGAGAGGCCAGCGGGCTTCCCTTCCTCAGACAAGACGAGGCCTGACTCTCCTGTCCCAACTCTGCAGGGACCCTGCGGTCGGAGTCCGAAACGGAGAGGAATCCTGAGGTTCCTGTCTCCCCTCGAGGTGAGGCCCTCTTCCATTGCACCAAACCCAGATGAGTCGCGAGAGGCCCCTCCCAACTCCACAGTATCCCTGAATTCTCAGAGGCACCTTGAGAATCTACCTGAGGTCACCGGCTCAAGTCCAGGGAACCCAGGGTTTCCTGCTGCGACCCGAGAAAGACCTTGAGAGTCCTTCGGCGCTTCTTGAGGCCCGATTCCCCTACCATGACTCTAGAGCAAAGACCCGCTCCCCATCGCCATGCGCATGGAGACCTGACTTCCCTGACTCCTGAAGAGAGTCTCCCTGAGCTCCCCGTCGTACCTCTTCGGAAACCCCTTTCAGGCACCGCAGCTCGAGAAAACCCACGATACGCCCCCGTCATCACGAGATGAGGGACTTGTTTCCTGCCTGGCATGGAGAGCAAAACCGAGTCCTCTCTCCAGACTCCACAGGAGGCTTGACTCTCTTTAGGCCTCTCAGTTGGCTCCAAGAGATACCTGTCAGGACCTGAAGGGAGAGCAGAGTCCTTTGCTTCCCCTCGAGACGAGGCCTGACTCCCCGTGTGAGTCTGGAATGCAACCCCGAGTTCCTGTCACACCTTGAGAGGAAAACTCGGTCCTGGACACAAGCCTAGATGAGGTCTATTTTGCACTGCAGTTACTAGAGCGCAATCGCCAGCTCTCCCTCGCAAATCGAATGGAAGATTGGACTTCCCTGGGCCAATACAATTGGAAGCCTGAATTCGACATCGTAACTCGAGAATCCCGCCGAAACTCGAGAAAATCCACGTGGTTCCCCCATCAGCGCTAGATGAGGCCCTTGCCCGCTACAGCAACTCAAGAGAAGTCCCTCTTTCTGTCTTGAAGTGCGAAACGGTACTTGGCACCCTTGATGCAATCTCAAAATTCCCCGACATACCGGTCTCACTCGAAAGGAACACCGAGGTTCCCGGAACCACTTCATTTGAGCTCCTTCTCCCCTCGTGATCGCGACAGGAGTGTCGATTCCCCTGCTATGTCTGGAAGGGGTTCCCGACCTTTCCAGCGCGCCTAAGGATGAGGCAGGTCTCACGAGGAAATTCGAGACATAGCCTCGTGGGTGGTGCCACAAGCCAAAAGACCCCGATTTCCCGGTCTGCTCTTGATAAGAACGTGATGCCCTGACACCTTTACGAAGGAAAACCTGTGGATGAAAGTACAACACGAAGGGGCACTGACACCCTCGTGCATCGTCCAGAAAAACCCGCAGGTTACAAACACAGTTCAACAAGTGGTCTGTCACCCCGTGAACAACTCGACAGGCAAGTGGAGTTCCATTCCTCCACACAAGACGAGACCTGATTTTCTGTACCAACTCTGCAGGGAAACTGCGATCCGAGTCAGTACCAGCGACAGGAAACCCAGGAGAGGAAACATGAGGTTCCTGCCTCCACTCGAGATGAGGCTCTCATCCATTGCACCAAACCCAGTGGAGTCCAGAGAGGCCCCTCCCAACTCCACAGTACCCCTGACTTCTCAGAGGCACCCGGAGAAGCTCCATGAGGTCACCGGCACATGTCGAGGGAACCCAGGGTTTCCTGCCACAATGGGAAAAAGACCTCGAGAGTCCTACTTCAACGTGTCTTGAAGCCCGACTCTGCTTCCATGGCTCTATAGAAATGACACGCACCCCCTCGCCACGCACATGGCGACCTGACTTCCCTGGCGCCATAAGAGAGGCTCCCTGAGCTCCCTGTCGTACCTCGTGAGAAACCCCACACTTACGCCGCAGCTTGAGAAAACTCACCATACGCCCCTGTCATCGCGAGATGAGGGCCTTCTTTTCCTGCATGGCCTGGAGAGGAATCCCGAATCCTCTTTCCAAACTCCACAGGAGGCTTGAATCCCTTTAGGCCACTTAGTGGGCTCCAAGAGATACCCGTCGCGACTCGAGAGGAGAATTGAGTCCTTTGCTTCCCCTCGAGACAAGGCCTGACTCACCAGGTGGGTCTGGAATGCAACCCCGAGATCCCTGTCTCCCCTGGAGAGGAACATTAGGTCCTGGAAACAAGCCTAGATGAGGTCTCTTTTGCCCTTCTGTAACTCGAGAGCAATCCCCCGCTCTCCCTGACAACTCGAATGGAAGATTGGACTTCCCTGGGCCAACACAAGAGGAAGCCTGAATTCCCCTTCGTAACTCGAGAATCCCGCCGCAACTCGAGAAAAAGCACTTGGTTCCCTCGTCATCACAAGATGAGGCCCTTGCCCGCTACAGCTTCTCAAGAAAAGTCCCACGTTCCGTCTTGAAGTGCAAAACGATACTTGACACCCTTGATGTGACCCCAAAAGTTCCCCGAAATATCGGTCTCACTCGAGGTGAACACCGAGGTTCCCGGCACCAGTTTATCTGAGCCCCTTCTCCCCTCCTGTTCGTGATAGGAGGGTCACTTCCCCTGCTTTGTTTGTAAGGGGTTCCCGACCTTCACGGGGCACTTCAGGATGAGGCCAGTCTCACGAGGAAATTCGAGACGTAGCTCGCGGGTGGTACCACATGCCAAAAGACTATGATTTCCCGGTACGCTCTTGATAAGAACCCGATGCCTGGACACCTCTTCGAAGGCAACCCTGTGGATGAAGGCACAACACAAAGGGGCACTGACACCCTCGTGCATCGTCCGGAAAAACCCGCAGGTTCCACATACAGCTCAACAAGTGGCTTGTCACCCCTGAAGAACTCGAGAGGCAAGTGGGGTTTCATTCCTCTACACAAGACGATGCCTGACTCTCCTGTCCCAACTCTGCAGGGACTTTGCGATCCGAATCAGACCAGCGCCAGTGAAGTCACGAGAGGAACGCTGAGGTTCCTGCCTCCACTCGAGATTAGGACCTCTTCCATTGCACGAAACCCAGTGGAGTCCCGAGAGACGCGTCCCAGCTCCACAGTATCCCTGACTTCTCAGAGGCACCCTGAGAAGCTCCCTGAGGTCACCAGCACAATTCGAGTGAACCCAGGGTTTACTGCCGCCACCATAGAAAGAACTCAAGAGTCCTTCTTCAACGCATTTTGAGGCCTGATTCCCCTACCATGACTCGAGGGCAATGACACGCTCCCTCTGCTACACTCATGAAGCCCTGACTTCCCTGGCGCCACACGAGAGGCTCCCTGAGCTCCCCGTCATACCTCGTGAGAAACCAAACACTGGCGCCACAGATAGAGAAAACCCACGAGACGCCCCCATTTTCGCGACATGACGGCCTTCTTTTCTAGCATGGCCTGGAGAGCAATCCCGAGTCCTCTCTCCAAACTCCACAGTAGGCTTGACTCCCTTTTGGTCACTCAGTGGACTCCAAGACATACCCGTCGCGACTCGAGAGGAGAGCGGAGTCTTTTCCTTCCCCTTGAGGCGAGGACTGACTCCTCGGGTGTGTCTGATATGTGAACCGGAGATCCCTGTCGCCCCTGGAGAGAAACATTAGGTCCTGGACACAAGCCTAGATGAGGTCTCTTTTTTCCTGCAGTGACTCGAGAGCAATCCCCAACTCTCCCTCGCAACTCGAATGGAAGACTGGACTTCCCTGGGCCAACAGAAGAGGAAGCCTGAATTTCCCGTTGTAACTCAAGAATCCCGCCACAACTCGAGAAAAACCACGTCGTTCCCTCTTCATCGCAAGATGCGGCCATTGCCGCTACAGCGTCTCAAAAGAAGTCTGACGTTCCATCTTGAAGTGCGATACGGTACTTGGCACCTTTGATGCGACCCCAAAAGTTCCCCAACACACTGGTCTCACTGGAGGGGAACACCGAGGTTCCCGGCATCACCTCATCTGTGCCCCTTCTCCCCTCCTGATCGAGACAGGAGGGTCGATTCCCCTGCTTTGTCTGCAAGGGGTTCCGACCTTCCCGGCGCACCTCAGGATGAGGCCGGTCTCACTAGGAAATTCGAGACGTAGCCTGGTGGGTGGTGCCACATGCGGAAAGACCCCGATTTCCCGGTCCGCTCTTAATAAGAACCCGATGCCAGGACACCTCTTCGAAAGCAAACCTGTGGATGAATGCACAACACGAAGGGGTACTGACATCCCCATGCATAGTACGGAAAAACACGCAGATTCCAAACACAGATCGACAAGTGTCCTGTCATCCCTTGAAGAACTAGAGAGGCATGCGGAGTTCCGTTCCTCCACACAAGAGAAGGCCTGACTCTCCTTTCCCAACTCTGCAGGGACCGTGCGATCGGAGTCAGAAATGTAGATGAAACCTGACGTTCCTGCATCAACTCGAAATGAGGCCCTCTTCCATTGCTCCATACCCAGTGGAGTCCCGAGAGACCCCTAAAACTCCACAGTATCCCTGATCCTCAGAGGCACCCTCAGAAGCTCTCTGCGGTCACTGGCACAAGTCGAGTGAACCCAGGGTTTCCTGCTGCATTCTGAGAAAGACCTTGAGAGTCCTTCTTTACCGCGTCTTGAGGCCCGATACCCTACCATGACTGGAGAGCAATGACGCATTCCCCTCGCCACGCCCATTGAAACCTAACTTCCCTGGCGCCACACGAGAGGCTCCCTGCGCTCCCCGTCCTACCTCATGAAAACCCCACACTGGCACCGCCACTCGAGAAAACTCACGAGACGCCCCCATCATCGTAAGATGAGGGCCTTCTTTTCCTACATGACCTAGAGAGCAATCCCGAGTCCACTCTCCAAACTCCACTGGAGGCCTGACTCCCTTTAGGCCACTCAGTAGCCTCCAAGAGATACACGTCGCTACTCTAGAGGAGAGCAGAGTCCGTTGCTTCCCCTCGAGCCGAGGCCTGACTACTTGGGTGAGTCTGGAATGGGATCCCGAGATCCGTGTTGCCCCTGTAGAGGAAAACTCGGTCCTGGACACAAGCCTAAATGAGGTCTTTTTTGTCCTGCATTGACTCAAGTGCAATCCCCAGCTCTCCCTCGCAACTCGAATGGATGATTGGACTTCCCTGGGCCAACACAAGAGTAAGCCTGTATTCCCCATTGTAATTCGAGAATCCCGCGGCAACTGGAGAAAAACAACGTGGCTCCTCCGTCATCGAAATATGAGGCCCCTGTCAGCTATAGCGTCTCCAGGGAAGTCCCATGTTCCGTCTTGAAGTGTGAAACGGTACTTGGCACCCTTGATGCGACCCGCAAATTTCCCTGACACCCCGGTCTCACTCGAGGAGAACATGGAGGTTCCCAGCACCGCTTCAGCTGAGCCTCTTCTCCCCTCCTGATGGCGACAGGAGGGTCGATTCCCCTGCTTTGTCTGGAAGGGGTTCCCAGACTTCCCGGCGAACCTCAGGATGAGGCCAGTCTCACGAGGGAAGTCGAGACGTACCTTGTGGGTTGTGCCACATGCCGAAAGACCCCGATTTCCTGGTCCGCTATTGATAAGATCCCGATGCCCGGTCACCTCTTCGAAGGTAACCCTGTGGATGATGGCACAACACGAAGGGGCACTGACACCCCTGTGCGTCGTCCCCCAAAACCGCAGGTTCCACATACAACTCGACAGGTGGCCTGTCATCCCGTGAACAACTCGAGAGGCAAGCGGAGTTCCATTACTCCACACAAGACGAGGTCTGACTCTCCTGTCCCAACTCTGCAGGGACCCTGCTATCCGAGTCAGAAATGGAGAGGAACCCTGACGTTACTGCCTCAATCCGAGATTAGGTCCTCTTCAATTGCACCAGTCCCTGTGATGTCCCGAGAAGCCCCTCTCAACTCCACAGTATCCCTGACTTCTCAGAGGAACCCCGCTAAGCTCCCTGAGGTCATGGGCACAAGTCGAGGGAACACAGGGTTTCCTGCCACACCCCGAGAAAGACCTCGAGAGTTCTTCTTCGAAGCGTCTTGAGGCTTGATTCCCCTACCATGACTCGAGAGCAATGAGGCGCTCCCCCACGCCACGTCCATGGAGACCTGACTTCCGTGGCACCACAGGAGTCTCCCTGAGCTCCCCGTCCTATCTCGTGAGAAACCCCAACCAGGCACTGCACCTTGAGAAAACCCACGAGACGCCCCCGTCATCGCGAGATGAGGGCCTTCTTTTCCTGCATGGCCTAGAGAGCAACCCCGAGTCCTCTCTCCAAACTCCACAGGAGGCTTAACTCCATTTAGGCCACTCTTGGGCTCCAAGGGATACCCGTCGCGACTGGAGAGGAGAGTGGAGTCCATTCATTCCCTTCGAGACGAGGCCTGACTCCCCGGGTGAGTCTGGAATGCAACCCCGAGATCCCTGTCGCCCCTGGAGAGAAAAACTCGGTCCTGGACACAAACCTAGATGAGCTCTATTTTGCCCTGCAGTGACTCGAGAGCAATCTCCAGCTCTCACTTGCAACTTGAATGGAAGATTGGACTTCCCTGGGCCAACACAAGAGGAAACCTGTATTCCCCATCGTAACTCAAGAATCCTGCCGCAACTCGAGAAAAAACACGTGGGTCCCCCGTCAGCGCTAGATGAGGCCCTTGCCCACTACAGCATCTCAAGAGAAGTCCCAGGTTCCGTCTTGAAGTGCGAAACGGTACTTGGCACCCTTGATGCAACCAGAAAAGTTACCCGACTTTCACTCAAGGAGAGCACCGAGGTTCCCGGCACTACTTCATCTGAGCCCTTTCTCTCCTCCTGATCCCGAAAGTAGGGTCGATTCCCCTGCTTTGTTTGGAAAGGGTTCCCGGACTTTCCTGCGCGCCTCAGGATGAGGCCGGTCTCACGAGAAAATTCGAGACGTAGCCTAGTGGGTGGTGCAACATGCTGAAAGACCCCAATTTCCCGGTCCACACTTGAGGAGAACACGATACCCGGACACCTCTTCGAAGGCAACCTTGTGGATGAAGGCACAACAGGAAGGAGCACTGACGCCCCCGTGCATCTCCGAAAAACCCGCAGGTTCCACACACATCACGAAAAGTGGTGTTATCCTTGAACAACTTGAGATGTAAGCGGAGTTCCATTCCTCCGCAGAACACGAGACCTGACACTCCTGAGCAAACTCAACAGGGACCCTGTGATCTGAGTCACATCCGGCCTCCAGGAAGTCAGGAGCAGAACCCTGAGGTTCCTGCCTCAACTCGAGATGAGGCCCACTTCCATTGCACCAAACCCAAAGGAGTCCCGAGAGGCCTCTCCCAAATCCACAGTATCCCTGACTTCTCAGAGGCACCCTGAGACGCTCCCTGAGGTCACCGGCACAAGTCAAGGGAACCCAGGGTTTCCTGCCGCAACCCTAGAAAGACATCGAGAGTTCTTTTTCAACCCGTCATGAGGCCCGATTCCCCTACCCTGACTTGAGAGCAATGACGCGCTCCCCCTTGCCCCGCCCATGGAGACCTGACTTCCCTGTTGTCACACGAGAGGCAACCTGAACTCCCCGTCGTACCTCGTGAGAAACCCCACACTGGCGCCGCAGCTCGAGAAAACCCACGAGACACCCCCGTCATCTCGAGATGTGGGCCTTCTTTTCCTGCATGGCCTGGAGAGCAATCCCGAGTCCTCTCTCCAAACTGAAGAGGAGGGTTGACTCCCTTTAGACCACTCAGTGGGCTCCAAGAGATACGTGTCGCAACTCGAGAGGATAGCCAAGTCCTTTGCTTCCCCTCGAGACGAGGCCTAACTCCCCGGGTGAGTCTGTAATGCAAACCCGAGATCCCTGTCGCCCTTGGAGAGGATCACTGGGTCCTGAACACAAGGCTAGATGAGGTCGCTTTTGCCCTGCAGTAACTCGAGAGCACTCCCCAGCTTTCCCTCGCAACCCGAATGGAAGATTGGACCTCCCTGGGCCAACACAAGAGGAAGCCTGAATTCCCAGTAGTAATTCGAGAATTCCGCCTCAACTTGAGAAAAACCACGTGGTTCCCCCGTCATTGCAAGATGAGGCCCTTGCCCGCTCCAGCGTCTCAAGAGTAGTCCCACGTTCTGTCTTCAAGTGCGAAATGATATTTGGCACCCTTAATGCTACCCCAAAAGTTCCCCGACATACGGGTCGCACTAGAGGGGAACACCGAGGTTCCTGGCACCACTTCATCTGAGCCCCTTCTCCCCTCCTGATCGCGAAAGGAGGGTCAATTCCCCTGCTTTGTCTGCAAGGGGTTCCCGACCTTCTCCACGCACCTCAGATGAGGCTGTCTCACGAGGAAATTCGAGACGTAGCCTCGATGGTGGTGCCACATGCCGAAAGACCGCGATTTCCCGATCCGCTCTTGATAAGAACGCGATGCCCAGACACCTATTCGAAGATAGTGTGGACGAAGGCACAACACGAAGGGGCACTGACACCCCCGTGCATCGTCCGGAAAAGACCGCAGGTTACTCATACAGCTCAACAAGTGCCTGTCACCCAGTGAACAACTCGAGAGGCAAGCGGAGGTCCATTCCTGCACACAAGACAAGGCCTGACTCACCTCTCCCAACTATGCAGGGGGCTGCGATCGGAATCAGAAATGGAGAGGAACCCTGAGGTTCCTGCCTCCCCTCGAGATGAGGCCCCCTTCCATTTCACCAAACCCAGTGGAGTCCCGAGAGGTCTTTCCCAACTCCACAGTATCCCTGACTTCTCAGAGGCACCCGGAGAATCTCCCTGAGGTCACCGGCACAAGTCGAGGGAACCCAGGTATTCTTACCAAGACCCGAGAGAGATCTTGAGAGTCCTTCAACGCGTCTAGAGGCCTGATTCCCCTACCATGACTCGAGAGCAATGACGCGCTCCCCCTCGCCACACGCATCGAGACCTAACTTCCCTGGCGCCACACAAGAGGCTCCCTGAGCTCCCCGTCGTACCTCCTGAGAAACCAACACAGGCGCTGCAGCTCGGTAAAACCACCGAGACCCCCCCCCCCCCGTCATCGTGAGATGAGGGCCTTCTTTTCCTGCATGTCCTGGAGTGCAATCCCGAGTCCTCTCTCCAAACTCCAGAGGAGGCTTGACTCCCTTTAGTCCACTCAGTGGGCTCCAAGAAATACCCGTCGCGACTCGAGAAGAGAGAGAAGTCCTTTGTTTCCCCTCTAGAGGACGCCTGACTCCTGGGTGAGTCTAGAATGCAACCCCAAGATCCCAGTCATCCCTTGAGAGGAACATTAGGTCCTAGACACAAGCCTGGATGAGGTTTCTTTTGCCCTGCAGTGACTCGAGCGCAACCCCCAGCTCTCCCTCGCAACTCAAATGGATGATTGGGCTTCCCTGGGCCAACACAAGAGGAAGCCAGAAATCCCCTTCGTAACTCGAGAATCCCGCCGCAACTCGAGAAAAACCACGTGTTTCCAACGTCATCCCAAGATGAGGCCCTTGCTGCTATGGCGTCTCAAGAAAAGAACCACGTTCCGTCTTGAAGTGCGAAACGGTACTTTGCACCCTTGATGCGACACCAAATGTTCCCGGACACGCCGGTCTCACTCGACAGGAACACCGAGGTTCCTGCACCACTTCATCTGAGCACCTTCTCCCCTCCTGTTCGAGACAGGAGGGTCTATTCCCCTGCTTTGTTTGGAAGGGGTTTCCCACATTCCCGTCGCATCTAAGGATGAGGCCGGTCTCACGAGTAAATTCGAGACATAGCGTCGTGGGTGGTGTCACATGCCAAAATACCCCGATTTCCCGGCCCACTCTTGAGAAGAACCCGATGACCGGACACCTCTTCGAAGGCAACCCTGTGGACGAAGGCACAAAACGAAGGGTCACTGACACTCCCGTGCATCATTGGGTAAAAGCCGCAGGTTCCACACACAGCTCGACAAGAGGCCTGTCATCCCATGAACAACTCGAGAGGCAAGCAGAGTTCCATTCCTCCACTCAAGACGAGGCCTGACTCTCCAGTCCCAACTCTGAAGGGACCCTGCGATCGGAGTCCGAAATGGAGAGGAACCCTGAGGTTCCTGACTCCACTCGAGATGAGGCCCTCTTCCATTACACCAAAAACAGTGGAGGCCCGAGAGGCCCCTCCCAAATCCACAGTATCGCGACTTCTCAGAGGCACCCTTAGAAGCTCCCTGAGGTCACCGGCACAAGTCGAGGGAACACAGGGTTTCCTGACGCAACCCGAGAAAGACCTCGAAAATCCTCCTTCAACGCATCTTGAATCCCGATTCCCCTACCATGACTCGAGAGCAATGACGCATTCCCCCTCGCCACTCGCATGGAGACTTGACTTCCCTGGCGCCACACGAGAGGCTCCCTGAGCTCCCCATCATACCTCGTGAGAAATCCCACACTGGCTCCCCAGCTCGAGAAAACCCACGAGACGCCTCCGTCATCGCGAGATGAAGGCCTTCTTTTCCTGCATGGCCTGGAGAGCAATCTCGAGGCCTCTCTTCAAACTCTACAGGAGGCCTGACTCCCTTTAAGCCACTCTGTGGGCTCCAAGAGATACCCGTTGGGACTCGAGAGGAGAGCGGAATTCTTTGCTTCCCCTATATACCAGGCCTGACTCCTCAGGTGAGTCTGGAATGCAACCCCGAGATCCCTGTCGCCCCTGGAGAGGAACATTAGGTCCTAGACACAAGCATAGATGAGGTCTCATTTGCCCTGAAGTGACTCGAGAGCAATCCCCTGCTCTCCCTCGCACCTCGAATGGAAGAATGGACTTCCCTGGGACAACACAAGAGGAAACCTGAATTCCCCGTCGTAATTCGAAAATCCCGCTGCAACTCGAGGAAAACCACGTGGTTCCCCCGTCATCGCAAGATGAGGCCCTTGCCAGCTACAGCGTCTCAGGAGAAGCCCCACGTTCCATCTTGAAGTTTAAAACGATAATTGGCAACCTTGATGTTACCACAAAAGTTCCCCGACACCCTGGTCTCACTCGAGGGGAACACCAAGGTTCGGTGCACCGCTTGTTCTGAGCCCCTTATCCCCTCCTGATCGCGACGGGAGGGTCGATTACCCTGCTTTGTCTGGAAGGGGTTCCGGACCTTCCCGGCGCACCTCAGGATGAGGCCGGTCTCACGAGGAAATTCGAGACGTAGCCTTGTGGTTGGTGCCACACGCCGAAAGACCCCGATTTCCCTGTCTGCTCTTGATAAGAACCCAATGCTAGGACACCTCTTCGAAGGCAATCCTGTGGACGAAGGCACAAAACGAAGGGGTCTGACACCCTCCTGCATCGTTGGAAAAGCCCGCAAGTTCCACATACAGATCGACAAGTGGCCTGTCACCCAGTGAACAACTCGAGAGGCAAGAGGAGTTAAATTCCTCCACACAAGACGAGGCCTGACTCTCCTGTCCCAATTCTGCATGGACACTGAGATCCGATTCAGAAATGGAGAGGAACCATGAGGTTCCTGCCTCAACTCGAGATAAGGCCCTCTTCTACTGCACCAAACCCAGTGGAGTTCGGAGCGGCCCCTCCCAACTGCACAGTATCCCTGACTTCTCAGAGGCACCCTGAAAAGCTCCCTGAGGTCACGGGCATAAGTCGACGGAACCCAGGGTTTCCTGCCGTAACCTGAGAAAAACCTCGCGAGTCCTTCTTCACGCGTCTTGAGGCCCGATTCCCCTACCATGACTGGAGAAAAATGACGCGCTCCCCCTCGCCACGCGCATGAAGATCTGACTTCCCCGGCACCACATGAGAGGCTCCCTGAGCTCCCCTTCGTACCTCGTGAGAAACCCCACACTGGCGCCGCAGCTCGAGAAAACCCACGAGACGCCCCTGTCATGGTGAAATGAGGGCCTTTCCTGCATGACCTGAAGAGCAATCCCGAATCCTCTCTCCAAACTCCAAAGGAGGCTTGACTCCCTTTAGGTCACTCAGTGGGCTCCAAGAGCTACCCGTCGATACTCAGGAGGAGAGCGGTGTCCTTTGCTTCCCCTCGAGATGAGGCCTGACTACGAGGGTGAGTCTGGAATGCAACCCTGGATCCCTGTCGCCCCTGGAGAGGAACCTTAGGTCCTGGACAAAAGCCTAGAGGAGGTCTCTTTGGCCCTGCAGTGACTCAAGCGCAACCCCTAGCTTTCCCTTGCAACTCGAATGGAAGATTGGCCTTTCTGAGCCAACACAAGAGGAAGCCTGAATTTCCAGTTGTAATTTGAGAAACCCGCCGCAACTCGAGAAAAATCACGTGGTTCCCCGTATTGCAAGATGAGGCCCTTGCCCCCTACAGCGTCTCAAGAGAAGTCTCACATTCCGTCTTGAAGTGCAAAACAGTACTTGGCACCCTTGATGCGACCCCAAAAGTTCCCCTATATACCGATCTCACTAGAGGGGACACTGAAGTTTCCGGCACCACTTCATCTGAGGCCTTTCTCCTCTCCTGATCGTGATAGGAGGGTAGATTCCACTGCTTTGTCTCGAAGGGATTCCCGACCTTCCTGGCACACCTCAGGATGAGGCCGGTCTCACGAGGAAATTCGAGAGGTAGCCTCGAGGGCCATACTACATGCCGAAAGACCCCGATTCCATGGTCCACTTTTGATCAAAACCAGACTCCTGGACACCTCTTCGAAGGCAAGCCTGTGGATGAAGGCACAACACGTAGGGGCACTGACACCCCGTGCATCTTCCGGAAAAACCCGCAGGTTCCTCACACAGCTCCACAAGTGGTCTGTCACCTCGTGAACAACTCGAGAAGCAAGCGGAGTTCCATTCCTCCACACAAGACGATGCCTGACTCTCCTGTCACAACTCTAGGGACCTTGCGCACCGAGTCAGAAATGGAGAGGAAGCCTGAGGTTCCTGCCTCCACTCAAGATGAGGCCCTTTTCCATTGCCACAAAACCAGTGGAGTCCCGAGAGGCCCGTCCCAAATCCACAGTATGCCTGACTTCTCAGAGGCACTCTGAGAAGCTCCCTAAGGACACCGGCAGAAGTCGACGGAACCCAGGGTTTCCTGCCGCAACCCGAGAAAGACCTTGAGAGTCCTGCTTTAACGTGTCTTGAGGCCCGATTCCCGTATCATATCTCGAGAGCAATGACGCGCTCCCCCTTGCCATGCGCATGGAGACCTGAATTCCCTGGTGCCACACGAAAGGCTCCCTGAGCTTCCCGTCGCACCTCGTCAGAAACCGCACACTGGCACCGCAGCTCGAGAAAACCAACAAGACGCCCCTGTCATCGCGAGATGAGGGTCTTCTTTTCCTGCATGGCCTGGAGAGCAATCCTGAGTCCTCTCTCCAAACTCCACAGGGGGCTTGACTCCCTTTAGGCCACTCAGTGGGCTCCAAGAGACACCTGTGGTGACTCAAGAGGAGAGCGGGGTCCTTTGCTTCCCCTCGAGTCGAGCTCTGACTCCCAGGATGCGTCTGGAATGCAAACCCGAGATCGCTGTCGGCCCTGGAGAGGAATATTAGGTCCTGGACACAAGCCTAGATGAGGTCTCTTTTGCCCTGCAGTGACTCAAGAGCAAACCCCAGCTCTTCCTCGAAACTCGAATGGAAGATTGGACTTCCCTGGGCCAACACAAGAGGAAGCCTGAATTCCCCGTCGTAACTCGAGAATCCCGCCGCACCTTGAGAAAAACCACGTGATTCCCCCGTCATCCCAAGATGAGGCCCTTGCCCTCTACAGCGTGTCAAGAGAAGCCCCAAGTCTGTATTGAAGTGCAAAACGGTACTTGGCACCCTTGAAGTGACCCCAAAAGTTTCCCGACACACCGGTCCCACTCGAGGGGAACACCGAGGTTCCCGGCACGACTTCAACTGAGCCCTTTCACTCCTCCTGATCGTGACAAGATGGTCGATTCCCCTGCTTTGTCTGGAAGGGGTTCCCGATCTTCATGGCGCACCTCAGGATGACACCAGTCTAATGAAGAAATTCGAGACGTAGCCTCATGGATGGTGCCACGTTCTGAAAGACCCCGATTTCCTGCTCTGCTATTGATAAGAACCCGATGTCCGGACACCTCTTTGAAGGCAACCCTGTGGATGAAGGCACAACACGAAGGGGCACTGACCCCCTCATGCATCTTACGGAAAAAACCGAAGGTTCCACTCAAAGCTCAACAAATGGTCTGTTATCCTGTGAACAACTCGAGAGGCAAGTGGAGTTCCATTCCTCCACACAAGACGAGGCCTGACTCTCCTGTCCCAACTCTTCAGGGACCCTGTGGTCGGAGTTTTAAATGGAGAGGAACCCTTAGGTTCCTGCCTCAACTCGAGATGAGAACCTTTGCCATTGCACCAAACCCAGTGGAGTTCCGAGAGCGCCTCCCAAGTCCACAGTATGCCTGACTTCTCAGAGGCACCCTGAGAAGCTCCCTGAGGTCACCGGTACAAGTCGAGGGAACCCAGGGTTTCCTGCCGCAACCTGAGAAAGACCTCGAGACTCCTTCTTCAACGCGTCTTGAGTCCCGATTTCCCTACCATGACTCGAGAGCATTTATGGGCTCCTCCTCATCACACGCATAGACACCTGACTTTCCTGGCGCCACACGAGAGGCTCCCTGAGCTCCCCGTCGTACCTCGTGAGAAAACTCATACTTGCGCTCCAACTCGAGAAAACCCACAAGACGCCCCCGTCATTGCGAGCTGAGGGCCTTCTTTCCTGTATGGCCTGGAGAGCAATCCCGAGTCCTCTCTCCAACTCCACAGGAGGCTTGACTCCCTGGAGGCCACTCAGTGGGCTCCAAGAGATACCTATCGCGACCCAGGAGGATATCAGAATCCTTTGCTTCCCCTCGAGCCGAGGCCTGACTCACTGGGTGAGTCTGGAATGCGTCCCCGTCATCCCTATCGCCCCTGGAGAGGAACATTAGGTCCTGGACACAAGCATAGATGAGGTCTATTTTGACCTGCCGTGACTTGAGAGCAATTCCCACCCAGCTCTCCCTGGCAACTCGAATGGAAGAATGGACTTCCCTGGGCCAACAGAAGAGGAAACCTGAATTCCCCGTCGTAAGTCAACAATCCCATCGCAACTCGAAAAAAACCACGTGGTTTCCCCTTCATCACAAGATGAGGCCCTTGCCCGCCACAGCGTCTCAAGAGAAGTCCCACGTTTCATCTTGAAGTTTGAAACAGTATTTGGCAAGCTTCATGAGACCCCAAAAGTTCCCTGACATACCGGTCTCACTCAAGGGGAACACCGAGGTTCCCGGCACCACTTCATCTGAGCCCCTTCTCCCCTCCTGATCGCGACAGTAGGGTCGATTAACCTGCTTTGTCTGGAAGGCTTTCCCGACCTTCCAGGGGCACCTCAGCATGAGGCCCGTCTCACGAGGAAATTCGAGACGTAGCCTCGTGTGTGGTGCCGCATTCCAAAAGACCCCGATTTCCTGGTCCGCTCTTAATAAGAACCCGATGCCCGCACACCACTTCGAAGGCAACCCTGTGGATGAAAGCACATCACGAAGGGGCACTGACACCCCCGTGCATTGTCTGGAAAAAACCGCAGGTTCCACACACAGCTCGACAAGTGGCCTGTCACTCCTTGAACAACTCGAGAGGCAAGCGGAGTTCCATTCCTCCACACAAGACGAGGCCTGACTCTCCTGTCCCAACTCTGCAGGGACCCTGCAATCTGAGTCAGAAATGGAGAGGAACCCTGAGGTTCCTTCCTGATCTCGAGATTAGGCCCTCTTCCATTGCAGCAAACCCAGTGGAGTCCTGAGAGGCCTCTCCCAGCTCCATAGTATCCCTGACTTCTCAGAGGCACCCTGAGAAGCTACCTGAGGTCACAGGCACAAGTCGAGGGAACCCAGGGTTTCCTGCCGCAACCCGAGAAAGACCTCGAGCGTCCTTTTTCATTGCGTTGAGCCCTGATTCCACTACCATGACTCGAGAGCAATGACGTGCGCCCCCTCGCCACTCGTATGGAGACTTGACTTCCCTGACACCACACGAGAGGCTCCCTGAGCTCCCGGTCGTACCTTGTGAGAAACCCCACACTGGCACCGCAGCTCCAGAAAAACCACGAGACTCCCCCGACATCGCGAGATGAGGGCCTTCTTTTCCTGCATGGCCTGGAGAGCAATCCCGCGTGCTCTCTCCAAACTCCACAAGAGAGGAGCCAAGATTGCTGAGGAGTAGGACGGGGAGAACTCTTTCCCCCCCAAACAATTTCATCAAAAGAGCATTTAAACGTCGAGTAAATTCCACAATACAACTTATGAATGCTGCCAGAGGACATCAGGCACCCAGAAAAGAACCCAACTCTTGGAAAGTAGGTAGGAAAAAGTATAAAAGACAAAAAAAGAGACAAAAGAGGGAGGGAGGGATTTCCGTCCCAGGAAGATAGTCTTAAAAAGAGAAAAGTTTCCAAACACCAGGAAAGCTTTTCACTGCCAAATCTTTGCCAAGCTTTGGAAGCACAAAGGGCAACATAAGGGGGATAAAAATAAATAAACAATTAAAACTCGCAGATTGCAAGCCCTACGGTAACTCCCCCAGCCGCAAAGCAGTGCAGACGCCTGCTCACACCATTAGCAAGCAGGGGCTGGGCAGGGAGGCGCGGCGCGGGCTGCATCGCTTAGAGTAAGAATCTGGCCTGAATACCCTGAGCACTATCTGAACGAAATAACTTGGGCTAGCAAACCAGACTCTGGGATATCTACCACGCAAAAAGCCAACCCTAACCTAAGACACCGCCAGGCCCGCGCACGGAACAAAGGACTGAACAGAGATAGCCGGCTGCAGACCTTCCCCCTCCGGTGACAGGCAGCCAGAGCCGGAAGGGGGCAATCGCAGCCCCAGAGAGACATTATCTATAAAACTGTAAGCAGCCTTCTTTGCTAACTAAAACTTCTTGGGGATCTGGACGGTCAACATCTGCCTGAGAAGGTGCGCCTGTTTTACACCCAGATAACCGAGTGGCGGGGAGGCGATAAGTCACAACCTTGGCGCTCGCCAAACACCTCATCACCTGAGCTGCTCGGACCTGGGAAGAGCACAAAACGCAGGCCCAACCGAGTCTGTGCCTCTGAGGACTACCCGAGTGCCTGAACCTGAGCGGCTTGGACCTGGGAGGTGCATGAAGCCCAGGGCCAGCCTCAGATTGTTCCCGGTGGAACAACCTAGAGCCCGAGCAGTGTGGGCAGGGAGGCTACACGTGCCGTGAGCGGGGGCAGACCCAGTGTGGCTGAGGGACTGCGAGCGCACGCCAGTGTTATTTGTTTGCAGCATCACTCCCTCCCTCCCTCCCCACAGCACAACTGAACAAGAGAGCCTAAAAAAAAAAGTGTCCTCCACTGTCCCCTTTGTGTCAGGGCGTAAACCAGACACTGAAGAGACCAGCAAACAAAAGAAGCTATAACAGAGGGAAACGCCTTGGAAGCTACAGGCAATAGATTAAAACCCTGTGGTTACTAGGACTACATAGGAAGGCGCCTATAGATCTTGAGAAATATAAGTTGGACCAAGGAACTAGCCAAAAATGAACCGAACCCACGATACTCACAACAAAACCAGAGAAAGTCCTAGATATATATTTTATGATCATTCTTACTTTTTTTTAATTTTTTTAATTTTAAGTTCTCTATTGTTCATTTAATTTTCACTTTTATAACCTATTACTTTGCAAAAAAAAAAGACCCTATTTTTTTCTTCTTCAGCAAACTTCATATATATATATATATATAATAATTTTTTGACCTTGTTTTTTTGTTTTGTTTTTTTTCTTCTTTTCTTTAACATTGTATTTTTGAAATTCCAAACTGTACTCTAGATTTTTAATTTATGCTTTTTGATATTTGATATCAATTTTGTACCTGTAGTTTCTTTATAATTTTTGCGACATTGCTTGTTTTTGTTTGTTTGTTTTCTCTTTAGTTTTCTTCTTCCTTTTTTTTAACATTGTATTTTTGAAATTCCAAACTCTACTCTAGATTTTTAATTTTTGCTTTTTCGTATTAGTTATCAATTTTGTACCTGTATTTTCTTGATAATTTTTGCGACCTTGTTTGTTTTTCTTTGTTCGTTTTTACTCTCTTTCTTTTCCTTCTTCTTTTCTTTAACATCGTATTTTTGAAATTCCAAACTCTACTCTAGATTTTTAATTTTTGCTTTTATGTATTTGTTACCAATTTTGTACCTTTAAGAACCCAATCTTCAGTACCCATTTTTCACTAGGGAGCGAGATTACTGGCTTGACTGCTCTCTCTCCCTTTGGACTCTCCTTTTTCTCCACCAGGTCGCCTGTGTCTCCTCCCTAACCCCTCTCTACTCTACCCAACTCTGTGAATTTCTGTGTATTCCAGACGGTGGAGAACACTTAGGGAACTGATTACTGGCTGGATCTGTCTCCCTCCTTTTCATTCCCCCCTTTTATCCTTCTGGCCACCTCTGTCTCCTTCCTCCTTCTTCTCATCTCTGTATAACTCTGTGAACATCTCTGAGAGGTCCAGTTGTGGAGTGCACATAAGGAAGTGACTACTGGCCAGCCCACTCTCTCCACTATTGATTCCACCTGATCTCATTTGGGTCACCTCTAACTCCCTCCTCCCTCTTCTCTTCTCCATGTAATGCTGTGAACCTTTCTGAGTGGCCCTCACAGTAGAGAAACTTTTCTTCTTTAACGTAGATGTTTTATCAATGGTGCTGTATAGAAGGAGAAGTTTTGAAACTACTGTAAAAGTAAGACAGATAACTGGAAGCAGGAGGCTTAAGTCCAAACCCTGACTCCAGGGAACTCCTGACTCCAAGGAACATTAATTGACAGGAGCTCATCAAATGCCTCCATACCGACACTGAAATCAAGCACCACACAAGGGCCAACAAGTTCCAGGGCAAGACATACCAAGCCAATTCTCCAGCAACAAAGGAACGCAGCCCTGAGCTTCAAGATACAGGCTGCCCAAAGTCACCCCAAAACCACAAACATCTCATAACTCATTACTGGACACTTCATTGCACTCCAGAGAGAAGAAATACAGCTCCACCCACCAGAACACGGACACAAGCTTCCCTAACCAGGAAACCTTGACAAGACACCTGTACAAACCCACACACAGCGAGGAAATGCCACAGTAAAGAACTCCACAAACTGCCAGAATACAGAAAGGACACCCCAACCTCAGCAATTTAAACAAGATGAGACAGAGGAATACCCAGCAGATAAAGGAACAGGATAAATGCCCACCAAACCAAACAAAAGAGGAAGAGATAGGGAATCTACCTGATAAAGAATTCCGAGTAAGGATAGTGAAATGGATCTAAAATCTTGAAATTAAAATGGAATCACAGATAAATAGCCTGGAGACAAGGATTGAGAAGATGCAAGAAAGGTTTAACAAGGACCTAGAAGAAATAAAAAAAGAGTCAATATATAATGAATAATGCAATAAATGAAATTAAAAACACTCTGGAGGCAACACATAGTAGAGTAACAGAGGCAGAAGATAGGATTAGTGAATTCGAAGATAGAATGGTAGAAATAAATGAATCAGAGAGGATACATGAAAAACGAATTAAAAGAAATGAGCACAATCTCAGAGACCTCCAGGACAATATTAAACGCTACAACATTCGAATCATAGGGGTCCCAGAAGAAGAAGACAAAAAGAAAGACCGTGAGAAAATACTTGAGGAGATAATAGTTGAAAACTTCCCTAAAATGGGGAAGGAAATACTCACTCAAGTCCAAGAAACCCAGAGAGTCCCAAACAGGATAAAGCCAAGGCGAAACCCCCCAAGACACATATTAATCACATTAACAAAAATCAAACACAAAGAACAAATATGAAAAGCAGCAAGGGAAAAACAACAAATAACACACCAGGGAATTGCCATAAGGATAACAGCTGATCTTTCAATAGAAACTCTTCAAGCAAGGAGGGAATGGCAAGACATACTTAAAATGATGAAAGAAAATAACCTACAGCCCAGATTATTGTACCCAGCAAGGATCTCATTCAAGTATGAATGAGAAATCAAAAGCTTTTCAGACAAGCAAAAGCTGAGAGAATTCTGCACCACCAAACCAGCTCTCCAACAAATACTAAACAGGAAACACAAAAACGGTGTATAAATTCAAACCCCAAACAATAAAGTAAATGGCAATGGGATCATACTTATCAGTAATTACCTTAAACGTAAATGGGTTGAATGCTCCAACCAAAAGACAAAGACTGGCTGAATGGATACAAAAACAAGACCCCTACATATGTTGTCTACAAGAGACCCACCTCAAAACAGGGGATACATACAGACTGAAAGTGAAGGGCTGGAAAAAGATTTTCCATGCAAATAGGGACCAAAAGAAAGCAGGAGTAGCGATACTCATATCAGATAAAATAGACTTTAAAACAAAGGCTGTGAAAAGAGACAAAGAAGGTCACTACATAATGATCAAAGGATCAATCCAAGAAGAAGATATAACAATTATAAATATATATGCACCCAACGTGGGAGCACCACAGTATGTAAGACAAATGCTAACAAGTATGAAAGGAGAAATTAACACTAACACAATAATAGTTGGAGAGTTTAATACCCCACTCACACCTATGGATAGATCAACTAAACAGAAATTTAACAAGGAAACACAAACTTTAAATGATACAATAGACCAGTTAGACCTAATTGATATCTATAGGACATTTCATCCCAAAACAATGAATTTCAACTTTTTCTAAAGTGCACATGGAACCTTCTCCAGGATAGATCACATCCTGGGCCATAAAGCTAGCATTGGTAAATTCAAAAAAATAGAAATCATTCCAAACATCTTTTCTGACCACAATGCAGTAAGATTAGATCTCAATTACAGGAGAAAAACTATTAAAAATTCCAACATATGGAGGCTGAACAACACGCTGCTGAATAACCAACAAATCACAGAAGAAATCAAAAAAGAAATCAAAATTTGCATAGAAACGGATGAAAATGAAAACACAACAACCCAAAACTTGTGGGACACGGTAAAAGCAGTCCTAAGGGGAAAGTTCATAGCAATACAGGCACACCTCAAGAAACAAGAAAAAAGTCAAATAAATAAACTAACTCTACACCTAAAGCAACTAGAAAAGGAAGAAATGAAGAACCCCAGGGTTAGTAGAAGGAAAGAAATCTTAAAAATTAGAGCAGAAATAAATGCAAAAGAAACAAAAGAGACCATAGCAAAAATCAACAAAACCAAAAGCTGGTTCTTTGAAACGATAAATAAAATTGACAAACCATTAGCCAGACTCATCAAGAAACAAAGGGAGAAAAATCAAATCAATAAAATTAGAAATGAAAATGGAGAGATCACAACAGAAAACACAGAAATACAAAGGATCATAAGAGACTACTATCAACAATTATATGCCAATAAAATGGACAACGTGGAAGAAATGGACAAATTCTTAGAAAAGTACAACTTTCCAAAACTGGACCAGGGAAGAACTAGAAAATCTTAACAGACCCATCACAAGCACGGAAATGGAAACTGTAACCAAAAATCTTCCAGCCAACAAAAGCCCAGGTCCAGACGGCTTCACAGCTGAATTCTACGAAAAATTTAGAGAAGAGCTAACACCTATCCTGCTCAAACTCTTCCAGAAAATTGCAGAGGAAGGTAAACTTCCAAACTCATTCTATGAGGCCACCATCAGCCTAATACCAAAACCTGACAAAGATCCCACAAAAAAAGAAAACTACAGGCCAATATCACTGATGACATAGATGCAAAAATCCTTAACAAAATTCTAGCAATCAGAATCCAACAACACATTAAAAAGATCATACACCATGACCAAGTGGGCTTTATCCCAGGGATGCAAGGATTCTTCAATATCCGCAAATCAATCAATGTAATACACCACCTTAACAAATTGAAAAATAAAAACCATATGATTTTCTCAATAGATGCAGAGAAAGCCTTTGACAAAATTCAACATCCATTTATGATAAAAACTCTCCAGAAAGCAGGAATAGAAGGAACATACTTCAACATAATAAAAGCTATATATGACAAACCCACAGCAAACATTATCCTCAATGGTGAAAAATTGAAAGCATTTCCTCTAAAGTCAGGAACTAGACAAGGGTGCCCACTTTCACCATTACTATTCAACATAGCTTTGGAAGTTTTGGCCACAGCAATCAGAGCAGAAAAAGAAACAAAAGGAATCCAAATTGGAAAAGAAGAAGTAAAACTCTCACTGTTTGCAGATGACATGATCCTCTACATAGAAAACCCTAAAGACTCCACCAGAAAATCACTAGAACTAGTCAATGACTATAGTAAAGTTGCAGGATATAAAATCAACACACAGAAATCCCTTGAATTCCTATACACTAATAATGAGAAAACAGAAAGAGAAATTAAGGAAACAATTTCATTCACCATTGCAACGGAAAGAATAAAATACTTAGGAATATACCTACCTAAAGAAACTAAAGACCTATATATAGAAAACTATAAAACACTGGTGAAAGAAATCAAAGAGGACACTAATAGGTGGAGAAATATACCATGTTCATGGATTGGAAGAATCAATATAGTGAAAATGAGTATACTACCCAAGGCAATTTATAGATTCAATGCAATCCCTATCAAGCTACCAACAGTATTCTTCACAGAGCTAGAACAAATAATTTCACAATTTGTATGGAAATACAAAAAAACCTCGAATAGCCAAAGCGATCTTGAGAAAGAAGAATGGAACTGGAGGAATCAACCTACCTGATTTCAGGCTCCGCTACAAAGCCACAGTTATCAAGACAGTATGGTACTGGCACAAAGACAGAAATATAGATTAGTGGAACAAAATAGAAAGCCCAGAGATAAATCCACACACATATGGACACCTTATCTTTGACAAAGGAGGCAAAAATATACAATGGATTAAAGACAATCTCTTTAACAAGTGGTGCTGGGAAATCTGGTCAACCACTTGTAAAAGAATGAAACTAGAACACTTTCTAACACAATACACAGAAATAAACTCAAAATGGATTAAAGATCTAAACGTAAGACCAGAAACTATAAAACTCCTAGAGGAGAACATAGGCAAAACACTCTCTGAAATACATCACAGCAGGATCCTCTATGACCCACCTCCCAGAATATTGGAAATAAAAACAAAAATAAACAAATGGGACCTAATTAACCTTAAAAGCTTCTGCACATCAAAGCAAACTATTAGCAAGGTGAAAAGACAGCCTTTGGAATGGGAGAAAATAATAGGAAATGAAGCAACTGACAAACAACTAATCTCAAAAATATACAAGCAACACCTACAGCTCAACTCCAGAAAAATAGATGACCCAATCAAAAAATGGGCCAAAGAACTAAATAGACATTTCTCCAAAGAAGACATACAGATGGCTAACAAACACATGAAAAGATGCTCAAAATCACTCATTATCATAGAAATGCAAATCAAAACCACTATGAGGTACCATTTCACGCCAGTCAGAATGGCTGCAATCCAAAAGTCTACAAATAATAAATGCTGGAGAGGGTGTGGAGAAAAGGGAACCCTCTTACACTGTTGGTGGGAATGCAAACTAGTACAGCCACTATAGAGAACAGTGTGGAGATTCCTTAAAAAACTGGAAATAGAACTGCCTTATGATCCAGCAATCCCACTGCTGGGCATACACACTGAGGAAACCAGAAGGGAAAGAGACACGTGTACCCCAATGTTCATCGCAGCACTGTTTCTAATAGCCAGGACATGGAAGCAACCTAGATGTCCATCAGCAGATGAATGGATAAGAAAGCTGTGGTACATATACACAATGGAGTATTACTCCGCCATTAAAAAGAATAGAATGAATCAGTTCTAATGAGGTGGATGAAACTGGAGCCTATTATACAGAGTGAAGTAAGCCAGAAAGAAAAACACCAATACAGTATACTAACGCATATATATGGAACTTTGAAAGACGGTAACAATAACCCTGAGTACGAGACAGCAAAAGAGACACTGATGTATAGAAGAGTCTTATGGACTCTGTGGGAGAGGGAGAAGGTGGGAAGATTTGGGAGAATGGCATTGAAACATGTAAAATATCATGTATGAAAAGAGTTGCCAGTCCAGGTTTGATGCATGACACTGGATGCTTGGGGCTAGTGCACTGGGACGACCCAGAGGGATGCTATGGGGGGGGGGGGAGGAGGGAGGAGGGTTCAGGATGGGGAGCACATGTATACCTGAGGCAGATTCATTTTGATATTTGGAAAAACTAATACAATTATGTAAAGTTTAAAAATAAAATAAAATTAAAAAATAAATCCACAGGAGACTTGACTCCCTTTAGGCCACTCAGTGGTCTCCAAGAAATACCCGTCGGGACTCGAGAGCAGAGCAGAGTCCTTTCCTTCCTCTCGAGATGAGGTCTGACTCCTCGGGTGCGTCTAAAATGCAACCCCGAGATCTCTGTCGCCCCTGGAGAGGAACATTAGGTCCTGGACACAAGCTTAGATGAGGTCTCTTTTGCCCTGAAGTGACTCGAGAGCAATCCCAAGCTCTCTCTCGCAACTCCAATGGAAGATTGGACTTCCCTGGGCCAACACAAGAGGAAGCCTGAATTCCCCATCGTAACTCGAGAATCCCGCCGAAACTCGAGAAAAACCACATGGTTACCCTGTCATCGCAAGATGAGGCCCTTGCCCGCTACAGCGTCTAAAGAGAAGTCCCAGGTTTCTTCTTGAAGTGTTTTCACACTTCAAGTGTGAAAACTTGGCACCCTTGATGCGATTCCAAAAGTTCCCCGACACCCTGGTCTCTCTCGAGGGGAACACCGAGGTTCCCGGTACGACTTCATCTGAGCCACTTCTCCCCTCCTGATTGTGACTGGAGGGTCGACTCCCGTGCTTTGTCTGGAAGGTGTTCCCAACCTTCCCAGCGCACCTCAGGATGAGGCCGGTCTAACGAGAATATTTGAGACGTAGCTTCATGGGTGGTAACACATGCTGAAAGACCCCGATTCCCCGGTCCACTCTTGATAAGAACCCGATGCCCGGACACCTCTTGAAAGGCAACCCTGTGGAAGAAGCCACAACACGAAGGGGCACTGACACCCTCGTGCATCGTCCGGAAAAACCCGCAGATTCCAAACACAGTTCAACAAGTTGCCTGTCACCCCGTGAATAACTCGAGAGGCAAGCGGAGTTCCATTCCTCCTTACAAGACGAGGCCTGACTCTCCTGTCCCAACTCTGCAGGGACCCTGCGATCAGAGTCAGAAATGGAGACGAACCCTGAGGTTCCTGCCTCCACTCGAGATGAGGCCCTCTTCTATTGCACCAAACCCAGTGGGGTCCCGAGAGGGCCCTCCCAACTCCAGGGTATCCTTGACTTCTCAGAGGCACACTGAGAAGCTCCCTGAGGCCACCGGCACTAGTCGAGGGAACCCAGGGTTTACTGCCGTGACCCAAGAAACACCTTGAAAGGCCTTCTTTAACGGTTCTTGAGGCCCGATACACCTTCCATGACTCTAGAGCAATGACGCGCTCCCCCTCGCAATGCGCATGGAGACCTGACTTCCCAAGAGCCACATGAGAGGCTCCCTGAGCTCCCCGTAGTACCTCATGAAAAACCCCACACTGGCGCTGCAACTCGAGAAAACCCACGAGACGCCCCCTTCATCGCGAGATGATGGCCTTCTTTTCCTGCATGGCCTGGAGAGCAATCCTGAGTCCTCTCTCCAAACTCCACAGGAGGCTTGACTCCCTTTAGGCCACTCAGTGGGCTCCAAGAGATACCCGTCGCAACTCGAGAGGAGAGCGGAGTCCTTCGCTTCCCCTCGAGACAAGGACTGACTCCCCGGGTGCATCAGGAAAGCAACCCCGAGATCCCTGTCCCCCCTGGAGACGAACATTATGTCCTGGACACAAGCCTAGATAAGGTCTCTTTTGCCCTGCAGTAACTCAAGCGCAATCCCTAGCTCTCCCTCGCAACTCGAATGGAAGACTGGACTTCCCTGGGCCAACACAAGAGGAAGCCTGAATTTCCTGACCTAACTCGAGAATCCTGCCACAACTCGAGAAAAACGACGTGGTTAACCCGTCACCACAAGATGAGGCCCTTGCCAGCTACAGCGTCTCAAGAGAAGTCTCACGTTCCGTCTTGAAGTTTGAAATGGTACTTAGCACCTTTGATGTGACTCCAAAAGTTCCCCGACATCCCAGTTTTACTCGAGGGGAACATCGAGGTTCCCGGCACCACTTCATCTGAGCCCCTTCTCCCCTCCTGATCGGGACAAGAGGGTCGATTCACTTGCTTTGTCTGAAAGGGTTACCGACCTTCCTGGTGCACCTCAGGTTGAGGTCCGTCTCAAGAAGAAATTCGAGACGTAGGCTTGTGGGTGGTGCCACATGCCGAAAGACACTGATTTCCTGGTCTGCTCTTGATAAGAATCTGAAGGCTGGATACCTCTTCGAAGGCAACCCTGTGTATGAAGGCAAAAAACGAAGGGGAACTGACACCCCCATGCATCGTCCGGATAAAACCGCAGGTTCCACACACAGCTCGACAAGTGGCCTGTTATCCGGTGAACAACTCGAGAGTCCAGTGGAGTTCCATTCCTCCACACAAGACGAGGCCTGACTCTCCTGTCCTAACTCTGTAGGGACTCTGTGTTCAGAGTCAGAAATGGAGAGCAACCCTGAGGTTCCTGCTTCAAATCGAGATGAGGCCCTCTTCTGACAAGGTCCAGCCTCGGCTGGTCCAGGGTTTTCGAAGGGGAGACAGAGTAGGCGACCTATTGATTTATTTATCGAAGATATAAAGAGTAATAGAATGAGGATAGCTCAGTAGGAAAATTTAGTGGAGAAAAGAAGCTGAGTAGCTTGGTTTATGCGGAAAATCAGTATAACCCGTGACACCAGGTTAGCTCTGACCACGGAGGCCGCAGGCTCCCTCTCGAATAGCGAAAATTGCCCCACCTTAGACACCTTCTCAAGTGGTCTTCGAAGCCCAGGCAAATAAATGGTCGCAGAGGATATCCGCGCTCCAGATGGACACTCATCTGAAAATTGAGGGGAAGAATGACATTAGGAGACTAAGCGTTGGCAATCAAGGCCCGTAGCTTTATTTTCAACAGGGGTTTTTATACCCTAAGTTACACATAGAGGATAATGGGGATGCAAAGACAGCAGCCTTTGATCCTTATCAAAAACCAGAGTTTCTGTCCTGCAAATGTATCGTATACAAATGGTTTAGGTGATTTACATCATCTTCTAGCCAGAAGACCTATTAACATTTTATGACTCTTGACAAAGACTTATCAACCATAAGACTTATTTTCTCTAAGAGTAATTATTTTAAGGTTTGGCCCCATCTTTCGAAGATAAAATTGCATTCCTATAGGGCAGATGTGTAATGGGATTACAACAAAGGAAATAATTTATTACCTTAAGGGTCTAGTGTTAGTAACACCAAGGCCACTACTTATTTCTTCTACATACCAACTATATTAATTAATACACATTCAAGGATACAATTCAGGGGATGTGGAAACTTGGCAACAAGCATTGGTTCATCAATGAAATCTTTTACTAGTTTTATTCTGACAGTTTCTAACTCTCTGAGAGGCTCTAAGCTATTTGAATATCTTAAGCTTCCCGTGCCTCTCGAGGCTCGGAGACTGTAAACAATTGTATGCATTGCTGTAGGAGACCGGGTAAACTTGTCAGGCGAGTTAGAGAGCCATCTGACGTGTTTGGATTTAAACACTCCTAATTGCCCAGGAACTTTATTAATTGGAGCTGTAAGTTAGCTCTTTGACAGAGAGAGTGAGATGGTGGTGGGGGACAGCCCCCAGTAAAGTCAGAGGGGAGAGCACAAAGCAATAAAGTAGGCAGACTCTGGTTTTGGGGGGTAGATGCTCAAGAATATCCGGGAGGACTCCCGAGGCTCGATCCCGCCTTTGTGTATGCCCAGCCTCCTTCCTCATGACCTTTGTCACGAGTGGAATGTCTCTCGCCGGCTCCCGGCATCTCCCCGTTTTTTATTTCTTAAAACAGCCAGATGTAGCTCAGTCGCGAGCCTCTGGATACTCTGCCGAAGAATCCTGACAATACAAGGAAGAATGATTATGAGAAGCAGAATTAAAGCAGCCACCGCAGCATAGCTAAAGACATTAGACAGAATATTCTTTCCTGAGATGTAGTTAGGGAAAGTATGGAAGAAATCATTTGCTGTTCCAGCAGCAGTAAAATCTAATCGGGAGTGCTCCATGGTTGCTATTTGATAGTGAAGTTTCCCTACGTCTCAACCAATGTCAGAGCTGTTCCAGATACCTGAAATATGGTTTTTAATCTTTTCCCATTCAAAATCTGTCTCATTTACTTTCAGGGGTGTTCCACATATCCACCGATAGTCAGCATGACAAGACAATGCCATTTTCACCTTTAAAGCCTGCAATTCAGTCCCAATATGTATTACTGCTTCCTCTAGGGCGTCTACCCTCATTTCTAATTTTCTCTCTATAGCTTCCTGTGTTGCCAATGTTAAAGAAACATTTTTGGACATAGAATCAACATATTGAGCAGTATGTACTTGTTGAGTCAATGATATTGCTGCCACAGTAACAGAAGTGATTGCACTTATCAAAGCTGCTGTTCCCAAGATAAGTAAGCCCACAAACCGTCGTGTTTGCATTAAATCCTGTAGTTGTTGTAATACAGCAAGACCATAATTCAATAAGTGGTTACATCATAAGATAAGGTGGATGTTGTAGCATTACCAAGGAGCAAACATTATATTGAGGGTTTAAACAAGATGAACCAGGGAGCAGCTGTAGGCGTCAGCCCGGGGGAGCAGTGTCCCCAGCATCAGGAGGCAGAACGCGAGCGGCAGGCTGTGGGCCAAGGCGCCTATGGTGGGCGGAGGGGCAGGGTTCGTGGTTTAGGGCTAGCCGCCACCGCTTGGGCTCAGGGCGGTCCCCTCTCGCCGGTGGGGCCACGCTGGTCTGGACGGCACTCCGCGGGCGCGCTTTCCTCTCTGGCCCTCACTCGCTGCACAGACTTCTTTGCTCTAGGTCACGGGGTGCAGAGAGGTGGGTGCGAGGCGCTGCTGGTGGCGCGGAGGCGAGAGCTGGCTGGGGGAGGGGGAGCGAGCGAGTGCGCGCGCCGCGAACCTGGTCTTTGGGGAATGTGACATGACGAATTTGTCTGAGATCCAAACCGGAGAATCTGCATTCTGTAGAAATATACAAGCATACCCTCTCCCACAAGTTAGCAACACATCTGGCCTTTTTCACTCTCCCGTAAGGAGGCCTTTTTACTTGACCAGGGGCCGAGTCGTAGCCTGTAATTCAGGCATCTAGTGTCTCATCATTGTAGTTTGCCCCTGTGTGTTTACGTTTAAGTGATTAATTACAATTGGAACATAACTTCACTATTTGTCTAGCTGTTTCCCTATGGATATGTTAATTTAGGTCTAATGTTTAGTTTAGGTCTCTGTATAAATTTAAGTAATAAATGTATAACCTCCTTATCTCATTTTGGTATACAGGTATACAGATATACCTAAATGCAAAATGCATTTATATATGTATTTATATATGGCAACAAGTATAAAGTTATTGACATATAATATATATAAATCAATATACTTGAATTAATCTTTATAATTAATATATTAATTAATATATATTACAACAATACAACACATACACAGCTAATACCAACCAACACAAACCAATATACTGTAATAATACATGTCACACATTTATAATTATACAGTATATAGAACATATATCATCACAGCACATCAATCCATACCAATTAATATCAGCCACACACACATTATATTACTGCCATATATATTTAATTATACAGTATATATATGTGTGTGTGTATATAGTATACATATTAATTTATATACAAATTAATTAAGTATAGATCTATAAATAGAATTAGGTATACCTTTATTATATTTTATTTATACCCATACCTAATTAGGCAAACTGTAATTAGGCAAATACATTTATATTATGTATTTATAACAATATATAAAGTATTGTTAAATGTACCACCTGTACAGCATCTCCACCCCACATACCACTTTCTCTAATCCCACCAACTCATTTTCAGTATTATGTGTTGGCCAGGAGCTGGGCCAGTCTTTCCCAGCAATGTTAAGAGACGTCTGTTCCTGTGTCTAATAGCCCTGGCGTTTTATTCTCTTGAATTAAAAGATCTTTTAAAGGCCTTGGAACTGTAATTTCCTGCACCCAAAAGGCTAGATCACTAGATCCAAATGTTTTGTGGCTCTTAGATTGAGAAGTCAAGTTTTTCCTTGTCTGATAGTAAGGTAAAAGTAAAAGCTGTGTTACTCTTTGACCTTTATTAATTTGTACAGTTTTGATAGGCAGTGAGATCAAGACTTTAATTTCTCAATATCATCAGAATCTACTACACCATGCACCAGCGAAATTTCTTTTCTTTCTTTTTTTTTTTAACTTTTTTTTTAAAAGAAAGCGAGCTACGCCCCAGGACAAATCTTACAATGTCCTCAGATAGGGGGCCAGCCACTCCGGTTGGAATTGGAGTAAGCGGCACATCAGGGGTTAATATTGTTATTAAATCTCCTTGCCTTTTCGCTTTTCTCCTAGCCTGGGTGAGACCCCCCTGAGGGAGTTTTCTCCAAGGAGCACACTCTGCATATTGTGTACTAAAAGCTCCTTTGTTTAAAAAACTTTTTATCTTCCTCAGTCTTAGGCAACACTTTGGGAGGCTTTGGGGGCAAAGTGGGGAACTCCTGGGTCCTGGGAGGCACAATCGAAGGCGGTGGCAGTCGCCTTAAATCAGAAAGTGGTGGATAAGTTTTTTAAAGGTTTGCGCAGAGGGGGAGGGAGCTCGCCAGGGCTCTCGGCCGCAGCGTCCTGTAAGCCCTCTCCTTCCTCGGGAGGTAGACCACTTTCTCCCTCCTTTTTTTTTTTTCTTCAATGGCAGAAAATATGATCTGTGCAGTAAATGGAGACTCACCACCATCCACCTCTATAGCCTCCCCCATAGTCTATTTAACAGCCTCGTGACGGAGGTCCAGGACATTTCTAATCATATTCCACAGTCAATAAATATTTGTCTATTCTTAGATGCAGAGAAATCCATTTTTAATTTTTTTTTTAATTTTAGAGAATATATTTATTTATTTTGTAACCTCTTTACCCTGGCTAAACTGCAGAGGGGACTAGAAAAGAAGCCTCAAGGTGAGGATCAAGTTCATCCTTGGGACTAGAGAAAATCCTTCTCCGGGAAACTCCTAGCAGTGGCCCTTTACCCCGACATGGAGGAGGAGGCATAGGGGGATGGGAGCGTCCCGAAGTTTTCCTCTTCTGTTCCGGAGATCCTTTAACTGTTTGGTAACTAAATCTTACGAACTGTCTGATCGGGGATGTTTCCCTCAACCTCCTAGGAGCGGATGGTCTGATTAGGGATGTTTTCTTAAACTTTTAGGAGCATCTTTAGCTAAAAAAAAAAAAAAAAACAACAATCCTCATCAGAATGGCATCGACCTGCTGTTTCCTCTAAACCTTTTTCAAATTGAGGGGAGAGCTGATCTTTCTTTTCATCCCTATCTTTTACATGCTCATTGGCAGTCATAGCGGCCAGCCATTCATTTAGCTGTCGATAGCTAGGTATAGCCTCTTCATTTTCACTTTTCTTTATAACAGGTACCTTTTCAGATTTGCTTTTTTGTTTAACAGGTACTTTTCCAACTTTACTTTCCTCTTTAACAGGTACCTTTTCAAATTCATGAGCTGGATCTAAAACATCTCTAGTCATATTCCACAGAGGAAAGGTGTAAGTAGGGATTTTTTCCAAACCTTGCTGAGCACAATAAGCTCTTAGCTGTTTTCCTAGTTTTTTCAAGATATCGAGGTTAACAGTGCCTTGTTGTAGAAACCAAGGGCAGTGGTCTTGTACAAATGTAAAAAATGATTGAATGGAAGATTTTTTAACCTTGATTCTTCTTTTACTTAATAACTGTAAAATTACTCCTATAAAGAGCTGTCTTTCATTTGATTCAGTGTTGCCCATGTCAGAAACTTAAGGATAGTAAAAGATTTTGCTTTTAGCTATCTAAAGATTAGGCCTTTTTTGTCAGCCTTTTTAGAAACCGTTTTTTCTCTCTAACTCTTCAACACTTCCCACTCCTCTCGCCCTGTCTATTCTACAGGGGGATCTGCAGCCCCCTAAGTGGGATCCTATCTGTCCCCAAAACTGAACACTGGGGGAATGGGGTTGGGGATTTACCTTCGAAATGCCTGTCTCGGGCGCCACCTGCAGAGGTCCAGCCCCAGCTGATCCAGGGTATTCGAAGGGAAGATGGAGTAGGCGACCTATTTATATATTTATTTATTCATCAAAGATATAAAGAGTAATAGAATGAGGATAGCTCAGTAGGAAAATTCAGTGGAGAAAAGCAGCTGAGTAGCTTGGTTTACGCGGAAAATCAATATAACCCGTGACACCAGGTTAGCTCTGACCACGGAGGCTGCAAGTGCCCTCTAGAATAGAGGAAGGTGCCCCACCTTAGACACCTTATCGAGTGGGTCTTCGAAGCCCAGGCAAATAAATGGTCGCAGAGGATATCCGCGCTCCAGATGGACACTCATCTGAAAATTGAGGGGAAGAATGACATGGGGAGACCAAGCGTTGGCGAGCAAGGCCCGTAGCTTTATTTTCAACACAGGTTTTAATACCCTAAGTTACACATAGAGGATAATAGGGGATGCAAAGTCAGCAGTCTTTAATCCTTATCAAAAACCAGGGTTTCTTTTCTGCAGATTTATCGTATAAAAATGGTTTAGATGATTTACATCATCTTCTGGCCAGAAGACCTATTAACATTTTATGACTCTTGACAAAGACTTATCAACCATAAGAGTTATTTTCTCTAAGAGTAATTGTTTAAGGTTTGGCGCCATCTTTCGAAGATAAAATTGCATTCCTATAGGGAGGATGTGTAATGGGTTTACAACAAAGAAAAGAATTTATTACCTTAAGGGTCTAAAGTTACCAACATCAAGGCCACTACTTATTTTTTCTACATACCAACTATATTAATTAGCACACATTCAAGGATACAATTCAGGGGATGTGGAAACTTGGCAAAAAGCATTGGTTCATCAATGAAATCTTTTACTAGTTTTATTCTGACAGTTTCTAACTCTCTGAGAGGCTCTAAGCTATTTGAATATCTTAAACTTCCCGTGCGTCTCGAGGCTGGGAGACTGTACACAATCGTATGCATAGCTGTAGGAGACCGGGTAAACTTGTCAGGCGAGTTAGAAAACCATCTGAGGGGTTTCGATTTAAACACTCCTAATTGCACAGGAACATTATTAGTTGGAGCTGTAAGTTAGCTCTTTGACAGAGAGAGTGAGATGGTGGTGGGGGACATCCCCAGTAATGTCAGAGGTGAGAGAACAAAGCAATAAAGAAGGCAGACTTTGGTTTTTGGGGGTAGATGCTGAAGAATATACGGGGGAACTCCCGGAGGCTCGATCCCGCCTTTGCGTATGCTGAGACTCTTTCCTTATGACATTTGTCACGAGTGGAATATCTCTCGCTGGCTCCCGGCAATCTTCCATTGCACCAAACGCAGTGAAGTCCCGAGAGGCCCCTCCCAACACCACAGTATCAGTGTCTTCTCAGAGGCACCCTGAGCAACTCCCTGAGTTCACCGGCACAAGTCGAGGGAACACAGGGTATCCTGCCGCAACCCGAGAAAGAACTCAAGAGTCCGTCTTCAACACGTCTTGAGGCCGGATTCCCCTACCATGACTCGAGAGCAATGACACGCTCCCCCTCGCCATGCGCATGGACACCTGACTTTCCCTGGCGCCACATGAGAGGCTCCCTGAGCTCCCCGTCATACCTCGTGAGAAACCCCACACTGGCGCCACAGCTCGGGAAAACCCACGAGACGCCACCGTCATCGCGAGATTGGGGACATCTTTTCCTGCCTGACCTGGAGAGCAATCCCTGGTCCTTTCTCCAAACTTCACAGGAGGCTTTACTCCCTTTAGGCCACTCAATGGGATCCAAGAGAAACCTGTCGCGACTTGAGAGGAGAGCAGAGTACTTTGTTTCCCCTCGAGATGAGGCCTTACCTTGGGTGAGTCTGGAATGCAACCCCGAGATCCCTGTTGCCCCTGGAGAGGAACATTATGTCCTGGACAAAAGCCTAGATGAGGTCTATTTTGCCCTACAGTGAATCGAGAGCAACACCCATCTCTCCCTCGCAATTCGAATGGAAGATTGGTCTTCACTGGGCCAACACAAGAGGAAGTCTGAATTTCCCGTTGTAACTCGAGAATCCCGCTGCAACTCTTAAAAACCACGTGGTTCCCCATTCATCGCAATATGAGGCCTTTGCCCGCTACAGAGTCTCAAGAGAAGTCCCATGTTTCGTCATAAAGTTCGAAATGCTACTTGGCATCCTTGATGCGACCCCAAAAGTTCCCCAATATACCGGTCTCACTCCAAGGGAACACCGAAGTTCCTGGCACCACTTCATTTGAGCCCCTTCTCCCCTCCTGATCAAGGCAGGAAGGTCGATTCCCCTGCTTTGTCTAGAAGGGGTTCCCGACCTTCATGGCGCACCTCAGGATGAGGCCAGTCTCACGAAGAAATTCGAGACGTAGCCTCGTGTTGGTGCCACGTGCCGAAAGACCCCGATTTCTCGGTCTTGCTCTTGATAAGAACCCGATGCCCGGACACCTCTTCTAAGGCAACCCTGTGGATGAAGGCACTACACGAGGGGGCACTGGCAACCCTGTTCATCGTCCGGAAAATCCCACAGGATCCACATACAGCTCCACAACTGGCCTGTCACCCCTTAAACAATGAGAGAGGCAAGCGGAGCTCCCTTCCTCAGACAAGACGAGGCCTGAGTATCCAATCCCAACTCTGCAGGCACGCTTCGATCTGAGTCAGAAATGGAGAGGAAACCTGAGGTTCCTGCCTCAACCCGAGATGAGGCCCTCTTCCATTAAAACAAACCCAGTGGAGTCCCGAGAGGCCCCTCCCATCTCCACAGTATCCCTGACTTCTCATAGGCATTCTGAGAAGCTCCTTGAGGCCACCGGCAAACGTCGAGGGAAATAAGGGTTTCCTGCCACAACCGAAGAAAGACCTCGAGAGTCCTTCTTCAACGCGTCTTGAGGTCAGATTCCCCTACCATGGCTCGAGAGCAATAACGCGCTCCCCCTCGCCACGCACATGGAGACCTGACTTCCCTGGCGCCACATGAGAGGCTCCCTGAGCTCCCTGTCGTACCTCGTGTGAAACCCCACACTGGCGCCGCAGCTCGAGAAAACACACAAGACCCCTCCGTCATCGCGAGATGAGGGCCATCTTTTCCTGCATGGCCTGGAGAGCATTCCCAAGTCCTCTCTCCAAACTTCACAGGAGGCTTGACTCCCTTTAGGCCACAAAGTGGGCTCCAAGAGGTGCCCGTCGCAACTCGAAAGGAGAGCAGAGTCCTTTGCTTCCCTTCGACACGAGGCCTGACTCCCTGGGTGAGTCTGGAATGCAAACCTGAGATCCCTGTGGCCCTTGGAGAGGAACATTAGGTCCTGGACACAAGCCTAGATGAGGTCTCCTTTGCCCTGCAGTGACTCGAGCGCAACCCCCAGCTCTCCCTCGCAACTCAAATGGATGATTGGACTTCCTTGGCCCAACACAAGAGGAAGCCTGAAATCCCCGTCGTAACTCGAGAATCCCGCCGCAACTCGAGAAAAACCACGTGGCTCCCCCGTCATCGCAAGATGAGGCCCTTGGCCGCTACAGCGTATCAAGAGAAGTCCCACGTTCCATCCTGAAGTACAAAACGGTACTTGGCACCCTTGATGCGACCCCCAAAGTTCCCTGACATACCGGTCTCACTCGAGGGAAACACCAAAGTTCATGGCACCACTTCCTGTGAGCCCCTTCACCCCTCCTGATCGCGACAGGAGGGTCGACTCCCATGCTTTGTCTGCAAGGGGTTCCCGACGTTCCCCGCAAACCTCCGGATGAGGCCGGTCTCATGAGGAAATTCGAAAAGTAGCCTCATGGTTGGTGCCACATGTTGAAAGATCCCGAATTCCCGGTCCACTCTAGATAAGAACCTGACGCCCGGACATCTCTTCGAAGGCAACCCTGTGGATGAAGGCACAACACGAAGGGACACTGACATCCCCATGCATCGTCTGGAAAAACCCGCAGATTCCACTCACAGCTCCAAATGTGGACTGTCACCCCGTGAACAACTCGAGAGGCAAGTGAAGTTGCATTCCTTCACACAAGACGAGGCCTTACCCTCCTGGCCCAACTCTTCAGGGACCCTGCGATCGGAGTCAGAAATGGAGAGGAACCCTGAGGTTCCTACCTCAACTAGAGAAGAGGCCCTCTTCCATTGAACCAAACTCAGTGGTGTCCCGAGAGGCCCCTCCCAACACCACAGTATCCCTGAATTCTCAGAGGCTCCCTGAGAAGCTACCTGAGGTCACTGGCACAAGTCGAGGGAACCCAGAGTTTCCTGAAGTAACCCGAGAAAGACTTGGAGAGTCCTTTTTCAACGTCTCTTGATGCCCGATTCCCCTACCATGACTCCAGAGCAAGGACGCGCTCCCCTCGCCACAAGCAGGAAAACTGACTTCCCTAGTACCACACAAGAGGCTCCCTGAGTACCCCATCATACCTCGTGAGAAAACCCACAGTGGCGCCGCAGTTCGAGAAAAACCACAAGATGCCCCCGTCAAGGAGAGATGGGGGCCTTCTTTTCCTGCCTGACCTGGAGAGCAATCCCTGGTCCTCTCTCCAAACTTCACAGGAGGATTGACTCCCTTTAGGCCACTCAGTTGGGTCCAAGAAATACCCGGTGCGACTCGAGAGGAGAGCGGAGTCCTTTGCTTCCCTCGAGACGAGGCCTGACTCCCCGGGTGAGTTTGGAATGCAACCCCGAGATCCCTGTCGCCCCTGGAGTGGAACATTATGTCCTAGACACAAGCCTAGATGAGGTCTATTTTGCCCTACAGTGATCGAGAGCAACCTCCATCTCTCCCTCACAATTTGAATGGAAGATTGGGCTTCCCACGGTCAACACATGAGGAAGTCTGAATATCCCATCGTAATTCGAGAATTCAGCCTCAAGTCTTAAAAACCATGTGGTTCCCCCTTCATCGCAATATGAGGCCCTTGCCAGCTAGAGTCTCAAGAGAAGTCCCACGTTCCATCTTAAAGTTCGAAATGCTACTTGGCACCCTTGATGCGACCCCAAAGTTCCCCAACATACTGGTCTCACTCCAGGGGAACACTGAAATTCCCGGCGTCTCCAGGGAAGTCCCATGTTCTGTCCTTAAGTGCGAAAAGGTACTTCACACCCTTGATGCGACCGCAAAAGTTCCCGACACGCTGGGTTCCCTCGAGGGGAACACCAAGGGTCCCGACACCACTTCATCTGAGCACCTTCTCCCCTCCTGATCGTGACAGGATAGTCGATTCCCCTGCTTTCTCTGGATGGGGTTCCCGGCCTTCCTGGTGCACCTCAGGATGAGGCCGGTCTCAGGAGGAAATTCGAGACCAGCCATGTGTGAGGTGCCACGTGCCGAACGACACCGATTTTCCGGTCCGCTCTTGATAAGAACCTGATGCCCGGACACCTCTTCGAAGGCAACCCTGTGAGTGAAGGCACAACACGAAGGGGCACTGACACCCCCGTGCATCATCCGGAAAAACCCGCAGGGTCTACACACAGCTCGACAAGGGGCCTGAGACTCCCGGAACAACTCGAGAGGCAACCAGAATTCCATTCCTCAGACAAGACGAGGCATGACTCTCCTGTCCCAACACTGCAGGGACCGTGCAGTCGGAGTCAGAATTGGAGAGGAAGCCTGAGGTTCCTGCCTCCCCTCGAGATGAGGCCCTCTTCCATTGCGCCGAACCCAGCAGAGTCCCGAGAGGCCCTGCCAACTCCACAGCATTCCTCACCTCTCAGAGTCACCCTGGTAAGTTCCCTATAGTCCCCTGCAGAAGTCGAGGGAAACGAGGGTTTCCCGCCGCCACCCGAGAAAGACCTCGAGAGTCATTCTTCAACGCGTCTTGAGGCCCTAGTCACTTCCCATGACTCGAGAGTGATGACCAGCTCCCCCTCGCCATGCGCATGGAGACATGAGTTCCCTGGCGCCGCACGAGAGGCTCCCTGAGGTCCTCGTCGTGCCTCTTGAGAAAACCCCCAAGGGCGCCACAGCCTGAGGAAACCCATGAGATGCCCCCGTCATCGCGAGATGAGGGCCTTCTTTTCCTGCCTGACCTGGAGAGCAATCCCAAGTCCTCTCTCCAAACTGAAGAGGAGGCTCGACACCCTTGAGTCCACTCAGTGGGCTCCAAGAGATCCGTGTCGCGACTTGAGAGGAAAGTGGAGTCCTCTGCTTCCCCTCGAGGCGAGGCCTGACTCCCCGGGGGAGTCTGGAATGGAAACCCGAGATCTCTGTCTTCCCTTGAGAGGAATATTAGGTCCTGGACACACGCCTCGATGAGGTCTCTTTGGCCCTGTAGTGACTCGAGCAGAACCCCCAGCTTTCCCTCGCAACTCCAGGGGAAGATTGGGCTTCCCAGGGCCAACCCAAGAGGAAGCCTGAAATCCCCGTCGTTTTCGAGAATCCAGACGCAACTCGAGAAAAACGACGTGGTTCCAACGTCTTCACAGGATGAGGCCCTTGCCCGCTACAGCGTCTCCAGGGAAGTCGCATGTTCCGTCCTGAAGTGGGAAATGGTACTTGGCTCCCTTGATGCGACCCCTAAAGTTCCCTGAAACGCCGGGTTCCCTCGAGTGGAACACCTAGAGTCCCGGCCCCACTTCATCTGAGCCCCATCTCCCCTCCTGATCGCGACAGGAGAGTCGATTCCCCTTCTTTGTGTGGAAGGGGTTCCCGGCCTTCCCGGCGCACCTCAGGATGATGCTGGTCTCACGAGGAAATTCGAGATGAGCCACGTGGGTGGTGCCACATGCCGAATGACCCCGATTTCCCGGTCCGCTCTTGAAATGAACCTGATGCTGGACACCTCTTTGAAGGCAACCCTGTGGGGGAAGGCACCAAATGAAGGGGCAATGACACCCCCGTGCATCTTCTGGAAACACCCGCAGGTTCCACACACAGCTCGACAAGGGGCCTGAGACCCACTGAACGACTCGAGAGGCAAGCAGAGTTCCATTACTCAGACAAGACGAGGCCTGACTCTCCTGTCCCAACCCTGCAGGGACCCTGCGGTCAGAGTCAGAAATGGAGAGGAAGCCTGAGGTTCCTGCCTCCAATCGAGATGAGGCCCTCTTTAATTTCGTCAAACCTAGTGGAGTCCCGAGAGGCCCCTCTAACTCCTCAGTATCCCTCACCTCTCAGAGGCACCTGGGAAGTTCCCTAAGGTCCCCTGTAGAGGTCGAGGGAAACGAGTGTTTCCCGCCCCAACCCAAGAAAGACCTCGAGAGTCCTTCTTAAATGCGTCTGGAGGCCCTAGTCCCTCCCATGACTCCAGAGCAATGACGCAATCTGCCTGGCCACACGCATGGAGGCCTGACTTCTCTGGCGCCGCACGAGAGGCTCCCTGAGCTCCCCATCATATCTCGTGAGAAACCCCACACTGGCGCCGCAGCTCGAGAAAACCCATGAGACGCTCCCGTCATCACGAGAGGAGGGCCATCTTTAACTGAATGGTATGCAGATCAAGCGTGAACCTTCTGTCCAAGCTACACAGGACGCTTGACTCCCTTTAGGCCACTCATTGGGCTCCAAGAGTTACACGTCGCGAATCGAGAGGATAGTGGAGTCCTTTGCTTCCACTCGAGACGAGGCGTGACCCACCGGGTGAGACTGGAATGCGACCCCGATATCCCTGTTGCCCCTGGAGAGGAACACTACATCCTGGCCCCAAGCCTAGATGAGGACTCTTTGCCCTGAAGTGACTCGAGAGCAACCCACAGCTCTCTCTGACAAGTTGAATGGAAGATTGGACTTCCTGGGCCAACACAAGAGGAAGCCTGAATTCCCCGTCGTAACTCGAGAATCCCGCCGCAACTCGAGAAAAACCACGTGTTTCCGTCGTCATCGCAATATGAGGCCCTTGCCCGCTAGAGCATCTCCAGAGAATTCCCACGTTTCATCTTGAAGTGCGAAACTGTACTTGGCACCCTTGATGCGACCTCAAAAGTGCCATGACATACCGGTCTCACTCGAGGGGACCACCGAGGTTCCCGGCACCACTTCATCTGAGCCCCTTCTCCCCTTCTGATCGCGACCGGTGTGTCGATTCCCCTGCTTTGTCTGCAAGGGTTCCCTACCTTCCCGGCGAACCTCAGGATGAGGCTGGTCTCCCGAGGAAATTCGAGACGTAGCCTCGTGGGTGGTACCACATGCTGAAAGACCCCAATTTTCTGGTACGCTCTTGAAAAGAACCCGATGCCCGGACACCTCTTTGAAGGCAACCCTGTGGATGAAGGCACAACACGAAGGGGCACTGACACCCCTGTGCATCGTCCGGAAAAACCCGCAGGTTCCACACACAGCTCAACAAGTGGCCTGTCACTCCGTGAACAACTCGAAAGGCAAGCGGAGATCCATTCCTCCACGGAAGACGAGGCGTGACTCTCTTGTCCGTACTCGGCGGGTACTCTGCGACCCGAGTCAGAAATGGAGAGGACCCCTGAGGTTCCTGCCTCCATTCGAGATGAGGCCCTCTTCGATTGCACCAAACCCAGTTGAGTAATGAAAGGCCCCTCCCAAATCCACAGTGTCCCTGACTTCTCAGAGGCACCCTGAGAAGTTGCCTGAGGTCACCGACACAAGTCGAGGGAACACAGGGTTCCCTGCCGCAACCCGAGAAAGACCTCGAGAGTCCTTCTTCAATGCGTCTTGAGGCCCGATTCGCCTACTATGACTCGAGAGCAATCACGCACTCCCCTTCACCACACGCACGGAGACCTGACGTCCCTAGCACCACACGAGAGGCTCTCTGAGCTCCCCGTCGTACCTCGTGAGAAATCTGATACTGGCGCCGCAGCTGGAGAAAACCCACGAGACGCCCCCGTCATCGCGAGACGAGGGCCTTTTTTCCTGCATGGCCAGGAAAACATTTCCGAGTCATCTCTCCAAACTCCATAGGAGGCTTCACTCCCTTTACGCCACGCAGTGGGCTCCAAGAGATACCCGTCGCGACTCGACAGGAGAGCGGAGTCCTTTATTGCCCCTCAAGACGAGGCCTGACTCTCCGGATGAGTCGAGAATGCAACCCTGAGATCCCTGTCGGCCCAGTAGTGGAACACTAGGTCCTGGACACAAGCGTAGATGAGGCCTATTTTGCCCTGCAGTGACTGGAGAGCAATCCCCAGTTCTAACTTGCAACTCGAATGGAATACTGGATTTTCCTGACGCCACACAAGAGGCTCCCTGAAATCCCTGTGGTACTTCATGAGACACCCCACACTGGCGCCACAGCTCGAGAAAACCCACGAGACGCCACCGTCATCTCGAGATGAGGGCCTTCTTTTCCTGCATGGCCTGGAGTCCAATCCCGAGTCCTCTCTCCAAACTCCACAGGAGGCTTGACTCCCTTTAGTACACACAGTGGGCTCCAAGAGATACCCATCGCGACTCGAGACGAGAGCGGAATTCTTTGCTTACCCTCGAGGTGAGAACTGACTCCCCGGATGAGTCTGGAATGCAAACCCGAGATCCCTCTCGCCCCTGGAGAGCAACGTTAGATCCTGGACACAAGCCTAGATTAGGTCTCTTTTGCCCTGCAGTGACTCTAGCGCAATCCCCAGCTCCCCCTCGCAACCCGAATGGAAGATTGGATTTCAAGACCAACAAGAGGAAGCCTAAATTCCCGGTCATAACTCGAGAATCCCGCCGCAACTCGAGCAAAACCACGTGGTTCTCCCGTCATCGCAAGATGAGGCCCTTGCCCGCTACAGCGTTTCAAAAGATGTCCCAGGTTCCGTCTTGAAATGCGAAACGGTACTTGGCACCCTTGATGTGACCCCAAAAGTCCCCCAACACGCCTGTCTCACTCAAGGGGAACACCGAGGTTCCCGGCACCACTTCATTTAAGCCCCTTCTCCCCTCCTGATCGTGACCGGTGGGTCGATTCCCCTGCTTTGTCTGCAAGGGGGCCCGACCTTCCCTGCACAACTCAGGATGAGGCCGGTCTCATGGGGAAATTCGATACGTAGCTTTGTGGGTGGTGCCACTTGCTGAAAGACTCCAATTTCCCGGTCCGCTCTTGATAAGAATCCGATGCTCGGACACCTCTTGGAAGGCAGCCTTGAGTATGAAGGTACAACACGAAGGGGCACTAACACACCTGTGCATCATCCGGAAAAAAGGGCAGGTTACATACACAGCTCGACAAGTGGCCTGTCACCTCAAGAACAACTCGAGAGGCAAGAGGAGTCCCATCCTCCAGAAAAGACGAGGCCTGACTCTCCTGTACCAACATGCAGGGACCTTGCGATCTGAGTCAGAAATGGAGAGGAACACTGAGGTTCCTGCTTCAACTCGAGATGAGTCCCTCTTACATTCCACCAAATGCAGAGGAGTCTCGAGAGGCCCCTCCAAACTGCACAGTATCCCTGACTTCTCAGAGGCACTCTGAGAAGCTCCCTGAGGTCGCAGGCACAAGTCAAGGGAACCCTGGGTTTTATGCAGTGACCCGAGAAAGACCTCGAGAGTCCTTCTTCAACCCGTCTTGAGGCCCGATTACCCTACCATGACTCGAGAGCAATGACGAACTCCCCCTAGCCATCTCATGGGGACCTGACTTCCCTGGCGCCACACGAGAGGCTCCCTGAGCTCCCTCTCGTACCTCGTCAGAAACCCGGCACTAGCGCGGCAGTCTAGAAAACCCACAAGAGGCCGCCGTCATCGCGAGATGAGGGCCTTTTTTTCCTGCATGGCCTGGAGAGGAATCCCGAGTCCTCTATCCAAACAGCACAGGAGGCTTGACTCCCTTTAGGGCACACAGTGGGCTCCAAGAGATACCCATCGCGACTCAAAAGGACAGCGGAGTTCTTTGCTTCCCCTCGAGACGAGGCCTGATTCCCCGGGTGAGTCTGGTATGCAAGCCCGAGATACCTGTCGCCCGTAGGGATGAACATTAAGTCCTGGACACAAGCCTAGATGAGGTCTATTTTGCCCTGCAGTGACTCGAGGGCAATCCCCAGCTCTCCCTTGAAACTCGAATGGAAGATAGGACTTCCCTGGGCCAACACATGAGGAAGACTGTATTCCCCGTCGAAACTCGAGAATCCCGCCACAACTCGAGAAACGCTACGTGGTTCCCCCGTCATCCCAAGATGAGGCCCTTGCCCCCTACAGCGTCTCAAGAGAAGTCCCCCGTTCCGTCTTGAAGTGCGAAACGGTATCGGCACCCTTGATGCAACATCAAAAGTTCCTCGACACACTGGTCTGACTCGAGGAGAACACCGAGGTTCCCGGCACCACTACATCTGGGCCCCTTCTCCCCTCCTGATCGCGACAGGAGGGTCGATTCCCCTGTTTTGTCTTGAAGGGGTTCCCGCCTTTCCCGGTGCATCTCAGGATGAGGCCGGTCTCAAGAGGATATTCGAGACATAGCCTCGTGGATGGTGACACATGCCGAAAGACCCCGATTTCCCGGTTCGCTCTTGATAAGATCCCAGTGCCCGGACACCTCTTTGAAGATAACCCTTTTGATGAAGGCACAACACGAAGGGGCACTGACACCCCCGGGTATTGTCCGGAGAAACCCGCAGGTACCACACACAGCTCGAGAAGTGACCTGTCACCCCGTGAACAACTGGAGAGGCAAGCAGAGTTCCATTCCTCCACACAAGACGAGGCCTGACTCTCCTGTTCGAACTCTGCAGCGAAACTGCAATCTGAGTCAGATCTGGCCCAGGGGAAGTCAGGAGAGGAAACATGAGTTTCCTGCCTCCACTCAAGATGAGGCCCTCTTCCATTGCACCGAACCCAGTGGAGTCCCGAGAGGCCCCTCCCAACTGCACAGTATCCCTGACTTCTCAGAGGCACCCTTAGACCTTCCTGAGTTCACCGGCACAAGTCGAGGGAACCAAGGGTTTCCTGCCCCAACCCGTAAAAGACCTCGAGAGTCCTTCTTCAACGCGTCTTGAGGTGCCATTCCCCTACCATGACTCGAGAGCAATGACGCACTCCGCCTAGCCACGCGCATAGAAACCTGACTTCCCTGGCGCCACAGGAGAGGCTCCCTGAGCTCCCCATTATACCTCGTGAGCAACACCACACTGGAGCCGCAGCTCGAGAATACCCACGAGACGCCCCAGTCCTCACGAGATGAGGGCCTTCTTTTGCTGTATGGCCTGGAGAGCAATCCTGAGTCCTCTCTCCAAACTCCACAGGAGGCTTGACTCATTTTAGGCCACACAGTGAGCTGCAAGATATACCCGTCGCGACTTGACAGGAGAGCGGTGTCCTTGGCTTCCCCTCGAGACGAGGCCTGATTCCCCGGGTGAGTCGAGAATGCAATGCCGAGATCGCTGTCGCCCCAGCAGAGGAACATTAGGTCCTGGACACAAGCCTAGATGAGGTCTATTTGGCCCTGCAGTGTCTCGAGAGCAATCCCCAGTTCTAACTCGCAATTCGAATGAAAACTGGACTTCCCTGGGCCAGTTGAACAGGAAGCCTGAATTCCCCGTCGTAACTCGAGAATCCCGCCGCAACTCAAGAAAAACCACGTGGTTCCCCCGTCATCGAAAGATGAGGCCCTTGCCCGCTACAGCGTCTCAAGAGAAGTCCCACGTTCCGTATTGAAGAGAGAAAAGTTACTTGGAACCCTTGATGCGACCCCATAAGATCCCCGACATACCAGTCTCACTTGAGGAGAACACCGAGGTTCCCGGCACCACTTCATCTGAGACTCTTCTCCCCTCTTGATTGCGACAGGAGGTTCGATTCCCCTGCTTTGTCTGGAAGGCATTCCCGACCTTCCTGGCGCATGATGAGGCCAGTCTCACGAGGAAATTTTAGACATAGCCTCGTGGGTGGTGCGGCATGCCAAAAGACCCCAATTCCCTGGTCCGCTCTTGATAAGAACCCGATGGCAGAACCCAACTCGAAGGCAATCCTGTGGATCAAGGCACAACACGAAGGGGCAGTGACACCCCGGTGCATCGTCCAGAAAAACCCACAAGTTCCACATACAAATCGACAAGTGGCCTGTCACCCCATGAACAACGCGAGAGTCAAGCGGAGTTCCAGTCCTCCACACAAGACGAGGCCTGACTCTCCTGTCCCAACTATGCAGGGACTCTGCGATCCGAGTCAGATCCGGCGCATTCGAAGCCAGGAGAGGAACCCTGAGGTTCCTGCCTCAACTTGTCATGAGGCCCTCTTCCATTGCACCAAACCCAGTGGAGTTCCGAGAGGCCCCTCCCAACTCCACAGTGACCCTGACTTCTCAGATGCACGCTGAGAAGCTTCCTGAAGTCACTGGCACAAGTCGATGGAACCCAGGGTTTCCTGCTGCAATGCAGGAAAGACCTCGAGAGTCCTTCTTTAACACCTCTTAAGGCCCAATTCCCCTACCATGACTCGAGAACAATGACGGGCTCCCTCTCACCACGTGCATAGAGACCTGACTGCCCTGGCACCACGTGAGAGGCTCACTGAGCTCCCAGTCTTACTTCGTGAGAAACCCCACACTAGCGCCACAGCTCGAGAAAACCTACGAGACGCCCCAGTCATTGGGAGATGAGGGCCTTCATTTCATGCATTCCCTGGAGAGCAATCCCGTGTCCTCCCTCCAAACACCAGAAGAGGTTTGACTCCCTTTAAGCCACTCAGTGGGCTCCAAGACATACCCGTCCGACTCGAGAGGAGAGCAGAGTCCTTTGCTTCCCCTCGAGATGAGGGCTGACTCCAAGGTGAGTCTGGAATGCAACCCCGAGATTTCTGTCGAGCCTGGACATGAACATTAGGTCCTGCACACAAGCCTTGGTGGGGTCTCTTTTGCCTTCAGTGACTAGAGCGCACCTCCAGCTCTTCCTCGAATCTCGAATGGAAGATAAGAATTTTGTGGGCCAACACAAGAGGAAGCATGAATTCCCTGTGGTAACTCAAATATCCCACCGCAACTCGAGAAAAACCAAGTGGTTCCGTAGTCATTCCAAGATGAGGCCCATGCCCGCTGGAGCACCCCAAGAGAAGTCCAACGTTCCATTGTGAAGAGCGAAACGGTACTTGGAACGCTTTATGCGACCCCAAAAGTTACCCGACATACCTGTCTCACTTGAGGGAAACACCGAGGTTCCCAGCAGCACTTCATCTGAGCCACTTCTCCCCTCCTGATCGCCACAGGAGGGTCGATTCCTCTGCTTTGTCTGGAAGAGTTTCATGAACTTCGTGGCACATTTCAGGATGAGGCCGGTTTCATGAGGAAATTCGAGACAACCCACGTGGGTGGTGCCAAATGCTGAACGACCCCGATATCCCGGTCCACTCTTCATAAGAACCCGATGCCCGGACACCTCTTCGAAGGCAACCCTGTGGATGAAGACACAAAACGAAGGGTCACTGACACCCCCGTGCATCGTCTGGAAAAACCTGCAGATTCGACACACAGTTTGACAAGGGGCCTGAAACCCCATGAACAACTCGAGAGGCAAGCGGAGATCCATTCCTCAGAAAAGATGTAGCCTGTCTCTCCTGTCCCAACTCTGCAGGGACCCTGATGTCGGAGTCTGAAACAGAGAGGAAGTCTGAGGTTCCTGCCTCCCCTCGAGATGAGCCCCTCTTCCATTGCGACAAACCCAGCGGAGTCCCGAGAGGCACCGCCAACTCCACAGTATCCCTCAACTCTCAGAGACACCCTGGGAAGTTCCCTAAGGTCCCCGGCAGAAGTCGAGGGAAACGACTTTTTCCCGCCACAACCCGAGAAAGACCTCGAGAGTCCCTCTTCAACGCGTCTTGAGGCCCTAGTCCCCTCCCATTACTCGAGAGCCACAACGCGCTCCTCCTCGCTACGCGCAGGGAGACCTGACTTCCCTGGTGCCGCACGAGAGGCTCCCTGAGATCCTCGCCGTGCCTCGCGAGAAAACCCCCACGGGCGCCGCAGCTCGAGGAAACCCCTGAGACGCCCCCGTCCTCGCGATGTGAAGGGACTTCTTTTCCTGCATGGCCTGGAGAACAATCCCGAGCCCTCTCTCCAAAATGAAGAGGAGGCTTGACTCCACTGACGCCACTAGGGGGCTCCAAGATATCCGGGTCGCGACTCGGGAGGACAGCAGAGTCCTTTGCTTCCCCTCGAGACGAGGCCTGACACCCAGGGGGATCCTGGAATGCAACCCCGAGATCCCTGCCTTCCCTGGAGAGGAATATTAGGTCCTGGACACAAGCCTAGATGAGGTCTCTTTGGCCCTGCAATGACTCGAGCGCAACCCCCAGCTTTCCCTCGCCAATCGAATGGAAGACTGGGCTTCCCAGGGCCAACAGAGGAGGAAGCCTGTAATCCCCATCGTCACTCGAGAATCCCGGCGCAACTCGGGAAAAAACACGTGGTTCCAACGTCTTCGCAAGATGAGGCCCTTGCCCACTACAGCGTCTCAGGGGAAGTCCCATGTTCCGCCCTGAAGTGCGAAACAGTACCTGACACCCTTCGTGCGACCCCCAAAAGCTCCCCGACACGCCGGGTACCCTCGAGGGAACACCGAGAGTCCCGGCACAGCTTCATCTGAGCCCGTTCTCCCCTCCTGATCATGACAGGAGAGTCGATTCCCCTGCGTGGTTCAGAAGGGGTTCCCGGCCTTCCCGGTGCACCTCAGGATGAGGCCGGTCTCACAGGGAAATTCGAGACGAGCCACGTGGGTGGTGCCACATGCCAAATGCCCCCGATTCCCCGGTCCGCTTTTGAGAAGGACCCGAGGCCCAGACCCCTCTTCGAAGGCAACCCTGTGGGTGAAGGCACAACACGAAGGGGCACTGACACCCCCGTGCATCATCCGGAAAGACCCGCTGGTTCCACACACAGCTCGACCAGGGGCCTGAAAACCCCTGACAACTCGAGAGGCAAGCGGGGTTCCCTTCCTCAGACAAGACGAGGCATGACTCTCCTGTCCCAACTCTGCAGGGACCCTGTGGTCGGAGCCGAAACGGAGAGGAAGCCTGAGGTTCCTGCCTCCCCTCGAGGTGAGGCCCTCTTCCGTTGCGCCAGACCCAGCGGAGTCCCGAGAGGCCCCGCCAACTTCACAGGATCGCTCGCCTCTCAGGGGCACCCTGGGAAGTTCCCTAAGATCCCCGGCAGAAGGCGAGGGAAACGAGGGTTTCCCGCCGCCACCCGAGAAAGACCTCGAGAGTCCTTCTTCAATGCGTCTTGAGGCCCTAGTCCCCTCCCGTGACTCGAGAGCCAGGACGCGCTCCCCCTCGCCACGCGCATGGAGACTTGACTTCCCTGGCGCCGCACGAGAGGCTCCCTGAGATCCTCGTCGTGCCTCGGGAGAAAACCCCCACGGGCGCCGCAGCTCGAGGAAACCCCTGAGACGCCCCCGTCCTGGCGAGCTGAGGGCCTTCTATTCCTGCATGGCCTGGAGAGCAATCCCGGGTCCTCTCTCCAAACTGAAGAGGAGGCTGTACTCCCTTGAGGCCACTCAGTGGGCTCCAAGAGATCCGCGTCGCCACTCGAGAGGAGAGCGGAGTCCTTGGCTTCCCCTCGAGACGAGGCCTGACTCCCCGAGGGAGCCTGAAATGCAACCCCGAGATTCCTGCCTTCCCTGGAGAGGAATATTAGTTCCAGGACACACGCCTTGATGAGGTCTCTTTGGCCCTGCAGTGACTCGAGCGCTACCCCCAGATTTCCCTCGCTACTTGAATGGGAGATGGGGCTTCCCAAGGCCAACCCAAGAGGAAGCCTGAAATCCTCGTCGAAACTCGAGAATCCTGCCGCAACTCGAGAAAAACGAGGTGGTTTCAACGTCTTCGCAAGATGAGGCCCTTGCCCGGTACGGCGTCTCAAGGGAAGTCCCATGTTCCGTCGTGAAGTGAGACACGGTACCTGACACCCTTCATGCGACATCCAAAAGTTCCCCGACATGCTGGGTTCCCTTGAGGGGAACACCGAGAGTCCCAGCACCACTTCCTCTGAGCACCTACTCCTCTCCTGTTCGCGACAGGAGAGTTGATTCCCCTGCGTGGTCTGGAAGGGGTTCCCGGCCTGCACGGCGCCCCTCAGGATGAGGCCGGCCTCGCGAGGAAATTCGAGACAAGCCCCGTGGCTGGTGCCCCATGTTGAACGACCCTGATTTCCCGGTCCGCAGTTGAGGAGAACCCGATGCCCGGACGCCTCTTCGAAGGCCACCCTGTGAGTGAAGGAACAACACGAAGGGGCACTGACACTCCCGTGCATCGTCCGGAAACACCCGCGGTTTCCACACACAGCTCCACGAGGGGACTGAGACTCCCTGAGCAACTCGAGAGGCAAGCGGAGTTCCCTTCCTCAGACAAGACGAGGCCTGACTCTCCTGCCCCAACGCTGCAGGGACACTGCTGTCGGAGTACGAAACGGAGAGGAAGCCTGCGGTCCTGTCTCCCCTCGAGATGAGGCCCTCTTCGATTGCGCCAAACCCAGAGGAGTCCCGAGATGGCCCACCAACTCCACAGCATCCCTCACCTCTAAGAGGAACCCTGGGAAGTTCCCTCAGGTCACCGGGAGAAGTCGAGGGAAACGAGGGTTTCCCGCTGCAAGCCGAGAAAGACCTCGTGAGACCTTCTTCTACACGCCTTGATGCCCTAGTCCCCTCCCAGGACTCGAGAACAATGACGTGCTCCCCCTTGCCACGCTCATGGAGACCTGACTTCCCTGGCGCCGCACGAGAGGCTCCCTGAGAACCTCGTCGTGCCTCATGAGAAAAGCCCCACGGACGCCGCAGCTCGAGGAAACCCCTGAGAAGCCCCCGTCCTCGCGAGGTGAGGGCCTTCTTTTCCTGCCTTTCCTGGAGAGCAATCCCGAGTCCTCTCTCCAAACTGAAGATTAGGCTTGACTCCCTTGAGGCCACTCAGAGGGCTCCAAGAGATCCGCGTCGTGGCTCAAGAGAAGAGCGGAGTCCTTTGCTTCCCCTCGATGCGAGGCCTGACTCCACGGGGGACTCTGGAGTGCAACCCCGGGATCCCTGTCTTCCCTTGAGAGTACTACTAGGTCCTGGACACACGCCTAGATGAGGTCTCTTGGGCCCTGCAGTGACTCGAGCGCAACCCCCAGCTTTCCCTAGCAACTCGAATGGAAGATGGGGCTTCCCAGGGCCAACCCAAGAGGAAGCCTGAAATCCCCGTCGTAACTCGAGAATCCCGCCGCAACTCGAGAAAAACCACGTGGTCCCAACGTCTTAGCAAGATGGGGCCCTTGCCCGCTACGGCGTCTCAAGGGAAGTCTCACGTTCCGTCCTGAGTAGCGAAACGGTACCTGACACCCTTCATGCGACCTCCAAAATTTCCCAGACACGCCGGGTTCCCTCGAGGGGAACACCGAGGGTCCTGGCACCCCTTCATCTGAGCCCCTTCTCCCCTCCTCATCACGACAGGAGAGTCGATTCCCCTGCGTATTCTGGAAGGGGTTCCCGGCTTTCCCGGCACACCTCAGGATGAGGCCGGCCTCCCGAGGAAATTCGAGACGAGCCCCGTGGGTTGTGCCACATGCCGAACGACCCCGATTTCCCAGTCCGCTCTGGATAAGAACCCGATGCCCGGACACCTCTTCGAAGGCAACCCTGTGGGTGAAGTTACCATTCGAAGGGGCACTGACACCCCCGTGCGTCGTCCGGAAAAACCCGCGGTTTCCACACACAGCTTGACGAGGTGCGTGAGACACCCTGACCAATTCGAGAGGCAAGCAGAGTTCCCTTCCTCAGACAAGACGAGGCCTGCCTCTCCTGTCCCAACTCTGCAGGGACCCTGTGGTTGGAGTCCGAAAAGGAGAGGAAGCCTATGTTTCCTGTCTCCCCTCGAGATGAGGCCCTCTTCCATTGCGCCAAGCCCAGCGGAGTCCCGAGAGGCCCCGCCAACTCCACAGCATCCCTCACCTATCAGAGGCACCATGGGAAGTTCCCTCAGGTCCCCGGCAGAAGTCGAGGGAAACGAGGCTTTCCCGCCGCAACCACAGAAAGACCTCGAGTGTCCTTCTTCAACGCCTCTGGAGGCCCTAGTCCTCTCCCATGACTGGAGAGCCATGACGCGCTCCCCCTCGCCACGTGCACAGAGACCTGACTTCCCTGGCACCGCACGAGAGGCTCCCTGAGATCCTCGTCTTGCCTCGTGAGAAAACCCCCACGGGCGCCGCAGCTCGAGGAAACCCCTGAGAAGCCCCCATCCTCGCGAGGTGAGGGCCTTCTTTTCCTGCCTGACCCAGAGCACAATCCCGAGTCCTCTCTCCAAACTGAAGAGAAGGCCTGACTCCCTTGAGGCCACTCAGTGGGCTCCAAGAGATCTGCGTCGCGACTCGAGAGGAGAGCGGCATCCTTGGCTTGCCCTCGAGGCGAGGCCTGACTCCCCGGGGGAGTCTGGAACGCCACCCTGAGATCCCTGTCTTCCCTTGAGAGGAACGTTAAGTCCCGGACACAGGCCTAGATGAGGTCTCTTTGGCCCTGCAGTGACTCGAGTGCAACCGTCAGCTTTCCCTCGCAACTCGAATGGAAGATTAGGCTTCCTGGGGCCAACACAAGAGGAAGCCTGAAATCCACTTCGTAACTCGAGAATCCCGCCGCAACTCGAGAAAATCCACATGGTCCCAACGTCTTCGCAAGATGAGGCCCTTGCCCGCTACGGCGTCTCAAGGGAAGTCCCAGGTTCTGTCCTGAAGTGCGAAACGGTACCTGACTCCTTTCATGCAACCCCCAAAAGTCCCCCACACGCCGGTTTCCCTCGAGGGTAACACCGAGGGTTCCATCCCCACTTCATCTGAGCCCCTTCTCCCCTCCTGATGGCGACAGGAGAGTCAATCCCCCTGCATTGTCTGGAAGGGTCCCCGGCCTTCCCAGCACAACTCAGGATGAAGCTGGCCTCACTAGGAGATTTGAGACTAGCCCCGTGGGTGGTCCCTCATGCCGAAAGACCCCGATTTCCCTGTCCACTCTTGAAAAGAACCCGAGGCCCGGACACCTCTTCGAAGGCAACCCAGTGGGTGAAGGCACAACACGAAGGGGCACTGTCACCGTCGTGCATTTCCGGAAACACCCGCAGGTTCCACACACAGCTCAACAAGGGGCCTGAGACCCCCTGAGCACCTCAAGAGGCAAGCGGAGTTCCCTTCCTCAGACAAGACGATTCCTGACTCTCCTGTCCCAACTCTGCAGGGACCCTGCGGTCGGAGTCTGAAACGGAGAGGAAGCCTGAGGTTCCTGCCTTCCCTGGAGATGAGGCCCTCTTCCATTGCGCCAAACCCAGCGGAGTCCTGAGAGGCCCCGCCAACTCCACAGCATCCCTCATCTGTCAGAAGCACACTGGGAAGTTCCCTAAGGTCACCGGTAAACTTTTATTGCACAAGGTCCCCATGAAAAGGCCCACGCAGCAGGACAGCCACAGATTCTGTCTGCCATTAAAGGGCAATAAGGTGCCCTCCCCCCTTCTTTGCTGCCTCGGCGGCCACCAGCGTGCAATTCGCGTACCCTTCCCTTTCCCGTCTTAGCAGGTGCTCCAGGGCCCGCTGGCCTACAAAGTGCCAGAAGCAGGGCTGGGCCAGCCGGCCAGAATTCAGGGTTCTGTCCCTTGGACTTCCAGCGGACACTAGGCTGCTTGGGAAAACCGAGCAGACTCTGAGGTTTTTCAGCAGAGGGGTGGAGCGGTAAAGGCCTTGACCCCAAAGACGAGGCCTTTCTGCGACCGCCAGGTTGGGGAGCTCTGAGACTGTGCCAACACAGGGCGGAATACATGGTTCCCTGCTCCACGCAGTCCCCGTTCCCTTACCTGTGTTCCACACCCCTCCGCTGTGGCCAATGGATGCCGATCCTTGGGGATCCAGGAGTTCACGAAATGGGCATTCCCAGCCGCAATGGCGACCCCCAACAGCACATCTGGAAAGCCCTCCCCCACCCCCGCCAGGAGCCGACCCCCAAAGCGAATGGAACCCCACCCCGCCCCGCACCGCCAGGTTTCGCCCCGGCCCTGCCGGGCTCCCGGTGGGTTCCCAGCAATATTGGCGACCCCCGGGAGCACAACAGGGACCGACCCCCCACCCACAGTGAGCGGAATCTCGACCTGTGCAGCCCAGGTTTACCCCACCCTGGCTGCGCTCCCGGCGCGTTTCCAGCTGCAGTGGCCATCTCCGAGAGCACAACTGGGAAGCCCTCCCCTACCCCCGTCAGGAGCCGACACCCGCCCTGCACCACCCGGGTTCGCCCCGCCCCTGCCGCGCTCCAGGGGCGCTGCCCACCTTCACCAGTGGCTCTCGGTGAGCCCCGTCCCCACGCCCGGTTCCAGGAGAGGCTCTCGGACCTCGCTGCTGCCGCCAGGTCAAACATGAGGACAATACATACACCCCACAGAGACAATCCAAGCTGTCTGTGATTTAGGGATAAAACGAGGACTACAGATAGGCAAGATGACCTGACCTAGGAGGGCCATGATATTCTATAGAACCAGACAAAGTTGGTTACCAAGGAAACTTTTTTCCTTGGAACCCGGAAAACTGGTTCTTTGCATATGCAATGACCAACAATTGGCTTGTTACCCAAGCCTGCCTTACTGCCACCCCCATCCCCCCACTCCCCAGAAGACTGGCTCAAAGAAATATTTTAAATCTCAGGCGGAAACCTGGAAGATGTCTTGTCTGTCTGTTTGGATTAAGGTATGTGTCAGTGTGAGCCCTGTGTTTTTTGATAATATTGCTCAAGTTCTGAGTTCTGATTTCAATGGTCTCAAGACAAGGCAGCCCTTCCAAATCAAACTGCTGGAAATACAAGAAAACATTGACCTAAATGAATGTCAGAGTCCCGTGAACTGGGAACTAGTCAATATTAAATATCTAGTATTTTTGGTTTTGCTCCTCCATTATAGACATGTCTAAGAGTCAACAACATTAAGCACAACATGTTCATAGTGCCTAGGTTTCTTTTGAGGTAAAAATTGCTCTATTGTTATATGTGTCACAAGCTTGTCAGCAAGAAACTACCTGGAAACGACAACAACAAAAGTAAAAAATGTAAATGTGATATGAGCTTTTAGACAAACTCTTTACAATAATTATACTCTAAAATATCTGCCTCTCATAGTCTTGATTGAAGGCAGAGGAGAAGGGGATGACAGAGGATAAGATGGTTGGATGGCATCACTGACTCGATGGACATGAGTTTGAGCAAGCCCCTGGAGCTGGTGACGGACACGGAAGCCTGGCGTCCTTCAGGCCACGGGGTCCCAAAGAGTCAGACACGACTGAGCAACTGAACTGAACTGAACTAACAAACGTTTCTCCAGGTGTTTTGGTTACCCGAGTTTCTATCCTTGTGACGACAGTGTATTGAATAGCTAGGTCATTTCCAAATAAATGAAAGTTCTGAAACATTCACGACTTGAAAGGACCTCCCTTTTACACAGAAACAAAAGAGATTTTTGACTCTCCATGAATAGTGTCTGGCACCATCCTGACATGTTAAATGTAAGAAAGCAATTGTTTTGTTTTGTTTTGTTCTGTTCTTGGGGGTGGGGGGAGGGGGGCGGGCTATAGCGAATGCCAATATAAAAGTCAGTTCTTGGTTGCTGAAGGGAAATGTATGACTTGTTATTACAAGAAAGTATGTGGAATGCAATGGCACTTGAGGAAGGAAAACAAAGTAGTTCTGTCTTACAGGTGGCCTTTTCAGGATGGGAGAAGCAAAGGAATGGGTACAGAACGGGATAAGGAGGTTGTAGGGAAAGCGGACCCCCAGAAAAGAGTTCTGTGCCTAGCACAAGTTTTCTTGAGATGTCGAAATGCCTTTGCTAATGGAGTTTTAGTTTCTTTACCTCTTAAGTGATCTCTTCTAGGTTGACCTAGAACAGAAATCTTTTGTTAGCTTTGGCTAAGTGGAGAAGTAGTGTTTCACGGTGACATATGTGATCCTTCCTGACTGTTTGCAGCCCTTTTGATATCGATGCACTGCTTCTGCTGCTGCTGCCGCCGCCGCTGCTGCTAAGTCGTTTCAGTCGTGTCCGACTCTGTGCGACCCCATAGACGGCAGCCCACGAGGCCCCGCAGTCCCTGGGGTTCTCTAGGCAAGAACACTGGAGTGGGTTGCCATTTCCTCCTCCCATGCATGAAAGTGAAAAGTGAACGTGAAGTCGCTCAGTGGTGTCCGACTCTTAGCGACCCCGTGGACTGCAGCCTACCAGGCTCCTCCATCCATGGGATTTTCCACGCAAGAGTACTGGAGTGGGGTGCCATTGCCTTCTCCCATATCTATGCACAAGCCTGCCTAAATCATTGACTTCCAGCTAGCTTTGGGATGCCAATGACCATCCACCCTTACAAGGCAACAGAGAAGAGAAAAACACTTACCACAGGAGGTCCTGGTAAGGAACGAGGAACTAACAAGCTCCCGCCAACCAGGATTCTGCAGAGGTCAACAAGAGGTCAGTAAGAGATGGAAGACTGCAGTCCAGAGGTCCTAGCAACTTCCATCTTGCAGCAGAGACCTAGCATAGTCAAAACGAATTCAATGTTGCAAAAAATAAGTAAACAAATAAAGGACAGAAGTTCTTTGAACACATGACTGAGATTAGGGGTGAGGCAGTACATGTACGGTGCCCGGAAAATCTTAAAGTATGAGAAAGGAAAGAAATTAAAGACAACTATCAAGCTGTCCAAACTGATAAAAACGAAAGATTACACGGTTTTTTCTGTATATATTACCAGATAATAATCTGAAAAGGAATTAAAAAAAATTCCCTTTCAATAATGTCAACATGAATACAACACTTTGCCATGGATGTAACGAGGATGACAAGACTGGCACACTGGAACTTATACACCCTGGCTGAAAACTATCCTGAATACATGGACAGGTATTCCATAACAATGGAAAGACTTAAGATGGCAATACCATGGAATGCATCTTCAATCTGAAATGAAGATTTGATACGATTTGATTGCTCAGAGCTTTTGTGTCATCAATTGTTATTAAAGTATAAATGAGATAGAGAAAACTGCTGACTTAGATTTGAGGCGGGGTGTACGCCCTGCTGGTCTCTAGCCAGATATTCTACAGGCACTAGCAGTCAGCTAAGGAAAGAAAGGCACTGTCTCAGGGAATGGCACCAGGCCCCTCCCCCACGACATGCCTTGAGGTCACATTGGCAGCAGGTGAGTCATCCTGGGCCAAAAACTGATTGACATGAATCTTGAAGAAAGGCAGTATTCCAGGCAAATATATCATTTCCTTAACATAGATTAGGAGAACAAGGTACGAGGAAAACATACTGTTTTGTTCAAGTCGCTTCTGAGCCTACTGGGGGAACCGACCTGAAGCCAGAGTCCAGCAGATATACATAGGATATTTACATCGCTTAAGACAAACATTTCCTCAGGAACAAATGCATTGCTTAGCTCAAGGTTTGTCTGCGAAATTCTTACACATCAGGAGATGGCTCCGAGCTGGGTTTCTACACACAAGAACATGAATGCAAAGGACAAGCCTGCACAGCCCATCTGCCCCCCTCCCCCACAGCCAGCAGCATTTCCAAGTGACCTCCTAAGGCCTTCCCCAAAATACAGGGGCACCTCTGGGTTTCCTGTTTCAAGCACTTAGAACACTTTTCTTAAAAAAAAAAAAAAATCCTGCACACTTCTTGATAGAATGCCACAGTGCAAGGAAAACAGGCCTTCAATACTTAAACCTCCCTGTGCCAAACACTTGGGGCTTGGTTCTGTTTTGTTTTGTTTTTTAATTACACCACCACGTAATTTAAACTTTTTACAATTTCTAATTATTCAGTACCAAAACACCAAACTTTTATTGCACAAGGTCCCCATGAAAAGGCCCACGCATCAGGACAGCCACAGATTCTGCCATGAAAGGGCAGCAAGGTGCCCTCCCCCCTTCTTTGCTGCCTGGGCGGCCACCAGGGTTTGAAATCCATGCACCCTACTAAGTTTCTAGGGTGCAATCCGTGGACCCTTCCCTTTCCCATCCCAGCAGGTGCTCAAGGGCCCGCTGGCTTACAAAGTGCCAGAAGCAGGGCTGGGCCAGCCGGCCAGAGTTCAGTGTTCTGTCCCTTGGACTTCCAGGGGACACTAGGCTGCTTGGGAAAACCGTGCAGACTGAGATTTTTCAGCAAAGGGGTGGAGCGGTAAAGGCCTTGACACCAAGGGCGAGGCCTTTCTGCGACCGCCAGGTTGGGGAGCTCCGAGAATGTGCCAACAGAGGGCGGAATACTTGGTTCCCTGCTCCAAGCAGTCCCAGTTCCCTGACCTGTGGCCCGCAGCCCTCCGCTGCACGCACTAGATGTGGATCCTTGGGGACACAGGAGCGTAGGAAATGGGCGTTCCTAGCCGCAGTGGCGACCCCCGAGAGCACAACTGGGACCGAACCCCCACCCACAGCCATCTAAATCTCGACCCGCGCAGCCCAGGTTTACCCCGCCCCGGGTGCGCTCCCGGCGCGTTTCCAGCCGCAGTGGCCACCACCGAGAGCACAACTGGGAAGCCCTCCCCCACCCCCGCCAGGAGCCGAACCCCGCCCCGCGCCACCCGGGTTCACCCCGCCCCTGCCGCACTCCCAGCGCGTTTCCAGCTGCAGTGGGGACCCCCGAGAGCACAACTGTTACTGCCCCCCACCCCCTCCCAACCAGAACCCCGACCCGCGCCGCCCGGGATCGCCCCGCCCCTGGCGCGCTCCCGGGGCGTTGCCCACTTCCACCAGGGGCTCCTGGTGAGCCCCGTCCCCACGCCCGGTTCCAGGAGAGGATCTCGGACCTCGCTACTGCCGCCAGGTCAAACACGAGGACAATACATCCACCCCACAGAGACAATCCAAGCTGTCTATGATTTAGGGATAAAATGAGGACTACAGAAAGGAAAGATGTCCTGACCTAGGAGGGCCATGAGAGTCTATAGATCCAAACAAAATTGGGTACCAAGGAAACTTTTTTCCTTGGAACCCGGAAAGCTGGTTCTTTGCATATGCAATGACCAACAATTAGCTTGTTACCCAAGCCTGCCTCGCTGCCACCCCAACTCCCCCCCCACTCCCCAGGAAAACGGCTCAAAGAAATATTTTAAATCTCAGGCGGAAAACTGGAAGATGTCTTGTCTGTCTGTCTGGATTAAGGTATGAGTCAGTGTGAGCCTTGTGTTTTTTGATAATACTGCTCAAGTTCTGAGTTCTGATTTCAATGGTCTCAAGACAAGGCAGCCCTTCCAAATCAAACTGCTGGAAATACAAGAAAACATTGACCTAAATGAATGTCAGAGTCCCGTGAACTGGGAACTAGTCAATATTAAATATCTAGTATTTTTGGTTTTGCTCCTCCACTATAGACATGTCTAAGAGTCAACAACATTAAGCACAACATGTACATAGTGCCTAGGTTTCTTTTGAGGTAAAAATTGCTCTATTGTTATATGTGTCACAAGCTTGTCAGCAAGAAAGTACCTGGAAACAGCAACAACCAATGTAAAAAATGGAAATGTGATATGAGCTTTTAGATAAACTCTTAACAATAATTATACTCTAAAATATCCGCCTCTCATAGTCTTGATTGAAGGCAGAGGAGAAGGGGATGACAGAGGATAAGATGGTTGGATGGCATCACTGACTCGATGGACATGAGTTTGAGCAAGCCCCTGGAGTTGGTGATGGACACGGAAGCCTGGCGTCCTGCAGGCCACGGGGTCCCAAAGAGTCAGACTCGACTGAGCAACTGAACTGAACTGAACTTACAATCGTTCCTCCAGGTGTTTTGGTTACCTGAGTTTCTATCCTGGTGCTAAACTAAGTGACGACAGTGTATTGAATAGCTAGGTCACTTCCAAATAAATGAAACTTCTGAAACATTCACGACTTGAAAGGACCTCCCTTTTACACAGAAACAAAAGAGATTTTTGACTCTGCATGAATAGTGACTGGCACCATCCGAACATATTAAATGTAAGAAAGCAATTTTTTTGTTTTGTTTTGTTTTGTTCTGTTCTTGCAGGAAGCGGGGTGGGCGCTATTATCACTGATAGGTATGCTCACCAATCTATCAAATGCCAATATAAGAGTCAGTTCTTGGTTGCTGAAGGGAAATGTATGACTTGTTATTACAAGAATGTGTGGAATGCAATCACACTTTAAGAAGGAAAACGAAGTAGTTCTGTCTTACAGGTGGCATTTTCAGGACGGGAGAAGCAAAGGAATGGGTACAGAATGGGATAAGGAGGTTGTAGGGAAAGTAGGCCCCCAGAAAAGAGTTCTGTGCCTAGCACAAGTTTTCTTGAGATGTTGAACTGCCTTTGCTAATGGAGTTTAAGTTTCTTTACCTCTTAAGTGATCTCTTCTAGGTTGACCTAGAACAGAAATCTTTTGTTAGCTTTGGCTAAGAGGAGAAGTATTGTTTCACGGTGACATATGTGATCCTACCTGACTGTTCTCATCCCCTTTGATATCTATGCACTGTTGCTGCTGCTGCTGCAGCTGCTAAGTGGTTCAGTTGAGGCCGACCCTGTGCCACGCCATAGATGGCAGCCCACCAGGCCCCGCAGTCCCTGGGGTTCTCTAGGCAAGAACACTGGAGTGGGTTGCCATTTCCTCCTCCTATGCATGGAAGTGAAAAGTGAAAATGAAGTCGCTCAGTGGTGTCCGACTCTTAGCCACCCCATGGACTGCAGCCTACCAGGCTCCTCCGTCCTTGGGATTTTCCAGGAGTGGGGTGCCATTGCCTTCTCCCATATCTATGCACAAGCCTGCCTAAATAATTGACTTCTAGCCAACTTTGGGATGCCCATGACCACCCACCCTTACCAGGCAACAGAGAAGACAAAAAACACTTACCACAGGAGGTTCTGATAAGGAACAAGGAACTAACAAGCTCCCACCTACCAGGAATCTGCAGAGGTCCACAAGAGGTCAGCAAGAGATGAGAGACTGCAGTCCAGAGGTCCTAGCTACTTCCATCTAGCAACAAACACCCAGCATAGTCAAAACGATTTCAATGTTAAAGAATAAATAAATAAATAAATAAAAGGACAGAAGTTCTTTGAACACATGTCTGAATTTAGGGGTGAGGCATTACATATGTGTCCCAGGATAATCTTAAAGTGTCAGAAAGTAAAGAAATTAAAGACAACTATCAAGCTGTCCAAACTGATAAAAATGAATGATTACACAGTTTTATCTGTATACATTAGCAGATAATAATCTGAAAAGGAATTTTAAAAAATTCCCTTTCAATAATATCAACATGAATAAAACACTTTGCCATGGATGTAACGAGGATGACAAGACTGGCACACTGGAAATTATACACCCTGGCTGAAAACTATCCTGAATACATGGACAGATATTCCATAACGATGGAAAGACTTAAGATGGCAATACCATGGAATGCATCTTCAATCTCAAATGAAGATTTGATATGATTTGATCGCTCAGAGCTTTTGTGTCATCAAGTGTTATTAAAGTATTAAAGAGATAGAGAAAGCTGCTGACTTAGACTTGAGGCGGGGTGGGGGGGGTAGTAAGAGTACCCCCTGCTAGTCTTTAGCCAGATATTCTACAGGCACTAGCAGTCAGCTAAGGAAAGAAAGGAACTGTTTCAGGGAATGGCACCAGGCCCTTCCCCCACGACATGCATTGAGATAATATTGGCAGCAGGTGAGTCATCCCGGGCCAAAACTTGATTGACATGAATCTTGAAGAAAGGCAGTATTGCAGGCAAATATATCATTTCCTTAACATAGATAAGGAGAACAAGCTAGGAGGAAAACATGCTGTTTTGTTCAAATCGCTTCTGAGCCTTTTGGGGGAACCGACCTGAAGCCAGAGTCTAGCGGAAATACATAGGATATTTACATCGCTTAAGACAAACATTTTCTTAGGAAAAAATGCATTGCTTAGCTCAAGGTTTGTCTGCGAAATTCTTACACATCAGGAGATGGCTCCGAGCTGGGTTTCCACACACAAGAACATCCATGCAAAGGACAAGCCTGCACAACCCATCTGCCGCCCTCCCGCACATCCAGCAGCATTTCCAAGTGACCTCCTAAGGCCTTCCCCAAAATACAGGGGCACTTCTGGGTTTCCTGTTTCCCTCACTTCGAACACTTTTCTTAAAAAAAAAAAATCCTGCACACTTCTTGATAGAATGCCACAGTGCAAGGAATACAGTCCTTCAATATTTAAACCTCCATTTGCAAAACACTTGGAGCTTGGTTTTGTTTTGTTTTGTTTTTTAATTACACCACCACATAATTTAAAGCTTTTACACGTTCTAATTATTCAGTTCCAAAACACCAAACTTTTATTGCACAGGGTCCTCATGAAAAGGCCCACGCAGCTGGACAACCACAGATTCTGCCATGAAAGGGCAGCAAGGTGCCCTCCCCCCTTCTTTGCTGCCTGGGCGGCCACCAGGGTTTGAAATCTATGCACCCTACTAAGTTTCTAGGGTGCAATCCGTGGACCCTTCCCTTTCCCATCCCAGCAGGTGCTCAAGGGCCCGCTGGCTTACAAAGTGCCAGAAGCAGGGCTGGGCCAGCCGGCCAGAGTTCAGTGTTCTGTCCCTTGGACTTCCAGCAGACAGTAGGCTGCTTGGAAGAACCGCGCAGACTCGGAGATTTTTCAGCAGAGGGGTGGAGCGGTAAAGGCCTTGACCCCAAAGGCAAGGCCTTTCTGCGACCTCCAGGTTGGGGAGCTCCGAGAATGTGTCAACAGACGGCGGAATACTTGGTTCCCTGCTCCACGCAGTCCCAGTTCCCTTACCTGTGGTCCGCAGCCCTCCACTGCACCCACGGGATGGCGATCCTTGGGGACCCAGGAGCGGACGAAATGGGCGTTCGCAGCCGCAGTTGCAACCCCCGAGAGCGCAACTGGGAACCCCTCCCCATCCCACCCATGAGCCGACCCCCGCCCCGCGCCCCCAGGGTTAGCCCCGCCCCTGCCGCGCTCCCGGCGCGTTCCCAGCCGCAGTGGCGACCCCCGGGAGCACAACTGGGACCGACCCCCACCCAAAGCCATCGGAATCTCGACCCGCGCAGCCCGGGTTTACCCAGTCCCGGGTGCACTCCCGGCGCGTTTTCAGCCTCAGTGTCCACCTCCGAGAGCACAACTGGGAAGCCCGCCCCCACCCCCGCCAGAAGCCGACCCCCGCCCCACGCCGCCCGCGTTCGCCCCGCCCCTGCACGGTCCAGGTAACTTCCCAGCTTCTAGCGTTCACGCCCGGGTAGGAGCAGGATGTAGGAGTATGGGAGATGTGTCTGGAGCCTGACAGCCTCAGCTCCGCTCAGGCCTGCCCTTTGGACCTAGGAGCCAGGCCAACTTGCAGAGGGCTTAGGGCCCCATTGTATGCAAACTACCAAGGCCTACCGCAAGGAGAGCTCTGTCCGAGGGAAGGGAAGCGCCCCAGGCTGCATTCCCAAGCTGTTGTTTAGCCGCCCAGACTCAGCGCTGCACAGGGGTAATCAGGCTCTCTGTGCCCGCAGCTTCACACACAGGTGTGTCTCCGTAGGAATCAAGAAAGATCCTGACAGAGTGAGGTTCATTAGAGCTATACTAAAGAGCAAAGGCTTGTCCATGTGGTCTTGCCTTCCCCTGTGCCTTTGGGTCTCCAGGCTCGGCCCCAGCTCCGTGGAAACAACCCCTGAGAAAATATCTTCAAGATCCACTTTTCCCAGTGTCTGGGAACCGGGGTTCGTAGGAGGAGAGAAAAGCACGCCTCCATAGGGAACGAAAAGGCAGCCCACCTGCCTGTGTTTTGAAGCCTGTATTTGGAAGGAATGGGTTAGCTTCTCCTAAAGGAGACCTCCAGATCTGCTCAGAAGTCGGTAATTCCAGAGGCAGGGTACTGGTTCCTGACTGCCCTTTGCTAGCCTTGCAAAGATATTCCTAGATTCTAGAGTTATTTTCCATGAAGGAGCAGGCTTCGGGAATGTGTCAGACGGGACTGGCTCCTTATTGACCTCAGCTCAGCTATTGCCATTCCATTCAAACTAGGACAAGGCCCTACTTTATGAAGGGTAAGGGTCTTCTTCTTTGCAAACTGCCAAGGGCTACAGCAATGAGACCTCTGTCAAGGTGAGGGAAGCCTAAGAGGATGGATTCTCAAGCAGGTGCTTTGCCACAAAGCATCAGCACCCCACGGAGAGAATCAAGCTCCCTGTGCACCAATGTTGGGAGTGTAGCTTCACACACAGAGTTGTCTCTATAGGAGCCAAGAATGTTCCTGAGAGATTAGGTTCACTAAACCTCTCCTACAGAGCATAGACCTGTCCATGTGGTTTTGCCTTCCCCTGTGAGTTGGGTCCTCGAGGTCTGCCACACCTCCGGGGAAACTGTCCCTGAGAAAAGATCTCCAGGAACCGCTTCGCTGAGGCTGGGAAACGCTGTTCACAGGAAGTAAGGCAAGCGAATCTCCTGCAGAGAAAAAGAGGCCTTACTGTCCCTGGAGGAGCAGGCTGCCAGAGTGTGTGAAACCTGACTGTTGCCTTACTGGCCTCAGTTCCACCATTGCCTGTTCCTCCGAACTAGGACCCAGGCCTATTTGGAGAAGCGTTTGGCTGCGGATTTCTACAAAGTGCCAAGGGCTACAGCAGTGAGAATTCTCTCAGCGGTAAGGGAGAGCATTTTATGGATTCTCAAGCTGTTTTCTGAACGACAGGGTCAAAATGAACTGAGAGAATCAGGCTCTCTGTGCCCCTATGTTAGGTACGCAGCTTCACACACAGAAGTGTCTCTATAGGAGCCAAGAATGTTCCTGAGAGATGAGGTTCACTAGAAGTCTGCTACAGAGCATAGACCTGTCCATATGGTTTTGCCTTGCCCTGTGAGTTGGGTCCCCGAGGTCCGCCCCAGCTCAGGGGAAGGAGCCCCTGAGAAAAGATCTCCAGGGACCGCTATTCCCCCAGGCTGGCAAACGCAGTTCACAGGAGGTAACACAAGCGAGCCTCCTGCAAGGCACAACAGGCCTTAGTCTCCCTGGACGATCAGGCTGCCAGAGTGTGTGAGACCTGACTGGTGCCTTACTGGCCTCAGCTCCGCCATTGCGTGTTTCTCCGAACTAGGACCCAGGCCTACTAGGAGAAGGGTTTGGGTATGGATTTCTAAATACTGCCAAGGGGTATAGCAATGAGAAGTGTGTCACGGGTAAGGAAGAATATTGTATGGATTTTCAAGCTGTTGTTTGAACGACAGCTTCAAAGCTGCACAGAGAGAATCAGACTCTGTGTCTCCATGTTCGGTACACAGCTTCACAGACAGGGGTGTCTCCATAGGAAACAAGAACGTTCCTGACAGAGTGAAGTTCACTAGAGCTCTCCTAGAGAGCAAAGACTTGTCCATGTGGTTTTTCTTCCCCTGTGCGTTTGGGGCTCCAGGCTCGGCCCCAGCTCCGTGGAAACAACCCCTGAGAAAAGATCTTCAAGATCCGCTTTTCCCAGAGGCTGGGATGTGGGGTTCATAGGAGGCGGGAAAAGCAGGCCTCCTTCAGAGAGCAAGAGGCAGCCAAGCGGCCTGCGTTTGGAAGCCTCTATTTGGAAGAATGGGTTAGCTTCCCCTAAGGGAGACCTCCAGATCTGTTCAGAAGTCGGTAATTCCAGAGGCAGGGTGCAGGCTCCTGACTGCCCTTTGCCAGCCTTGCAGAGACATTCCTAGATTACAGCGTTATTTTCCATGAAGGAGCAGGCTTCGGGAATATGTCAGACTTGACTGGCGCCTTATTGGCCTCAGCTCAGCTCTTGCCTTTCCTTTCAAACTAGGACAAGGGCCCACTTTATGAAAGGTAAGGGTCCTCTTCTTTCCAAACTGCCAAGGGCTACAGCAATGAGACCTCTGTCAAGGCGAGGGAAGCGTAAGCTGATGGATTCTCAAGCAGGTGCTTTGCCACAAAGCATCAGCACCCCACGGAAAGAATCTGGCTCCCTTTGTCCCTACGTTGCGTGTGTAGCTACACGCACAGAGGTGTCTCGATAGGAGCCAAGAATGTTCCTGAGAGAGGAGGTTCACTGTTGGGGGCCAGAGTGAGGCACTCCGCCCATGGCAAAGGTCATGAGGAAGGAGGCTCGACATACGCAAAGGCGGGATCGAGCCTCAGGAGTCCCCCTGGAAATCCTCGAGCATCTACCCCCATAACCAGAGCCTGCCTACCTTACTACTTTGTGCTCTCACCTACACCTCTGACTTTACGGGGGGCTGTCCCCCACCACCTCTTTCGGAGAAGGAGTTAACCTAGAGCTCCAGTTGATAAAAACCCCTGGGTGTGACAAGAGTGTTTTAACCTACAAACTCCTCTGAAGGTTCTCTAGCCTGCCTGACAGGCTTGTCCGGCCACATGTGATTGCTCACAGCCTCCCAACCATGAGAGGCACGAGATGCTTTAAACCTTCTAAAAACAGGTTCCTTAGAAAAGTTAGAAAATTATTAGTATAAGTATAATGGGCTGATTAGAAATCATATTGGTGAAGGGTTTTTCATTTGTTGAGCTGATGTTTACTGCTAAGTCTCCACATCCCCTGCCCTTATACACATTAATGAATATATAGAAGAAATAAGTATTAACCTTTGATATAAATCACGTTAGACCTTAGGCTAAGTAAATTCTTTCCTTAACTAAAACCCACTACACCCTCACCCTATAGGAATGTAACTTTATTTGGGTGGCGTCTGTTTTAAGAATAATCACCCCTGGAGAAATAAGTGTCCTGGTTGACTGACCGCTGTCACAAGGAGAGGGTCGTAAATTGTCAGCAGGCCCCCCGGCCAGAAGATGATGTAACACCCCTAAGACCTCTGTATACTTTTGTATGAAGCACCTGACTTTGATAAAAGTCAGGACTGCTGACCCCACGTGACTTTTGCATAACATCTCAGTGTATAAAAGTAGACCATGGAAAATAAAGAATTGGGATCAGTTTCTCGAAATACTGGTCTCCCCATGTCTCTCTCTCTCTCTCACTCTGGTTGAGTTCCATCTGGAGCGCGGAACCCACCAAGCTTACTAATTTTGCCTGGTCTTCTAAGATCCGACCGGGGAGGCCTCAGTGTCTCCTCTCCTTCGGGAGAACGGAAGGACGCCTGTGGCCTACGTAAGTGGTGCAAGCTTCTTGTCTTGAAGTTTTATTGGTCCCCCGCGTAAACCAAGCTACTCAGCCTCTTTTCTCCACTGAATTTTCCTACTGAGCTATCCTCATTTTATTACTCTTTATATCCTTAATTAACGTTTAATTAAGCAGTTGTTCCCTGACCCTCGCCTACGCCGTCTCTGCTTCGAATACCCTGGATCAGCTGGGGCTGGACCCCGGCAGTTCACTAGAGATCTCCTACAGAGCATAGACCTGTCCATTTGGTTTTGCCTTCCCCTGTGAGTTGGGTCCCCGAGGTCCGCCCCAACTCCGGGGAAACAGCCCCTGAGAAAAGATCTCCAGGAACTGCTTTCCGCCCAGGCTGGGAAACGCTGTTCACAGGAAGTAAGGCAAGCAAGCCTCCTGAAGGGAAATAGAGGCCTTACTGTCCCTGGAGGAGCAGGCTGCCAGAGTGTGTGACACCTGACTGGTGCCTTACTGGCCTCAGCTCCGCTATTGCATGTTCATCTGAACTTGAACCCAGGCCTACTTGGAGAAGTGTTTGTGTGCCGATTTCCAGAAGCTGCGAAGGGCTACAGCAATGATAACTCTCTCAGTGGTAAGGGAGAGCATTGTGTGGATTCTCAATTTGTTGTTTGAACGACAGCGTCAAAGCTGCACAGAGAGAATCAGGTCTCTGTGTCTCTATGTTGGCAATGCAGCTTCCCACACAGAGATGTCCCCGTTGGAGCCAAGAACATTCCCCACAGACTGAGGTTCACTAGAGCACTCCTAGAGAGCAAAGACTTATCCATGCGGTTTTCCCTTCCCCTGTGCGTGTGGGTCTCTGGGATCAGCCCCTGCTCCTTGGAAACAGCCTCTGAGAAAAGATCTCCAAGAACCTCTTATCACCCAGGCTGGGAAGTGGAGTTCACAGGAGGTGGGATAAGCAAGCTTCCTTCGGCAAGAAGAGACAGCCAACCGGACTGTGTTTGGAAGCCTATATTTGCAAGGAATGGGTTAGTTTCTCCTGACCGAGACCGCCAGATGTGCTGAGAAGATAGAAATTCCAGAGGCAGGGTCGAGGTTCCTGACTGCCCTTTGCCAGCCTTGCAAAGGCATTCCCAGATTCTAACGTTATTTTCCATGAAGGAGCAGGCATCGGGAATATGTCAGACTTGACTGGCGCCTTACTGGCCTCAGCTCAGCTACTGCCTTTCCATTCAAACAAGGACAAGGGCCTACTTGGTGAAGGGTAAGGGTCTGCTTCTTTCCAAACTGCCAAGGACTACAGCAATGAGACCTCTGTCAAGGTGAGGGAAGCCTATGCGGATGGATTCTTAGCAGGTGCTTTGCCACAAAGCATCAGCACCCACGGAGAGAATCAGACTCCCTTTGCCACTATGTTGGGTGTGTAGCTTCATGCACAGAGGTGTCTCTGTAGAAGCCAAGAATGTTCCTGAGAGACGAGGTTCACTAGAGCTCTCCTACAGAGCATAGACCTGTCCATGTGGTTTTGTCTTCCCCTGTGAGTTGGGCCCCCGAGGTCCGACCCAGCTCCAGGGAAACAGCCCCTGAGAAAAAATCTCCAGGAACAGCTTTGCGCCCAGGCTGGGAAATGCAGTTCACAGGAGGCAAGGCAAGCGAGCCTCCTACAGGGAAATAGAGGCCTTACTGCTCCTGGACGATCAGACTGCAAGAGTGTGTGAGACCTCACTTGTGCCTTACTGGCCTCAGCTCTGCTGTTGCCTGTTATTCCGAGCTAGGACCCAGGCCTACTTGGAGAAGGGTTAGGGTGCGGATTTCTACAAACTGTCAAGGACGACAGCAATGAGAATTCTCTTAGCAGTAAGGGAGAGCATTGTATGGATTCTCAAGCTGTTGTTTGAATGACAGCTTCAAAGCTACACAGAGAGAATCAGGCTCTCTGTTCCCCTATTTTGGCTGTGCAGCTTCACACACAGAATTTGACTCTGTTGGAGCCAGAAATATTCCTGAAAGACTTAGGCTCACCAAAGCTGTCCTCCAGAGCAAAGACATTAGATGTGGTTTTGCCTTCCCTTGCCAGTATGGGTCCCCTAGCTTGGCCCCAGCTCCGGGGATACAGCCTCTGAAAAAAATCTTCCAAGAAGCGATTTTCCTCCAGGCTGTTAAGCGGAATTCGCAGTTTGCAAGTTAAGGAAGCCTGCTTCGTGGAAGAGCAAGCAGCCAACTGGCCCTGTGTTAGGAAGCCTGTATTTGAAAGGAATGGGTTAGCTTCTACAGCGGGAGAACCTCAGATCTGCTCAGGGGGCTGAAATACTAGAGTCAGGGTCGAGGTTCTCCCTTGTCCTTTGCGCACCTTGCAAAGACATTCCTAGCTTCTAGCGTTAGTGTCCCTGTAGTAGCAGGCTGCAGGAGCGTGTGATAAATGACTGCCACGTTCCTGTCCTCAGCTCCGCTATTGACTTTCTATTCGAACTAGAACCCAGGCCTACTTTGAGAGGGGTTAGGGTCCAGTGTTTTCAAACTGCCAAGGGCTACGGCAATGCGAGCTCTGTCAGAGGTAAGAAAAGAGCAATTGGTTGGATTCTTCAGCTGCTGCGTGTCTGCACAGCTTCCGCGCCGCATGGAGAGCATGAGGCTCCTTGTGGCCCTATTTTGGGTATGCAGCAACATGCACACAGAATGTCTGTGTTCACTTATGTACAGGCTTATGAACACTAGAGCTCTCCTACAGAGCAAAGACCACTCAGTGGGCTCCAAGAGATACCTGTCGCGACTCGAGAAGAGAGTGGAGTCCTTTGCTTCCCCTCGAGATGAGGCCTGACTCCCCGGGTGTGTATGGAATGCAACCCCAAATCCCTGTCGCCTATGGAGAGGAACATTAAGTCCTGGATACAAGCCTAGATGAGGTCTAGTTTGCCCTTCAGTGAATGGAGCCCAATCCCCAGCTCTCCCTGGCAACTCGAATGGAAGATTAGACTTCCTGGGCCAACACAAGAGGAAGCCTGAATTCCCCGTCGTAACTCGAGAATCCCACCGCAACTCGAGAAAAACCACGTGCTTCCCTCGTCATCGCAAGATGAGGCCCTTTGTCCGCTACAGCATCTCAACAGAAGTCCCACGTTCCATCCTGAAGTGCGAAACGGTACTTGGTACCCTTGATGCGACCCCAAAAGTTCCGCGACATACCAGACTCACTCAAGGGGAACACCGAGGTTCCCGGCACCACTTCATCTGAGCCCCTTCTCCTCTCCTGATTGCGACAGGAGGGTCGACTCCCCTTCTCTGTCTGCAAGGGGTTCCCGACCTTCCGGGCGCACCTCAGGATGAGGCCGGTCTCATGAGGAAGTTCGAGACATAGCCTCGTGGGTGGTGCCACATGTCGAAAGACCCCAATTTCAAGGTCCACTCTTGAAAAGAACCCGATGCCAGCACACCTCTTTGAAGGAAAACCTGTGGATGAAGGCACAACACGAAGGGGCACTGACACCCGCGTGCATCGTCCAGAAAAACCCGCAGGTCCCACAGACATTTCGACAAGTGGCCTGTCAACCTGTAAACAACTCGAAAGGCAAACGAAGGTCCATTCCTCAACAGAAGACTAGGTGTGACTCTCTTGTCACTATTCTGCAGGGACCACGGGTTCCGAGTCAGAAACGGAGAGCAAGCCTGAGGTTCCTGCGTCCACTCGAGATGAAGCCCTCTTCCATTGCACCACAACCAGTGGAGTCCCGAGAGGCCCCTACCAACTCCACAGTATCCCTGAGTTCTCAGAGGCACAAAAAGAAGCTCCCTGAGGTCACAGGCACAAGTCGAGGGACCCCTGGGTTTTCTGCCGTGACTCGAGAAAGACCTCGAGAGTGCTTCAAAATGTGTTGAGTCGCGATTCCCCTACCATGACTCAAGAGCCATGACACGCTCCCCCTCTCCACGCGCATGGAGACCTGACTAACATGGCACTGCACGAGAGGCTCCATGAGTTCCTCATCGTACCTCGTGAGGAAACCCACACTGGCGCGGCAGCTCGAGGAAACACATGAGACACCCCGGTCATCGCGAGATGAGGGCCTTATTTTCCTGCATGGCCTGGAGACCAATCACGAGTCCTCTCTCCAAACTGAAGAGGAGGCTGGACTCCCTTGAAGCCGCTCAGGGGGCTCCAAGAGATCCGCGTCGCGACTCGAGAGGAGAGCGGAGTCCTTGGCTTCCCCTCGAGACGAGGCCTGACTCCCCGGGGGAGGCTGGAATGCAACCCTGAGATCCCTGCCTATCCTGGAGAGGAATATTAGGTCCCGGACACACGCCTAGGTGAGGTCTGTTGGCCCCTGCAATGACTCGAGCGCAACCCCCAGCTTTCCCTCGCAACTCGAGGGGAAGATTGGGCTTCCCAGGGCCAACCCAAGAGGAAGGCTGAGATCCCCATCGTAACTCGAGAATGCCGCCGCAACTCGAGAAAAACCACGTGGTTCCCACCTCTTGGCAAGATGAGGCCCTTGCCCGCGACGGCGTCTCAATGAAAGTCCCCTGTTCCGCCCTGAAGGGCGAAACCGTCCCTGACAGACTTCCTGCGACCCCCAAAAGTCCCCTGACACGCTGGGTTCCCCCGAGGGGAACACCGAGGGTCCCGGCACCGCTTCCTCTGAGCCCCTTCTCCCCTCCTGATCGCGACAGGAGAGGCGATTCCCCTGCGTGGTCTGGAAGGGGTTCCCGGCCTTCCCGGCGCACCTCAGGATGAGGCCGGTCTCACGAGGAAATTCGAGACGAGCCACGTGGGTGGGGCCACATGCCGAACGCCCCCGATTCCCCGGTCCGCTCTTGAGAAGGACCCGAGGCCCGGACCCCTCTTCGAAGGCAACCCTGTGGGTGAAGGCACAACACGAAGGGGCACTGCCACCCCCGTGCATCGTCCGCAAAGACCCGCGGGTTCCACACACAGCTCGACGAGGGGCCTGAGACCCCTGAGCAACTAGAGAGGCCAGCGGGGTTCCCTTCCTCAGACAAGACGAGGCCTGACTCTCCTGTCCCAACTCTGCAGGGACCCTGCGGTCGGAGTCCGAAACGGAGAGGAAGCCTGAGGTTCCTGCCTCCCCTCGAGGTGAGGCCCTCTTCCGTTTCGCCAGACCCAGCACAGTCCCGAGGGGCCCCGCCACCTCCACAGGATCCCTCGCCTCTCAGAGGCACCCTGGCAAGTTCCCTAAGGTCCCCGGCAGAAGGCGAGGGAAACGAGGGTTTCCCGCCGCCCCCCGACAAAGACCTCGAGAGTCCTTCTTCAACGCGTCTCGAGGCCCTAGTCCCCTCCCGTGACTCGAGAGCCAGGACGCGCTCCCCCTCGCCAGGCGCATGGAGACCTGACTTCCCTGGCGCCGCACGAGAGGCTCCCTGAGATCCTCGTCGTGCCTCGGGAGAAAACCCCCACGGGCGCCGCAGCTCGAGGAAACCCCTGAGACGCCCCCGTCCTCGCGAGCTGAGGGCCTTCTTTTCCTGCATGCCCTGGAGAGCAATCCCGGGTCCTCTCTCCAAACGGAAGAGGAGGCTGGAATCCCTTGAGGCCGCTCAGGGGGCTCCAAGAGAACCGCGTCGCGACTCGAGAGGAGAGCGGAGTCCTTGGCTTCCCCTCGAGACGAGGCCTGACTCCCCGGGGGAGCCTGGAATGCAACCCCGAGATCCCTGCCTTCCCTGGAGAGGAATATTAGGTCCCGGACACACGCCTAGGTGAGGTCTCTTCGGCCCTGCAGTGACTCGAGCGCAACCCCCAGCTTTCCCTCGCAACCCGAGGGGAAGATTGGGCTTCCCAGGGCCAACCCAAGGGGAAGGCTGAGATCCCCGTCGTAACTCGAGAATGCCGCCGCAACTCGAGAAAAACCACGTGGTTCTCACCTCTTGGCAAGATGAGGCCCTTGCCCGCGACGGCGTCTAAAGGGAAGTCCCCTGTTCCGCCCTGAAGGGCGAAACGGTCCCTGACAGCCTTCCTGCGACACCCAAAAGTCCCCCGACACGCCGGGGTCCCTCGAGTGGAACACCGAGAGTCCAGGCTCCGCTTCCTCTGAGCCCCTTCTCCCCTCCTGATCGCGACAGGAGAGGCGATTCCCCTGCGTGGTCTGGAAGGTGTTCCCGGCCTTCCCGGCGCACCTCAGGATGAGGCCGGTCTCACGAGGAAATTCGAGACGAGCCACGTGGGTGGGGCCACATGCCGAACGCCCCCGATTCCCCGGTCCGCTCTTGAGAAGGACCCGAGGCCCGTACCCCTCTTCGAAGGCAACCCTGTGGGTGAAGGCACAACACGAAGGGGCACTGCCACCCCCGGGCATCGTCTGCAAAGACCCGCGGGTGCCACACACAGCTCGACGAGGGGCCTGAGACCCCCTGAGCAACTCGAGAGGCCAGCGGGGTTCCCTTCCTCAGACAAGACGAGGCCTGACTCTCCTGTCCCAACTCTGCAGGGACCCTGCGGTCGGAGTCCGAAACGGAGAGGAAGCCTGAGGTTCCTGCCTCCCCTCGAGGTGAGGCCCTCTTCCGTTGCGCCAGACCCAGCGGAGTTCCGAGCGCCCCGCCACCTCCACAGGATCCCTCGCCTCTCAGAGGCACCCTGGCAAGTTCCCTAAGGTCCCCGGCAGAAGGCGAGGGAAACGAGGGTTTCCCGCCGCCCCCGAGAAAGACCTCGAGAGTCCTTCTTCAACGCGTCTCGAGGCCCTAGTCCCCTCCCGTGACTCGAGAGCCAGGACGCGCTCCCCCTCGCCACGCGCATGGAGATCTGACTTCCCTGGCGCCGCACGAGAGGCTCCCTGAGATCCTCGTCGTGCCTCGGGAGAAAACCCCCACGGGCGCCGCAGCTCCAGGAAACCCCTGAGACGCGCCCGTCCTCGCGAGCTTAGGGCCTTCTTTTCCTGCATGGCCTGGAGAGCAATCCCGGGTCCTCTCTCCAAACGGAAGAGGAGGCTGGACTCCCTTGAGGCCGCTCAGGGGGCTCCAAGAGACCCGCGTCGCCACTCGAGAGGAGAGCGGAGTCCTTGGCTTCCCCTCGAGACGAGGCCTGACTCCCCGGGGGAGCCTGGAATGCAACCCCGAGATCCCTGACTTCCCTGGAGAGGAATATTAGGTCCCGGACACACGCCTAGGTGAGGTCTCTTCGGCCCTGCAGTGACTCGAGCGCATCCCCCAGCTTTCCCTCGCAACTCGAGGGGAAGATTGGGCTTCCCAGGGCCAACCCAAGAGGAAGCCTGAGATCCCCGTCGTAACTCGAGAATCCCGCCGCAACTCGAGAAATCACCACGTGGTTCCCACCTCTTCGGAAGATGAGGCCCTTGCCCGTGATGGCGTCTCAAGGGAAGTCCCCTGTTCCACCCTGAAGGGCGAAATGGTACCTGACAGCCTTCACGCGACCCCCAAAAGTTCCCCGACACGCCGGGTTCCCTCGAGGGGAACACCGAGGGTCCTGCCACCGCTTCCTCTGAGCGCCTTCTCCCCTCCTTATCGCGACAGGAGAGTCGATTGCCCTGCGTGGTCTTGAAGGGGTTCCCGGCCTTCCCCGCGCACCTCAGGATGAGGCCTGTCTCACGAGGAAATTCGAACCGAGCCACGTGGGTGGCGCCACATGCCGAACGACCCCAATTCCCCGGTCCGCTCTTGAGAAGGACCCGAGGCCCGGACCCCTCTTCGAAGGCAACCCTGTGGGTGAAGGCACTGCCTTCCCCCGTGCATCGTCCGCAAAGACCCGCGGGTTCCACACTCAGCTCGACGAGGGGCCTGAGACCCCCTGAACAACTCGTGAGGCAAGCGGGGTTCCCTTCCTCAGACAAGACGAGGCCTGACTCTCCGCTCCCAACTCTGCAGGGACCCTGAGATCGGAGGGTCTGAGTCAGAAACAGAGAGGAAGCCTGATGTTCCTGCCTCCCCTCGAGATGAGGCCCTCTTCCATTGCGCCAACCCCAGCGGAGTCCCGAGAGACCCCGCTAACTCCACAGGATCCCTCACCTCTCAGAGGCACCCTGGGAAGTTCCCTCAGGTCCCCGGCAGAAGTCGTGGGAAATAAGGGTTTCCCGCCGCCACTCGAGAAAGACCTCGATAGTCCTTCTTCAAAGTGTCTTGAGGCCCTTGTGCCCTCTCTGGACTAGAGAGCAATGATGCGCTCCCCCTCGCCTCGCGCATGCAGACCTGGCTTCCCTGGCGCCGCACTAGAGGCTCCCTGAGATCCTCGTCGTGCCTCGGGAGAAAACCCCCATGGGCGCCGCAGCTCGAGGAAACCCCCTAGACGCCCCCGTCCTCGCGAGCTGAGGGCCTTCTTTTCCTGCCTGGCCTGGAGAGCAATCCCGAGTCCTCTCTCCAAACTGAAGAGTAGGATGGAAGTTTGGGCTTCCCAGGGCCAACACAAGAGGAAGCCTGAAATCCACGTCGTAACTCGAGAATCCCGCCGCAACTCGAGAAAAACCACGTGGTTCCATCGTCTTCGCAGCATGAGGCCCTTGCCCGCCACAGCGTCTCAAAAGAAGTCCCACGTTCCTACTGAAGTGCAAAACGGTACTTGGCACCCATGATGGCACCCCTAAAGTTCCCCAACATACAGGCCTCACTCGAGGGTAACACCCATGTTCCCCGCACCACATCATTTGAGCCCCTTCTCCCCTCCTGATTGCAACAGGAGTGTCTTTTCTCCTGCTTTGTGTGGAAGGGGTTACCGATCTTCCCAGCGCACATCAGGATGAGGCCTGTCTCACGAGGAAATTGGAGATGTAGCCTCGTGGGTGGTGCCACATGCGGAAAGACCCCATTTCCCGGTCAGCTATTAATAAGAACCCGATGCCCGTACACGTCTTGGAATGCATCCCGTAGGATGAAGGCACAACAAGGAGGGACCCTGAACACCCGTGCATCTTTTGGAAAATTCTGCAGGTTCCACATACAGCTCGACAAGTGACCTGTTACCTCGTGAACAACTCGAGAGGCAAGCTAAGTTTCATTTCTCCACAGAATACGAGGCCTGACTCTCCTGTCCCAACTCTGCAGGAATCCTGAGATCGGAGTCTGAAATGGAGAGGAACCCTGAGGTTCCTTCCTCAACACGAGATGAGGCCCTCTTGTATTATACCACACCCAGTGGAGTCCCGAGAGGCCCCTCCCAACTCCACAGTATCAGTGTCTTCTCAGAGGCACCCTGAGCAACTCCCTGAGGTCACCGGCACAAGTCGAGGGAACACAGGGTATCCTGCCGCAACCCGAGAAAGACCTCAAGAGTCCTTCTTCAACGCGTCTTGAGGACGGATTCCCCTACCATGACTCGAGAGCCAGGACGCGCTCCCCCTCGCCAGGCGCATGGAGACCTGACTTCCCTGGCGCCGCACGAGAGGCTCCCTGAGATCCTCGTCGTGCCTCGGGAGAAAACCCCCACGGGCGCCGCAGCTCGAGGAAACCCCTGAGACGCCCCCGTCCTCGCGAGCTGAGGGCCTTCTTTTCCTGCATGCCCTGGAGAGCAATCCCGGGTCCTCTCTCCAAACGGAAGAGGAGGCTGGACTCCCTTGAGGCCGCTCAGGGGGCTCCAAGAGAACCGCGTCGCGACTCGAGAGGAGAGCGGAGTCCTTGGCTTCCCCTCGAGACGAGGCCTGACTCCCCGGGGGAGCCTGGAATGCAACCCCGAGATCCCTGCCTTCCCTGGAGAGGAATATTAGGTCCCGGACACACGCCTAGGTGAGGTCTCTTCGGCCCTGCAGTGACTCGAGCGCAACCCCCAGCTTTCCCTCGCAACCCGAGGGGAAGATTGGGCTTCCCAGGGCCAACCCAAGGGGAAGGCTGAGATCCCCGTCGTAACTCGAGAATGCCGCCGCAACTCGAGAAAAACCACGTGGTTCTCACCTCTTGGCAAGATGAGGCCCTTGCCCGCGACGGCGTCTAAAGGGAAGTCCCCTGTTCCGCCCTGAAGGGCGAAACGGTCCCTGACAGCCTTCCTGCGACACCCAAAAGTCCCCCGACACGCCGGGGTCCCTCGAGTGGAACACCGAGAGTCCAGGCTCCGCTTCCTCTGAGCCCCTTCTCCCCTCCTGATCGCGACAGGAGAGGCGATTCCCCTGCGTGGTCTGGAAGGTGTTCCCGGCCTTCCCAGCGCACCTCAGGATGAGGCCGGTCTCACGAGGAAATTCGAGACGAGCCACGTGGGTGGGGCCACATGCCGAACGCCCCCGATTCCCCGGTCCGCTCTTGAGAAGGACCCGAGGCCCGGACCCCTCTTCGAAGGCAACCCTGTGGGTGAAGGCACAACACGAAGGGGCACTGCCACCCCCGGGCATCGTCTGCAAAGACCCGCGGGTGCCACACACAGCTCGACGAGGGGCCTGAGACCCCCTGAGCAACTCGAGAGGCCAGCAGGGTTCCCTTCCTCAGACAAGACGAGGCCTGACTCTCCTGTCCCAACTCTGCAGGGACCCTGCGGTCGGAGTCCGAAACGGAGAGGAAGCCTGAGGTTCCTGCCGCCCCTCGAGGTGAGGCCCTCTTCCGTTGCGCCAGACCCAGCGGAGTTCCGAGGGGCCCCGCCACCTCCACAGGATCCCTCGCCTCTCAGAGGCACCCTGGCAAGTTCCCTAAGGTCCCCGGCAGAAGGCGAGGGAAACGAGGGTTTCCCGCCGCCCCCGAGAAAGACCTCGAGAGTCCTTCTTCAACGCGTCTCGAGGCCCTAGTCCCCTCCCGTGACTCGAGAGCCAGGACGCGCTCCCCCTCGCCACGCGCATGGAGATCTGACTTCCCTGGCGCCGCACGAGAGGCTCCCTGAGATCCTCGTCGTGCCTCGGGAGAAAACCCCCACGGGCGCCGCAGCTCCAGGAAACCCCTGAGACGCGCCCGTCCTCGCGAGCTTAGGGCCTTCTTTTCCTGCATGGCCTGGAGAGCAATCCCGGGTCCTCTCTCCAAACGGAAGAGGAGGCTGGACTCCCTTGAGGCCGCTCAGGGGGCTCCAAGAGACCCGCGTCGCCACTCGAGAGGAGAGCGGAGTCCTTGGCTTCCCCTCGAGACGAGGCCTGACTCCCCGGGGGAGCCTGGAATGCAACCCCGAGATCCCTGACTTCCCTGGAGAGGAATATTAGGTCCCGGACACACGCCTAGGTGAGGTCTCTTCGGCCCTGCAGTGACTCGAGCGCATCCCCCAGCTTTCCCTCGCAACTCGAGGGGAAGATTGGGCTTCCCAGGGCCAACCCAAGAGGAAGCCTGAGATCCCCGTCGTAACTCGAGAATCCCGCCGCAACTCGAGAAAACACCACGTGGTTCCCACCTCTTCGGAAGATGAGGCCCTTGCCCGTGATGGCGTCTCAAGGGAAGTCCCCTGTTCCACCCTGAAGGGCGAAATGGTACCTGACAGCCTTCATGCGACCCCCAAAAGTTCCCCGACACGCCGGGTTCCCTCGAGGGGAACACCGAGGGTCCTGCCACCGCTTCCTCTGAGCGCCTTCTCCCCTCCTTATCGCGACAGGAGAGTCGATTGCCCTGCGTGGTCTTGAAGGGGTTCCCGGCCTTCCCCGCGCACCTCAGGATGAGGCCTGTCTCACGAGGAAATTCGAACCGAGCCACGTGGGTGGCGCCACATGCCGAACGACCCCAATTCCCCGGTCCGCTCTTGAGAAGGACCCGAGGCCCGGACCCCTCTTCGAAGGCAACCCTGTGGGTGAAGGCACAACACGAAGGGGCACTGCCACCCCCGTGCATCGTCCGCAAAGACCCGCGGGTTCCACACTCAGCTCGACGAGGGGCCTGAGACCCCCTGAACAACTCGTGAGGCAAGCGGGGTTCCCTTCCTCAGACAAGACGAGGCCTGACTCTCCGCTCCCAACTCTGCAGGGACCCTGAGATCGGAGGGTCTGAGTCAGAAACAGAGAGGAAGCCTGATGTTCCTGCCTCCCCTCGAGATGAGGCCCTCTTCCATTGCGCCAACCCCAGCGGAGTCCCGAGAGACCCCGCTAACTCCACAGGATCCCTCACCTCTCAGAGGCACCCTGGGAAGTTCCCTCAGGTCCCCGGCAGAAGTCGTGGGAAATAAGGGTTTCCCGCCGCCACTCGAGAAAGACCTCGATAGTCCTTCTTCAAAGTGTCTTGAGGCCCTTGTGCCCTCTCTGGACTAGAGAGCAATGATGCGCTCCCCCTCGCCTCGCGCATGCAGACCTGGCTTCCCTGGCGCCGCACTAGAGGCTCCCTGAGATCCTCGTCGTGCCTCGGGAGAAAACCCCCATGGGCGCCGCAGCTCGAGGAAACCCCCTAGACGCCCCCGTCCTCGCGAGCTGAGGGCCTTCTTTTCCTGCCTGGCCTGGAGAGCAATCCCGAGTCCTCTCTCCAAACTGAAGAGTAGGATGGATTCCATTGAGGCGACTCAGTGGGCTCCAAGAGATCCGCGTCGGGGCTCTAGAGGAGAGCGGAGTCCTTTGCTTCCCCTCTAGGCGAGGCCTGACTCCCCGGGGGAGTCTGGAGTGCAATCCCGAGATCCTTGTCTTCCCTTGAGAGGACTATTAGGTCCTGGACACACGCCTAGATGAGGTCTCTTTGGCCTTGCAGTGGTTCGAGCACAACAACCAGCTTTCCCTCGCAACTCGAAGGGAAGTTTGGGCTTCCCAGGGCCAACACAAGAGGAAGCCTGAAATCCACGTCGTAACTCGAGAATCCCGCCGCAACTCGAGAAAAACCACGTGGTTCCATCGTCTTCGCAGCATGAGGCCCTTGCCCGCCACAGCGTCTCAAAAGAAGTCCCACGTTCCTACTGAAGTGCAAAACGGTACTTGGCACCCATGATGGCACCCCTAAAGTTCCCCAACATACAGGCCTCACTCGAGGGTAACACCCATGTTCCCCGCACCACATCATTTGAGCCCCTTCTCCCCTCCTGATTGCAACAGGAGTGTCTTTTCTCCTGCTTTGTGTGGAAGGGGTTACCGATCTTCCCAGCGCACATCAGGATGAGGCCTGTCTCACGAGGAAATTGGAGATGTAGCCTCGTGGGTGGTGCCACATGCGGAAAGACCCCATTTCCCGGTCAGCTATTAATAAGAACCCGATGCCCGTACACGTCTTGGAATGCATCCCGTAGGATGAAGGCACAACAAGGAGGGACCCTGAACACCCGTGCATCTTTTGGAAAATTCTGCAGGTTCCACATACAGCTCGACAAGTGACCTGTTACCTCGTGAACAACTCGAGAGGCAAGCTAAGTTTCATTTCTCCACAGAATACGAGGCCTGACTCTCCTGTCCCAACTCTGCAGGAATCCTGAGATCGGAGTCTGAAATGGAGAGGAACCCTGAGGTTCCTTCCTCAACACGAGATGAGGCCCTCTTGTATTATACCACACCCAGTGGAGTCCCGAGAGGCCCCTCCCAACTCCACAGTATCAGTGTCTTCTCAGAGGCACCCTGAGCAACTCCCTGAGGTCACCGGCACAAGTCGAGGGAACACAGGGTATCCTGCCGCAACCCGAGAAAGACCTCAAGAGTCCTTCTTCAACGCGTCTTGAGGACGGATTCCCCTACCATGACTCGAGAGCCAGGACGCGCTCCCCCTCGCCAGGCGCATGGAGACCTGACTTCCCTGGCGCCGCACGAGAGGCTCCCTGAGATCCTCGTCGTGCCTCGGGAGAAAACCCCCACGGGCGCCGCAGCTCGAGGAAACCCCTGAGACGCCCCCGTCCTCGCGAGCTGAGGGCCTTCTTTTCCTGCATGCCCTGGAGAGCAATCCCGGGTCCTCTCTCCAAACGGAAGAGGAGGCTGGACTCCCTTGAGGCCGCTCAGGGGGCTCCAAGAGAACCGCGTCGCGACTCGAGAGGAGAGCGGAGTCCTTGGCTTCCCCTCGAGACGAGGCCTGACTCCCCGGGGGAGCCTGGAATGCAACCCCGAGATCCCTGCCTTCCCTGGAGAGGAATATTAGGTCCCGGACACACGCCTAGGTGAGGTCTCTTCGGCCCTGCAGTGACTCGAGCGCAACCCCCAGCTTTCCCTCGCAACCCGAGGGGAAGATTGGGCTTCCCAGGGCCAACCCAAGGGGAAGGCTGAGATCCCCGTCGTAACTCGAGAATGCCGCCGCAACTCGAGAAAAACCACGTGGTTCTCACCTCTTGGCAAGATGAGGCCCTTGCCCGCGACGGCGTCTAAAGGGAAGTCCCCTGTTCCGCCCTGAAGGGCGAAACGGTCCCTGACAGCCTTCCTGCGACACCCAAAAGTCCCCCGACACGCCGGGGTCCCTCGAGTGGAACACCGAGAGTCCAGGCTCCGCTTCCTCTGAGCCCCTTCTCCCCTCCTGATCGCGACAGGAGAGGCGATTCCCCTGCGTGGTCTGGAAGGTGTTCCCGGCCTTCCCGGCGCACCTCAGGATGAGGCCGGTCTCACGAGGAAATTCGAGACGAGCCACGTGGGTGGGGCCACATGCCGAACGCCCCCGATTCCCCGGTCCGCTCTTGAGAAGGACCCGAGGCCCGGACCCCTCTTCGAAGGCAACCCTGTGGGTGAAGGCACAACACGAAGGGGCACTGCCACCCCCGGGCATCGTCTGCAAAGACCCGCGGGTGCCACACACAGCTCGACGAGGGGCCTGAGACCCCCTGAACAACTCGAGAGGCCAGCGGGGTTCCCTTCCTTAGACAAGACGAGGCCTGACTCTCCTGTCCCAACTCTGCAGGGACCCTGCGGTCGGAGTCCGAAACGGAGAGGAAGCCTGAGGTTCCTGCCGCCCCTCGAGGTGAGGCCCTCTTCCGTTGCGCCAGACCCAGCGGAGTTCCGAGGGGCCCCGCCACCTCCACAGGATCCCTCGCCTCTCAGAGGCACCCTGGCAAGTTCCCTAAGGTCCCCGGCAGAAGGCGAGGGAAACGAGGGTTTCCCGCCGCCCCCGAGAAAGACCTCGAGAGTCCTTCTTCAACGCGTCTCGAGGCCCTAGTCCCCTCCCGTGACTCGAGAGCCAGGACGCGCTCCCCCTCGCCACGCGCATGGAGATCTGACTTCCCTGGCGCCGCACGAGAGGCTCCCTGAGATCCTCGTCGTGCCTCGGGAGAAAACCCCCACGGGCGCCGCAGCTCCAGGAAACCCCTGAGACGCGCCCGTCCTCGCGAGCTTAGGGCCTTCTTTTCCTGCATGGCCTGGAGAGCAATCCCGGGTCCTCTCTCCAAACGGAAGAGGAGGCTGGACTCCCTTGAGGCCGCTCAGGGGGCTCCAAGAGACCCGCGTCGCCACTCGAGAGGAGAGCGGAGTCCTTGGCTTCCCCTCGAGACGAGGCCTGACTCCCCGGGGGAGCCTGGAATGCAACCCCGAGATCCCTGACTTCCCTGGAGAGGAATATTAGGTCCCGGACACACGCCTAGGTGAGGTCTCTTCGGCCCTGCAGTGACTCGAGCGCATCCCCCAGCTTTCCCTCGCAACTCGAGGGGAAGATTGGGCTTCCCAGGGCCAACCCAAGAGGAAGCCTGAGATCCCCGTCGTAACTCGAGAATCCCGCCGCAACTCGAGAAATCACCACGTGGTTCCCACCTCTTCGGAAGATGAGGCCCTTGCCCGTGATGGCGTCTCAAGGGAAGTCCCCTGTTCCACCCTGAAGGGCGAAATGGTACCTGACAGCCTTCATGCGACCCCCAAAAGTTCCCCGACACGCCGGGTTCCCTCGAGGGGAACACCGAGGGTCCTGCCACCGCTTCCTCTGAGCGCCTTCTCCCCTCCTTATCGCGACAGGAGAGTCGATTGCCCTGCGTGGTCTTGAAGGGGTTCCCGGCCTTCCCCGCGCACCTCAGGATGAGGCCTGTCTCACGAGGAAATTCGAACCGAGCCACGTGGGTGGCGCCACATGCCGAACGACCCCAATTCCCCGGTCCGCTCTTGAGAAGGACCCGAGGCCCGGACCCCTCTTCGAAGGCAACCCTGTGGGTGAAGGCACAACACGAAGGGGCACTGCCACCCCCGTGCATCGTCCGCAAAGACCCGCGGGTTCCACACTCAGCTCGACGAGGGGCCTGAGACCCCCTGAACAACTCGTGAGGCAAGCGGGGTTCCCTTCCTCAGACAAGACGAGGCCTGACTCTCCGCTCCCAACTCTGCAGGGACCCTGAGATCGGAGGGTCTGAGTCAGAAACAGAGAGGAAGCCTGATGTTCCTGCCTCCCCTCGAGATGAGGCCCTCTTCCATTGCGCCAACCCCAGCGGAGTCCCGAGAGACCCCGCTAACTCCACAGGATCCCTCACCTCTCAGAGGCACCCTGGGAAGTTCCCTCAGGTCCCCGGCAGAAGTCGTGGGAAATAAGGGTTTCCCGCCGCCACTCGAGAAAGACCTCGATAGTCCTTCTTCAAAGTGTCTTGAGGCCCTTGTGCCCTCTCTGGACTAGAGAGCAATGATGCGCTCCCCCTCGCCTCGCGCATGCAGACCTGGCTTCCCTGGCGCCGCACTAGAGGCTCCCTGAGATCCTCGTCGTGCCTCGGGAGAAAACCCCCATGGGCGCCGCAGCTCGAGGAAACCCCCTAGACGCCCCCGTCCTCGCGAGCTGAGGGCCTTCTTTTCCTGCCTGGCCTGGAGAGCAATCCCGAGTCCTCTCTCCAAACTGAAGAGTAGGATGGATTCCATTGAGGCGACTCAGTGGGCTCCAAGAGATCCGCGTCGGGGCTCTAGAGGAGAGCGGAGTCCTTTGCTTCCCCTCTAGGCGAGGCCTGACTCCCCGGGGGAGTCTGGAGTGCAATCCCGAGATCCTTGTCTTCCCTTGAGAGGACTATTAGGTCCTGGACACACGCCTAGATGAGGTCTCTTTGGCCTTGCAGTGGTTCGAGCACAACAACCAGCTTTCCCTCGCAACTCGAAGGGAAGTTTGGGCTTCCCAGGGCCAACACAAGAGGAAGCCTGAAATCCACGTCGTAACTCGAGAATCCCGCCGCAACTCGAGAAAAACCACGTGGTTCCATCGTCTTCGCAGCATGAGGCCCTTGCCCGCCACAGCGTCTCAAAAGAAGTCCCACGTTCCTACTGAAGTGCAAAACGGTACTTGGCACCCATGATGGCACCCCTAAAGTTCCCCAACATACAGGCCTCACTCGAGGGTAACACCCATGTTCCCCGCACCACATCATTTGAGCCCCTTCTCCCCTCCTGATTGCAACAGGAGTGTCTTTTCTCCTGCTTTGTGTGGAAGGGGTTACCGATCTTCCCAGCGCACATCAGGATGAGGCCTGTCTCACGAGGAAATTGGAGATGTAGCCTCGTGGGTGGTGCCACATGCGGAAAGACCCCATTTCCCGGTCAGCTATTAATAAGAACCCGATGCCCGTACACGTCTTGGAATGCATCCCGTAGGATGAAGGCACAACAAGGAGGGACCCTGAACACCCGTGCATCTTTTGGAAAATTCTGCAGGTTCCACATACAGCTCGACAAGTGACCTGTTACCTCGTGAACAACTCGAGAGGCAAGCTAAGTTTCATTTCTCCACAGAATACGAGGCCTGACTCTCCTGTCCCAACTCTGCAGGAATCCTGAGATCGGAGTCTGAAATGGAGAGGAACCCTGAGGTTCCTTCCTCAACACGAGATGAGGCCCTCTTGTATTATACCACACCCAGTGGAGTCCCGAGAGGCCCCTCCCAACTCCACAGTATCAGTGTCTTCTCAGAGGCACCCTGAGCAACTCCCTGAGGTCACCGGCACAAGTCGAGGGAACACAGGGTATCCTGCCGCAACCCGAGAAAGACCTCAAGAGTCCTTCTTCAACGCGTCTTGAGGACGGATTCCCCTACCATGACTCGAGAGCAATGACACGCTCCCCCTCGCCATGCGCATGGACACCTGACTTCCCTGGCGCCACATGAGAGGCTCCCTGAGCTCCCCGTCATACCTCGTGAGAAACCCCACACTGGCGCCGCAGCTCGGGAAAACCCACCGTCATCGCGAGATTGGGGACTTCTTTTCCTGCCTGACCTGGAGAGCAATCCCTGGTCTTTTCTCCAAACTTCACAGGAGGCTTTACTCCCTTTAGGCCACTCAATGGACTCCAAGAGATACCTGTCGCGACTTGAGAGGACAGCAGAGTACTTTGTTTCCCCTCGAGACGAGGCCTTACCTCGGGTGAGTCTGGAATGCAACCCCGAGATCCCTGTTGTCCCTGGAGAGGAACATTATGTCCTGGACAAAAGCCTAGATGAGGTCTATTTTGCCCTACAGTGACTCGAGAGCAACACCCATCTCTCCCTCGCAATTCGAATGGAAGATTGGTCTTCATTGGGCCAACACAAGAGGAAGTCTGAATTTCCCGTTGTAACTCGAGAATCCCACCGCAACTCTTAAAAACCACGTGGTTCCCCATTCATCGCAATATGAGGCCTTTGCCCGCTACAGAGTCTCAAGAGAAGTCCCATGTTTCGTCATAAAGTTCGAGATGCTACTTGGCACCCTTGATGCGACCCCAAAAGTTCCCCAATATACCGGTCTCACTCCAAGGGAACACCGAAGTTCCTGGCACCACTTCATTTGAGCCCCTTCTCCGCTCCTGATCACGGCAGGAAGGTCGATCCCCCTGCTTTGTCTAGAAGGGGTTCCCGACCTTCATGGCGCACCTCAGGATGAGGCCAGTCTCACGAAGAAATTCGAGACGTAGCCTCGTGTTGGTGCCACGTGCCAAAAGACCCCGATTTCTCGGTCTTGCTCTTGATAAGAACCCGATGCCCGGACACCTCTTCTAAGGCAACCCTGTGGATGAAGGCACTACACGAGGGGGCACTGGCAACCCTGTTCATCGTCCGGAAAACCCCGCAGGATCCACATACAACTCCACAACTGGCCTGTCACCCCTTAAACAATGAGAGAGGAAAGCGGAGTCCCCTTCCTCAGACAAGACGAGGCCTGAGTATCCAATCCCAACTCTGCAGGCACGCTTCGATCTGAGTCAGAAATGGAGAGGAAACCTGAGGTTCCTGCCTCAACCCGAGATGAGGCCCTCTTCCATTAAAACAAACCCAGTGGAGTCCCGAGAGTCCCCTCCCATCTCCACAGTATCCCTGACTTCTCATAGGCATTCTGAGAAGCTCCTTGAGGCCACCGGCAAAAGTCGAGGGAAATAAGGGTTTCCTGCCACAACCGAAGAAAGACCTCGAGAGTCCTTCTTCAATGTGTCTTGAGGTCAGATTCCCCTACCATAGCTCGAGAGCAATGACACGCTGCCCCTCGCCATGCGCATGGACACCTGACTTCCCTGGGGCCACATGAGAGGCTCCCTGAGCTCCCCGTCATACCTCGTGAGAAACCCCACACTGGCGCCGCAGCTCGAGAAAACCCACAAGATCCCTCCGTCATCGCGAGATGAGGGCCATCTTTTCCTGCATGGCCTGGAGAGCAGTCCCAAGTCCTCTCTCCAAACTTCACAGGAGGCTTGACTGCCTTTAGGCCACAAAGTGGGCTCCAAGAGGTGCCCGTCGCGACTCAAAAGGAGAGCGGAGTCCTTTGCTTCCCTTCGACATGAGGCCTGACTCCCTGGGTGAGTCTGGAATGCAAACCTGAGATCCCTGTGGCCCTTGGAGAGGAACATTAGGTCCTGGACACAAGCCTAGATGAGGTCTCCTTTGCCCTGCAGTGACTCGAGCGCAACCCCCAGCTCTCCCTCGCAACTCGAATGGATGATTGGACTTCCCTGGCCCAACACAAGAGGAAGCCTGAAATCCCCGTCGTAACTCGAGAATCCCGCCGCAACTCGAGAAAAACCACGTGGCTCCCCCGTCATCGCAAGATGAGGCCCTTGGCCGCTACAGCGTATCAAGAGAAGTCCCACGTTCCACCCTGAAGTACAAAACGGTACTTGGCACCCTTGATGCGACCCCCAAAGTTCCCTGACATACCGGTCTCACTCGAGGGAAACACCAAAGTTCACGGCACCACTTCCTGTGAGCCCCTTCACCCCTCCTGATCGCGACAGAAGGGTCGATTCCCATGTTTTGTCTGCAAGGGGTTCCCGACGTTCCCCGCGAACCTCCGGATGAGGCCAGTCTCATGAGGAAATTCGAAAAGTAGCCTCATGGTTGGTGCCATATGCTGAAAGATCCCGAATTCCCAGTCCTCTCTAGATAAGAACCTGACGCCCGGACATCTCTTTGAAGGCAACCCTGTGGATGAAGGCACAACACGAAGGGACACTGACATCCCCATGCATCGTCTGGAAAAACCCGCAGATTCCACTCACAGCTCCAAATGTGGACTGCCACCTTGTGAACAACTCGAGAGGCAAGTGAAGTTGCATTCCTTCACACAAGACGAGGCCTTACTCTCCTGTCCCAACTCTTCAGGGACCCTGCAATTGGAGTCAGAAATGGAGAGGAACCCTGAGGTTCCTGCCTCAACTAGAGAAGAGGCCCTCTTCCATTGAACCAAACTCAGTGGTGTCCCGAGAGGCCCCTCCCAACACCACAGTATCCCTGAATTCTCAGAGGCTCCGTGAGAAGCTACCTGAGGTCACTGGCACAAGTCGAGGGAACCCAGAGTTTCCTGAAGTAACCCGAGAAAGACTTGGAGAGTCCTTTTTCAACGTCTCTTGATGCCCGATTCCCCTACCATGACTCCAGAGCAAGGACGCGCTCCCCTCGCCACAAGCAGGAAAACTGACTTCCCTAGTACCACACAAGAGGCTCCCTGAGTACCCCATCGTACCTCGTGAGAAAACCCACACTGGCGCCGCAGTTCGAGAAAAACCACAAGATGCCCCCGTCAAGGAGAGATGGGGGCCTTCTTTTCCTGCCTGACCTGGAGAGCAATCCCTGGTCCTCTCTCCAAACTTCACAGGAGGATTGACTCCCTTTAGGCCACTCAGTTGGGTCCAAGAAATACCCGGTGCGACTCGAGAGGAGAGCGGAGTCCTTTGCTTCCCTGGAGACGAGGCCTGACTCCCCGGGTGAGTTTGGAATGCAACCCCGAGATCCATGTCACCCCTGGAGTGGAACATTATGTCCTAGACACAAGCCTAGATGAGGTCTATTTTGCCCTACAGTGACTCGAGCAACCTCCATCTCTCCCTCACAATTTGAATGGAAGATTGGTCTTCCCACGGTCAACACAAGAGGAAGTCTGAATTTCCCATCGTAATTCGAGAATTCAGCCTCAAGTCTTAAAAACCATGTGGTTCCCCCTTCATCGCAATATGAGGCCCTTGCCAGCTAGAGTCTCAAGAGAAGTCCCACGTTCCATCTTAAAGTTCGAAATGCTACTTGGCACACTTGATGTGACCCCAAAGTTCCCCAACATACCGGTCTCACTCCAGGGGAACACCGAAGTTCCCGGTGTCTCCAGGGAAGTCCCATGTTCCGCCCTGAAGGGCGACACGGTACTTGACACCCTTGATGCGACCGCAAAAGTTCCCCGACACGCTGGGTTCCCTCGAGGGGAACACCGAGGGAGCTCGGCACCACTTCATCTGAGCCCCTTCTACCCTCCTGATCACGACAGGAGAGTCGATTCCCCTGCGTGGTCTGGAAGGGGTTCCCGGCCTTCCTGGCGCACCTCAGGATGAGGCCGGTCTCAGGAGGAAATTCGAGAGTAGCCACATGTGAGGTGCCACGTGCCGAACGACTCCGATTTTCCGGTGCGCTCTTGATAAGAACCCGATGCCCGGACACCTCTTCGAAGGCAACCCTGTGGGTGAAGGCACAACACGAAGGGGCACTGACACCCCCGTGCATCATCCGGAAAAACCCGCAGGGTCTACACACAGCTCGACAAGGGGCCTGAGACTCCCGGAACAACTCGAGAGGCAACCAGAATTCCATTCCTCAGACAAGACGAGGCATGACTCTCCTGTCCCAACACTGCAGGGACCGTGCAGTCGGAGTCCGAATCCGAGAGGAAGCCTGAGGTTCCTGCCTCCCCTCGAGATGAGGCCCTCTTCCATTGTGCCGAACCCAGCAGAGTCCCGAGAGGCCTTGCCAACTACACAGCATCCCTCACCTCTCAGAGGCACCGTGGGAAGTTCCCTAAGGTCCCCTGCAGAAGTCGAGGGAAACGAGGGTTTCCCGCCGCAACCCGAGAAAGACCTCGAGAGTCCTTCTTCAACGCCTCTTGAGGACCTAGCCGTTTCCCATGACTCGAGAGTGATGACCAGCTCCCCCTCGCCATGCGCATGGAGACCTGACTTGCCTGGCGCCGCACGAGAGGCTCCCTGAGGTCCTCATCATGCCTCGTGAGAAAACCCCCATGGGCGCAGCAGCCTGAGGAAACCCATGAGACGCCCCCGTCATCGCGAGATGAGGGCCTTCTTTTCTTGCCTGGCCTGGAGAGCAATCCCGATTCCTCTCTCCAAACTGAAGAGGAGGCTCGACACCCTTGAGTCCACTCAGTGGGCTCCAAGAGATCCGTGTCGCGACTTGAGAGGAAAGCGGAGTCTTTGCTTCCCCTCCAGGCGAGTCCTGACCCCCCGGGGGAGTCTGGAATGGAGACCCGTGATCCCTGTCTTCCCTTGAGAGGAATATTAGGTCCTGGACACACGCCTGGATGAGGTCTCTTTGGCCCTGTAGTGACTCGAGCAGAACCCCCAGCTTTCCATCGCAACTCGAATTGAAGATTGGGCTTCCCAGGGCCAACCCAAGAGGAAGCCTGAAATTCCTGTCGTTTTTGAGAATCCCAATGCAACTCGAGAAAAACGACTTGGTTCCAACGTCTTCACAGGATGAGGCCCTTGCCCGCTACAGCGTCTCCAGGGAAGTCCCATGTTCCGTCCTGAAGTGGGAAACGGTACTTGGCTCCCTTGATGCGACCCCTAAAGTTCCCTGAAACGCCGGGTTCCCTCGAGTGGAACACCGAGGGTCCCGGCACCACTTCATCTGAGCCCCATCTCCCCTCCTGATCGCGACAGGAGAATCGATTCCCCTACTTTGTGTGGAAGGTGTTCCCGGCCTTCCCGGCGCACCTCAGGATGATGCTGGTCTCACGAGGAAATTCGAGCTGAGCCACGTGGGTGGTGCCACATGCCGAATGACCCCGATTTCCCGGTCCGCTCTTGAAATGAACCCGATGCCCGGACACCTCTTTGAAGGAAACCCTGTGGGGGAAGGCACCAAACGAAGGGGCACTGACACCCCCATGCATCTTCTGGAAACACCCGCAGGTTCCACACACAGCTTGTCAAGGGCCCTGAGACCCCCTGAACGACTCAAGAGGCAAGCAGAGTTCCGTTACTCAGACAAGACGAGGCCTGACTCTCCTGTCCCAACTCTGCAGGGACCCTGCGGTCGGAGTCAGAAATGGAGAGGAAGCCTGAGGTTCCTGCCTCCAATCGAGATGAGGCCCTCTTTCATTTCGTCAAACCTAGTGGAGTCCCGAGAGGCCCCTCTAACTCCTCAGTATCGCTCACCTCTCAGAGGCACCTGGGAAGTTCCCTAAGGTCCCCTGTAGAGGTCGATGGAAACGAGTGTTTCCCGCCCCAACCCAAGAAAGACCTTGAGAGTCCTTCTTAAATGCCTCTTGAGGCCCTAGTCCCTCCCATGACTCGAGAGCAATGACGCGATCTGCCTGGCCACACGCATGGAGTCAGGCTTCTCTGGCGCTGCACAAGAGGCTCCCTGAACTCCCCATCATATCTCGTGAGAAACCCCACCCTGGCGCCGCAGCTCGAGAAAACCCATGAGACGCCCCCGTCATCACGAGAGGAGGGCCATCTTTAACTGCATGGTATGCAGATCAAGCGTGAACCTTCTGTCCAAGCTACACAGGACGCTTGACTCCCTTTAGGCCACTCATTGGGCTCCAAGAGTTACGCGTCCCGACTCGAGAGGATAGTGGAGTCCTTTGCTTCCACTCGAGACGAGGTGTGACCCAACGGGTGAGACTGGAATGCGACCCCGATATCCCTGTCGCCCCTGGAGAGGAACATTACGTCCTGGACCCAAGCCTAGATGAGGACTCTTTGCCCTGAAGTGACTCGAGAGCAACCCCCAGCTCTCTCTGACAAGTTGAATGGAAGATTGGACTTCCTGGGCCAACACAAGAGGAAGCCTGAATTCCCCGTTGTAACTCGAGAATCCCGCCTCAACTTGAGAAAAACCACGTGTTTCCCTCGTCATCGCAATATGAGGCCCTTGCCCGCTACAGCATCTCCAGAGAATTCCCACGTTCCATCTTGAAGTGCGAAACTGTACTTGGCACCCTTGATGCGACCTCAAAAGTGCCGTGACATACCGGTCTCACTCGAGGGGACCACCGAGGTTCCCGGCACCACTTCATCTGAGCCCCTTCTCCCCTTCTGATCGCGAGCGGTGGGTCGATTCCCCTGCTTTGTCTGCAAGGGGTTCCCGACCTTCCCGGCGCACCTCAGGATGAGGCCGGTCTCCCGAGGAAATTCGAGACGTAGCCTCGTGGGTGGTACCACATGCTGAAAGACCCCAATTTTCCGGTACCCTCTTGAAAAGAACCCGATGCCCGGAAACCTTTTTGAAGGCAACCCTGTGGATGAAGGCACAACACGAAGGGGCACTGACACCCCCGTGCATCGTCCGGAAAAACCCGCAGGTTCCACACTCAGCTCAACAAGTGGCCTGTCACTCCGTGAACAACTCGAAAGGCAAGGGGAAATCCATTCTTCAACAGAAGACGAGGCGTGACTCTCTTGTCCATACTCTGCAGGTACCCTGCGACCCGAGTCAGATATGGAGAGGACCCCTGAGGTTCCTGCCTCCATTCGAGATGAGGCCCTCTTCGATTGCACCAAACCCAGTTGAGTAACGAAAGGCCCCTCCCAAATCCACAGTGTTCCTGACTTCTCAGAGGCACCCTTAGACCTTCCTGAGATCACCGGCACAAGTCGAGGGAACCAAGGGTTTCCTGCCCCAACCCGTAAAAGACCTCGAGAGTCCTTCTTCAACGCGTCTTGAGGTGCGATTCCCCTACCATGACTCGAGAGCAATGACGCGCTCCCCCTAGCCACGCGCATAGAAACCTGACTTCCCTGGCGCCACAGGAGAGGCTCCCTGAGCTCCCCATTATACCTCGTGATCAACACCACACTGGGGCCGCAGCTCGAGAATACCCACGAGACACCCCAGTCCTCACGAGATGAGGGCCTTCTTTTGCTGTATGGCCTGGAGAGCAATCCTGAGTCCTCTCTCCAAACTCCACAGGAGGCTTGACTCATTTTAGGCCACACAGTGAGCTCCAAGATATACCCGTCGCGACTTGACAGGAGAGCGGTGTCCTTGGCTTCCCCTCGAGACGAGGCCTGACTCCCCCGGTGAGTCGAGAATGCAATGTTGAGATCGCTTTCGCCCCAGCAGAGGAACATTAGGTCCTGGACACAAGCCTAGATGAGGTCTATTTGGCCCTGCAGTGTCTCAAGAGGAATCCCCAGTTCTAACTCGCAATTCGAATGAAAACTGGACTTCCCTGGGCCAGTTGAAGAGGAAGCCTGAATTCCCGGTTGTAACTCGAGAACCCCGCCCCAACTCAAGAAAAACCATGTGGTTCCCCCGTCATCGAAAGATGAGGCCCTTGCCCGCTACAGCGTCTCAAGAGAAGTCCCACGTTCCGTATTGAAGAGCGAAAAGTTACTTGGAACCCTTGATGCGACCCCAAAAGTTCCCCGACATGCCAGTCTCACTTGAGGAGAACACCGAGGTTCCCGGCACCACTTCATCTGAGACTCTTCTCCCCTCTTGATCGTGACAGGAGGTTCGATTCCCCTGCTTTGTCTGGAAGGCGTTCCCGACCTTCCTGGTGCACATCAAGATGAGGCCAGTCTCACGACGAAATTCGAGACATAGCCTCGTGGGTGGTGCGGCATGCCAAAAGACCCCGATTCCCTGGTCCGCTCTTGATAAGAACCCGATGGCAGAACCCAACTCGAAGGCAATCCTGTGGAACAAGGCACAACACGAAGGGGCAGTGACACCCCAGTGCATCGTCCAGAAAAACCCGCAAGTTCCACATACAAATCGACAAGTGGCCTGTCACCCCATGAACAACGCGAGAGTCAAGCGGAGTTCCATTCCTCCACACAAGACGAGGCCTGACTCTCCTGTCCCAACTCTGCAGGGACTCTGCGATCCGAGTCAGATCCGGCGCATTCGAAGCCAGGAGAGGAACCCTGTGGTTCCTGCCTCAACTTGTCATGAGGCCCTCTTCCATTGCACCAAACCCAGTGGAGTTCCGAGAGGCCCCTCCCAACTCCACAGTGACCCTGACTTCTCAGAGGCATGCTGAGAAGCTTCCTGAGGTCACTGGCACAAGTCGATGGAACCCAGGGTTTCCTGCTGCAACCCAAGAAAGACCTCGAGAGTCCTTCTTTAACACGTCTTCAGGCCCAATTCCCCTACCATGACTCGAGAACAATGACGGGCTCCCTCTCACCACGTGCATAGAGACCTGACTGCCCTGGCACCACATGAGAGGCTCACTGAGCTCCCAGTAGTACTTCGTGAGAAACCCCACACTAGCGCCACAGCTCGAGAAAACCTACGAGACGCCCCAGTCATCGCGAGATGAGGGCCTTCATTTCCTGCATTGCCTGGAGAGCAATCCCGTGTCCTCCCTCCAAACACCAGAGGAGGTTTGACTCCCTTTAAGCCACTCAGTGGGCTCCAAGACATACCCGTCCGACTCGAGAGGAGAGCAGAGTCCTTTGCTTCCCCTCGAGACGAGGCCTGACTCCAGGGTGAGTCTGGAATGCAACCCCGAGATTCCTGTCGCCCCTTGACATGAACATTAGGTCCTGCACACAAGCCTTGGTGGGGTCTCTTTTGCCTTCAGTGACTAGAGCGCACCTCCAGCTCTTCCTCGAATCTCGAATGGAAGATAAGACTTTTGTGGGCCAACACAAGAGGAAGCATGAATTCCCTGTGGTAACTCAAATATCCCACCGCAACTAGAGAAAAACCAAGTGGTTCCCCAGTCATTCCAAGATGAGGCCCTTGCCCGCTGGAGCACCCCAAGAGAAGTCCCACGTTCCAATTTGAAGAGCGAAACGGTACTTGGAACGCGTTATGCGACCCCAAAAGTTACCCGACATACCTGTCTCACTTGAGGGAAACACCGAGGTTCCCAGCAGCACTTCATCTGAGCCACTTCTCCCCTCCTGATCGCCACAGGAGGGTCGATTCCTCTGCTTTGTCTGGAAGGGTTTCATGACCTTCGCGGCACACCTCAGGATGAGGCCGGTTTCATGAGGAAATTCGAGACTAGCCACGTGGGTGGTGCCAAATGCTGAACGACCCCGATTTCCCAGTCCGCTCTTCATAAGAACACGATGCCCGGACACCTCTTCGAAGGCAACCCTGTGGATGAAGACACAAAACGAAGGGTCACTGACACCCCCATGCATCGTCTGGAAAAACCTGCAGGTTCCACACACAGTTTGACAAGGGGCCTGAAACCCCATGAACAACTCGAGAGGCAAGCGGAGTTCCATTCCTCAGAAAAGACATAGCCTGACTCTCCTGTCCCAAATCTGCAGGGACACTACGATCAGAGTCAGAATTGGAGAGGAAACCTGAGGTTCCTGCCTCCACTCGAGATGAGGCCCTCTTCCATTGCGACAAACCCAGTGGAGTCCCGAGAGGCCCCGCCAAATCCACAGCGTCCCTCACCTCTCAGAGGCACCCTGGGAAGTTTCCTCAGGTCCCCGGCAGTATTCGGGGGAAACGAGGGTTTCCCGCTGCAACCCGAGAAAGACATCGAGAGTCCTTCTTCAACGCGTCTTGAGGCCCTAGTCCCCTCTCATGACTCGAGAACAATGACGCGCTCCTTCTCGCCACATGCATGGAGACATGACTTCCCTGGAACCGCACGAGAGGCTCCCTGAGATCCTCGTCGTGCCTCGGGAGAAAACTCCCACGGGTGCCGCAGCTCGAGGAAACCCCTGAGATGCCCCCCTCCTCGCGAGGTGAGGGCCTTCTTTTCCTGCCTGGCCTGGAGAGTAATCACGAGTCCTCTCTCAAAAGTGAAGAGGAGGCTGGACTCCCTTGAGGCCACTGAGGGGGCACCAAGATATCCGCGTCGCGACTCGGGAGGAGAGCGGAGTCCTTTGCTTCCCCTCGAGACGAGGCCTGACTCCCCAGGGGAGCATGGGATGCAACTCCGAGATCCTTGTCTTCCCTGGAGAGGAGCATTAGGTCCTGGACACAGGCCTAGATGAGGTCTCTTTGGCCCTGCAGTGACTAGAGCACAACCCCCAGCTTTCGCTCGCCACTAGAATAGAAGATTGGGCTACCCAGGGCCGACACAAGAGGAAGCCTGTAATCCCCCGTCGTAACAAGAGAATCCCGCCGCAACTCGAGAAAAACCACGTGGTTCCCACCTATTCGCAAGATGATGCCCTTGCCCGTTAAGGCGTCTGAAGGGAAGTCCCCTGTTCCGCCCTGAAGTGCGAAACGGGACCTGACAGCCTTCATGTGACACCAAAAGTTCCCCGACACTCCTGGTTCCCTCGAGGGGAACACCGAGGGTCTCGGCACCGCTTCATCTGAGCCCCTTCTCCCCTCCTGAGCGCGACAGGAGAGTCGATTCCCCTGCGTAGTCTGGAAGGGGTTCCCGGCCTTCCTGGCGCACCTCAGGAGGAGGCCGGTCTCACGAGGACATTTGAAATGAGCCACGTGGGTGGTGCCACACGCCGAACGACCCCGATTCCCCGGTCCGCCCTTGAGAAGAACCCGATGACGTACCCCTCTTCGAAGGCAACCCTGTGGGTGAAGGCACAGACCTAAGCGGCATTGACATCCCTGTGCATCGTCCGGAAAGACCCGCGGGTTCCACACACAGCTGGACGAGGTGCCTGTGTCCCCCTGAACAACTCGAGAGGCAAGCGGGGTTCCCTTCCTCAGACAAGACGAGGCCTGACTCTCCTGTCCCAACTCTGCAGGGACCCTGCAGTCGGAGTCCGAAACGGAGAGGAAGCCTGAGGTTCCTGCCTCCCCTCGAGGTGAGGCCCTCTTCCGTTGCGCCAGACCCAGCGGAGTCCCGAGGGGCCCCGCCACCTCCACAGGATCCCTCGCCTCTCAGAGGCACCCTGGCAAGTTCCCTAAGGTCCCCGGCAGAAGGCGAGGGAAACGAGGGTTTCCCGCCACCCCCCGAGAAAGACCTCGAGAGTCCTTCTTCAACGCGTCTCGAGGCCCTAGTCCCCTCCCGTGACTCGAGAGCCAGGACGCGCTCCCCCTCGCCACGCGCATGGAGACCTGACTTCCCTGGCGCCGCACGAGAGGCTCCCTGAGATCCTCGTCGTGCCTCGGGAGAAAACCCCCACGGGCGCCGCAGCTCGAGTAAACCCCTGAGACGCCCCCGTCCTCGCGAGCTGAGGGCCTTCTTTTCCTGCATGGCCTGGAGAGCAATCCCGGGTCCTCTCTCCAAACGGAAGAGGAGGCTGGACTCCCTTGAGGCCGCTCAGGGGGCTCCAAGAGACCCGCGTCGCGACTCGAGTGGAGAGCGGAGACCTTGGCTTCCCCTCGAAACGAGGCCTGACTCCCCGGGGGAGCCTGGAATGCAACCCCGAGATCCCTGCCTTCCCTGGAGAGGAATATTAGGTCCCGGACACACGCCTTGGTGAGGTCTCTTCGGCCCTGCAGTGACTCGAGCGCAACCCCCAGCTTTCCCTCGCAACCCGAGGGGAAGATTGGGCTTCCCAGGGCCAACACAAGGGGAAGGCTGAGATCCCCGTCGAAACTCGAGTGTGCCGCCGCAACTCGAGAAAAACCACGTGGTTCCCATCTCTTGGCAAGATGAGCCTTTGCCCGCGACGGCGTCTCAAGGGAAGACCCCTGTTCCGCCCTGAAGGGCGAAACGGTCCCTGACAGCCTTCCTGCGACCCCCAAAAGTCCCCCGACACGCCGGGGTCCCCCGAGTGGAACACCGAGGGTCCCGGCACCGCTTCCTCTGAGCCCCTTCTCCCCTCCTGATCGCGACAGGAGATGCGATTCCCCTGCGTGGTCTGGAAGGGGTTCCCGGCCTTCCCGGCGCACCTCAGGATGAGGCCGGTCTCACGAGGAAATTCGAGACGAGCCACGTGGGTGGGACCAAATGCCGAACGCCCCCGATTCCCCGGTCCGCTCTTGAGAAGGACCCGAGGCCCGGACCCCTCTTCGAAGGCAACCCTGTGGGTGAAGGCACAACACGAAGGGGCACTGCCACCCCCGTGCATCGTCCGCAAAGACCCGCGGGTTCCATACACAGCTCGACGAGGGGCCTGAGACCCCCTGAGCAACTCAAGAGGCCAGCGGGGTTCCCTTCCTCAGACAAGACGAGGCCTGACTCTCCTGTCCCAACTCTGCAGGGACCCTGCGGTCAGAGTCCGAAACGGAGAGGAAGCCTGACGTTCCTGCCTCCCCTCGAGGTGAGGACCTCTTCCGTTGCGCCAGACCCAGCGGAGTCCCGAGGGGCCCCGCCACCTCCACAGGATCCCTCGCCTCTCAGAGGCACCCTGGCAAGTTCCCTAAGGTCCCCGGCAGAAGGCGAGGGACACGAGGGTTTCCCGCCGCCCCCCGAGAAAGACCTCGAGAGTCCTTTTTCAACGCGTCTCGAGGCCCTAGTCCCCTCCCGTGACTCGAGAGCCAGGACGCGCTCCCCCTCGCCACGCGCATGGAGACCTGACTTCCCTGGCGCCGCACGAGAGGCTCCCTGAGATCCTCGTCGTGCCTCGGGAGAAAACCCCCACGGGCGCCGCAGCTCGAGGAAACCCCGGAGACGCCCCCGTCCTCGCGAGCTGAGGGCCTTCTTTTCCTGCATGGCCTGGAGAGCAATCCCGGGTCCTCTCTCCAAATGGAAGAGGAGGCTGGACTCCCTTGAGGCCGCTCAGGGGGCTCCAAGAGACCCGCGTCGCGACTCGAGAGGAGAGCGGAGTCCTTGGCTTCCCCTCGAGACGAGGCCTGACTCCCCGGGGGAGCCTGGAATGCAACCCCGAGATCCCTGCCTTCCCTGGAGAGGAATATTAGGTCCCGGACACACGCCTAGGTGAGGTCTCTTCGGCCCTGCAGTGACTCGAGCGCATCCCCCAGCTTTCCCTCGCAACTCGAGGGGAAGATTGGGCTTCCCAGGGCCAACCCAAGAGGAAGCCTGAGATCCCCGTCGTAACTCGAGAATCCCGCCGCAACTCGAGAAAAACCACGTGGTTCCCACCTCTTGGCAAGATGAGGCCCTTGCCCGTGATGGCGTCTCAAGGGAAGTCCCCTGTTCCACCCTGAAGGGCGAAACGGTCCCTGACAGCCTTCCTGCGACCCCCAAAAGTTCCCCGACACGCCGGGTTCCCTCGAGGGGAACACCGAGGGTCCCGCCACCGCTTCCTCTGAACGCCTTCTCCCCTCCTTATCGCGACAGGAGAGTCGATTGCCCTGCGTGGTCTTGAAGGGGTTCCCGGCCTTCCCCGTGCACCTCAGGAGGAGGCCGGTCTCACGAGGAAATTCGAACCGAGCCACGTGAGTGGCGCCACATGCCGAACGCCCCCGATTCCCCGGTCCGCTCTTGAGAAGGACCCGAGGCCCGGACCCCTCTTCGAAGGCAACCCTGTGGGTGAAGGCACAACACGAAGGGGCACTGCCACCCCCGTGCATCGTCCGCAAAGTCCCGCGGGTTCCACACTCAGCTCGACGAGGGGCCTGAGACCCCCTGAACAACTCGTGAGGCAAGCGGGGTTCCCTTCCTCAGACAAGACGAGGCCTGACTCTCCGCTCCCAACTCTGCAGGGACCCTGAGATCGGAGGGTCTGAGTCAGAAACAGAGAGGAAGCCTGATGTTCCTGCCTCCCCTCGAGACGAGGCCCTCTTCCATTGCGCCAACCCCAGCGGAGTCCCGAGAGACCCCGCTAACTCCACAGGATCCCTCACCTCTCAGAGGCACCCTGGGAAGTTCCCTCAGGTCCCCGGCAGAAGTCGTGGGAAATAAGGGTTTCCCGCCGCCACTCGAGAAAGACCTTGATAGTCCTTCTTCAAAGTGTCTTGAGGCCCTTGTGCCCTCTCTGGACTAGAGAGCAATGATGCGCTCCCCCTCGCCTCGCGCATGCAGACCTGGCTTCCCTGGCGCCGCACGAGAGGCTCCCTGAGATCCTCGTCGTGCCTCGGGAGAAAACCCCCATGGGCGCCGCAGCTCGAGGAAACCCCCTAGACGCCCCCGTCCTCGCGAGCTGAGGGCCTTCTTTTCCTGCCTGGCCTGGAGAGCAATCCCGAGTCCTCTCTCCAAACTGAAGAGTAGGATGGATTCCATTGAGGCGACTCAGTGGGCTCCAAGAGATCCGCGTCGGGGCTCTAGAGGAGAGCGCAGTCCTTTGCTTCCCCTCGAGGCGAGGCCTGACTCCCCGGGGGAGTCTGGAGTGCAATCCCGAGATCCTTGTCTTCCCTTTAGAGGACTATTAGGTCCTGGACACACGCCTAGATGAGGTCTCTTTGGCCTTGCAGTGGTTCGAGCACAACATCCAGCTTTCCCTCGCAACTCGAAGGGAAGTTTGGGCTTCCAGGGCCAACACAAGAGGAAGCCTGAAATCCACGTCGTAACTCGAGAATCCCGCCGCAACTCGAGAAAAACCACGTGGTTCCATCGTCTTCGCAGCATGAGGCCCTTGCCCGCCACAGCGTCTCAAAAGAAGTCCCACGTTCCTACTGAAGTGCAAAACGGTACTTGGCACCCATGATGGCACCCCCAAAGTTCCCCAACATACAGGCCTCACTCGAGGGTAACACCCATGTTCCCCGCACCACATCATTTGAGCCCCTTCTCCCCTCCTGATTGCAACAGGAGTGTCTTTTCTCCTGCTTTGTGTGGAAGGGGTTACCGATCTTCCCAGCGCACATCAGGATGAGGCCTGTCTCACGAGGAAATTGGAGATGTAGCCTCGTGGGTGGTGCCACATGCGGAAAGACCCCATTTCCCGGTCAGCTATTAATAAGAACCCGATGCCCGTACACGTCTTGGAATGCATCCCGTAGGATGAAGGCACAACAAGGAGGGACCCTGAACACCCGTGCATCTTTTGGAAAATTCTGCAGGTTCCACATACAGCTCGACAAGTGACCTGTTACCTCGTGAACAACTCGAGAGGCAAGCTAAGTTTCATTTCTCCACAGAATACGAGGCCTGACTCTCCTGTCCCAACTCTGCAGGAATCCTGAGATCGGAGTCTGAAATGGAGAGGAACCCTGAGGTTCCTTCCTCAACACGAGATGAGGCCCTCTTGTATTATACCACACCCAGTGGAGTCCCGAGAGGCCCCTCCCAACTCCACAGTATCAGTGTCTTCTCAGAGGCACCCTGAGCAACTCCCTGAGGTCACCGGCACAAGTCGAGGGAACACAGGGTATCCTGCCGCAACCCGAGAAAGACCTCAAGAGTCCTTCTTCAACGCGTCTTGAGGACGGATTCCCCTACCATGACTCGAGAGCAATGACACGCTCCCCCTCGCCATGCGCATGGACACCTGACTTCCCTGGCGCCACATGAGAGGCTCCCTGAGCTCCCCGTCATACCTCGTGAGAAACCCCACACTGGCGCCGCAGCTCGGGAAAACCCACCGTCATCGCGAGATTGGGGACTTCTTTTCCTGCCTGACCTGGAGAGCAATCCCTGGTCTTTTCTCCAAACTTCACAGGAGGCTTTACTCCCTTTAGGCCACTCAATGGGCTCCAAGAGATACCTGTCGCGACTTGAGAGGAAAGCAGAGTACTTTGTTTCCCCTCGAGACGAGGCCTTACCTCGGGTGAGTCTGGAATGCAACCCCGAGATCCCTGTTGTCCCTGGAGAGGAACATTATGTCCTGGACAAAAGCCTAGATGAGGTCTATTTTGCCCTAGAGTGACTCGAGAGCAACACCCATCTCTCCCTCGCAATTCGAATGGAAGATTGGTCTTCATTGGGCCAACACAAGAGGAAGTCTGAATTTCCCGTTGTAACTCGAGAATCCCGCCGCAACTCTTAAAAACCACGTGGTTCCCCATTCATCGCAATATGAGGCCTTTGCCCGCTACAGAGTCTCAAGAGAAGTCCCATGTTTTGTCATAAAGTTCGAGATGCTACTTGGCACCCTTGATGCGACCCCAAAAGTTCCCCAATATACCGGTCTCACTCCAAGGGAACACCGAAGTTCCTGGCACCACTTCATTTGAGCCCCTTCTCCGCTCCTGATCACGGCAGGAAGGTCGATCCCCCTGCTTTGTCTAGAAGGGGTTCCCGACCTTCATGGCGCACCTCAGGATGAGGCCAGTCTCACGAAGAAATTCGAGACGTAGCCTCGTGTTGGTGCCACGTGCCAAAAGACCCCGATTTCTCGGTCTTGCTCTTGATAAGAACCCGATGCCCGGACACCTCTTCTAAGGCAACCCTGTGGATGAAGGCACTACACGAGGGGGCACTGGCAACCCTGTTCATCGTCCGGAAAACCCCGCAGGATCCACATACAGCTCCACAACTGGCCTGTCACCCCTTAAACAATGAGAGAGGAAAGCGGATTCCCCTTCCTCAGACAAGACGAGGCCTGAGTATCCAATCCCAACTCTGCAGGCACGCTTCGATCTGAGTCAGAAATGGAGAGGAAACCTGAGGTTCCTGCCTCAACCCGAGATGAGGCCCTCTTCCATTAAAACAAACCCAGTGGAGTCCCAAGAGTCCCCTCCCATCTCCACAGTATCCCTGACTTCTCATAGGCATTCTGAGAAGCTCCTTGAGGCCACCGGCAAAAGTCGAGGGAAATAAGGGTTTCCTGCCACAACCGAAGAAAGACCTCGAGAGTCCTTCTTCAATGTGTCTTGAGGTCAGATTCCCCTACCATAGCTCGAGAGCAATGACACGCTGCCCCTCGCCATGCGCATGGACACCTGACTTCCCTGGGGCCACATGAGAGGCTCCCTGAGCTCCCCGTCATACCTCGTGAGAAACCCCACACTGGCGCCGCAGCTCGAGAAAACCCACAAGATCCCTCCGTCATCGCGAGATGAGGGCCATCTTTTCCTGCATGGCCTGGAGAGCAGTCCCAAGTCCTCTCTCCAAACTTCACAGGAGGCTTGACTGCCTTTAGGCCACAAAGTGGGCTCCAAGAGGTGCCCGTCGCGACTCAAAAGGAGAGCGGAGTCCTTTGCTTCCCTTCGACATGAGGCCTGACTCCCTGGGTGAGTCTGGAATGCAAACCTGAGATCCCTGTGGCCCTTGGAGAGGAACATTAGGTCCTGGACACAAGCCTAGATGAGGTCTCCTTTGCCCTGCAGTGACTCGAGCGCAACCCTCAGCTCTCCCTCGCAACTCGAATGGATGATTGGACTTCCCTGGCCCAACACAAGAGGAAGCCTGAAATCCCCGTCGTAACTCGAGAATCCCGCCGCAACTCGAGAAAAACCACGTGGCTCTCCCGTCATCGCAAGATGAGGCCCTTGGCCGCTACAGCATATCAAGAGAAGTCCCACGTTCCACCCTGAAGTACAAAACGGTACTTGGCACCCTTGATGCGACCCCCAAAGTTCCCTGACATACCGGTCTCACTCGAGGGAAACACCAAAGTTCACGGCACCACTTCCTGTGAGCCCCTTCACCCCTCCTGATCACGACAGAAGGGTCGATTCCCATGTTTTGTCTGCAAGGGGTTCCCGACGTTCCCCGCGAACCTCTGGATGAGGCCGGTCTCATGAGGAAATTCGAAAAGTAGCCTCATGGTTGGTGCCATATGCTGAAAGATCCCGAATTCCCGGTCCACTCTAGATAAGAACCTGACGCCTGGACATCTCTTTGAAGGCAACCCTGTGGATGAAGGCACAACACGAAGGGACACTGACATCCCCATGCATCGTCTGGAAAAACCCGCAGATTCCACTCACAGCTCCAAATGTGGACTGTCACCTCGTGAACAACTCGAGAGGCAAGTGAAGTTGCATTCCTTCACACAAGACGAGGCCTTACTCTCCTGTCCCAACTCTTCAGGGACCCTGCAATTGGATTCAGAAATGGAGAGGAACCCTGAGGTTCCTGCCTCAACTAGAGAAGAGGCCCTCTTCCATTGAACCAAACTCAGTGGTGTCCCGAGAGGCCCCTCCCAACACCACAGTATCCCTGAATTCTCAGAGGCTCCGTGAGAAGCTACCTGAGGTCACTGGCACAAGTCGAGGGAACCCAGAGTTTCCTGAAGTAACCCGAGAAAGACTTGGAGAGTCCTTTTTCAACGTCTCTTGATGCCCGATTCCCCTACCATGACTCCAGAGCAAGGACGCGCTCCCCTCGCCACAAGCAGGAAAACTGACTTCCCTAGTACCACACAAGAGGCTCCCTGAGTACCCCATCGTACCTCGTGAGAAAACCCACACTGGCGCCGCAGTTCGAGAAAAACCACAAGATGCCCCCGTCAAGGAGAGATGGGGGCCTTCTTTTCCTGCCTGACCTGGAGAGCAATTCCTGGTCCTCTCTCCAAACTTCACTGGAGTATTGACTCCCTTTAGGCCACTCAGTTGGGTCCAAGAAATACCCGGTGCGACTCGAGAGGAGAGCGGAGTCCTTTGCTTCCCTGGAGACGAGGCCTGACTCCCCGGGTGAGTTTGGAATGCAACCCCGAGATCCATGTCACCCCTGGAGTGGAACATTATGTCCTAGACACAAGCCTAGATGAGGTCTATTTTGCCCTACAGTGACTCGAGCAACCTCCATCTCTCCCTCACAATTTGAATGGAAGATTGGTCTTCCCACAGTCAACACAAGAGGAAGTCTGAATTTCCCATCGTAATTCGAGAATTCAGCCTCAAGTCTTAAAAACCATGTGGTTCCCCCTTCATCGCAATATGAGGCCCTTGCCAGCTAGAGTCTCAAGAGAAGTCCCACGTTCCATCTTAAAGTTCGAAATGCTACTTGGCACACTTGATGTGACCCCAAAGTTCCCCAACATACCGGTCTCACTCCAGGGGAACACCGAAGTTCCCGGTGTCTCCAGGGAAGTCCCATGTTCCGCCCTGAAGGGCGACACGGTACTTGACACCCTTGATGCGACCGCAAAAGTTCCCCGATACGCTGGGTTCCCTCGAGGGGAAAACCGAGGGTCCCGGCACCACTTCATCTGAGCCCCTTCTCCCCTCCTGATCGCGACAGGAGAGTCAATTCCCCTGCTTTGTCTGGAAGGGGTTCCCGGCCTTCCTGGCGCACCTCAGGATGAGGCCGGTCTCAGGAGGAAATTCGAGAGTAGCCACATGTGAGGTGCCACGTGCCGAACGACTCCGATTTTCCGGTCCGCTCTGGATAAGAACCCGATGCCCGGACACCTCTTCGAAGGCAACCCTGTGGGTGAAGGCACAACACGAAGGGGCACTGACACCCCCGTGCATCATCCGGAAAAACCCGCAGGGTCTACACACAGCTCGACAAGGGGCCTGAGACTCCCGGAACAACTCGAGAGGCAACCAGAATTCCATTCCTCAGACAAGACGAGGCATGACTCTCCTGTCCCAACACTGCAGGGACCGTGCAGTCGGAGTCCGAATCCGAGAGGAAGCCTGAGGTTCCTGCCTCCCCTCGAGATGAGGCCCTCTTCCATTGCGCCGAACCCAGCAGAGTCCCGAGAGGCCCTGCCAACTACACAGCATCCCTCACCTCTCAGAGGCACCGTGGGAAGTTCCCTAAGGTCCCCTGCAGAAGACGAGGGAAACGAGGGTTTCCTGCCGCAACCCGAGAAAGACCTCGAGAGTCCTTCTTCAACGCCTCTTGAGGACCTAGCCGTTTCCCATGACTCGAGAGTGATGACCAGCTCCCCCTCGCCATGCGCATGGAGACCTGACTTGCCTGGCGCCGCACGAGAGGCTCCCTGAGGTCCTCATCGTGCCTCGTGAGAAAACCCCCATGGGTGCAGCAGCCTGAGGAAACCCATGAGACGCCCCCGTCATCGCGAGATGAGGGCCTTCTTTTCTTGCCTGGCCTGGAGAGCAATCCCGAGTCCTCTCTCCAAACTGAAGAGGAGGCTCGACACCCTTGAGTCCACTCAGTGGGCTCCAAGAGATCCGAGTCGCGACTTGAGAGGAAAGCGGAGTCTTTGCTTCCCCTCCAGGTGAGTCCTGACCCCCCGGGGGAGTCTGGAATGGAAACCCGTGATCCCTGTCTTCCCTTGAGAGGAATATTAGGTCCTGGACACACGCCTCGATGAGGTCTCTTTGGCCCTGTAGTGACTCGAGCAGAACCCCCAGCTTTCCATCGCAACTCGAATTGAAGATTGGGCTTCCCAGGGCCAACCCAAGAGGAAGCCTGAAATTCCTGTCGTTTTTGAGAATCCCAATGCAACTCGAGAAAAACGACTTGGTTCCAACGTCTTCACAGGATGAGGCCCTTGCCCGCTACAGCGTCTCCAGGGAAGTCCCATGTTCCGTCCTGAAGTGGGAAACGGTACTTGGCTCCCTTGATGCGACCCCTAAAGTTCCCTGAAACGCCGGGTTCCCTCGAGTGGAACACCGAGGGTCCCGGCCCCACTTCATCTGAGCCCCATCTCCCCTCCTGATCGCGACAGGAGAATCGATTCCCCTACTTTGTGTGGAAGGTGTTCCCGGCCTTCCCGGCGCACCTCAGGATGATGCTGGTCTCACGAGGAAATTCGAGCTGAGCCACGTGGGTGGTGCCACATGCCGAATGACCCCGATTTCCCGGTCCGCTCTTGAAATGAACCCGATGCCCGGACACCTCTTTGAAGGAAACCCTGTGGGGGAAGGCACCAAACGAAGGGGCACTGACACCCCCATGCATCTTCTGGAAACACCCGCAGGTTCCACACACAGCTTGTCAAGGGCCCTGAGACCCCCTGAACGACTCAAGAGGCAAGCAGAGTTCCGTTACTCAGACAAGACGAGGCCTGACTCTCCTGTCCCAACTCTGCAGGGACCCTGCGGTCGGAGTCAGAAATGGAGAGGAAGCCTGAGGTTCCTGCCTCCAATCGAGATGAGGCCCTCTTTCATTTCGTCAAACCTAGTGGAGTCCCGAGAGGCCCCTCTAACTCCTCAGTATCCCTCACCTCTCAGAGGCACCTGGGAAGTTCCCTAAGGTCCCCTGTAGAGGTCGATGGAAACGAGTGTTTCCCTCCCCAACCCAAGAAAGACCTTGAGAGTCCTTCTTAAATGCCTCTTGAGGCCCTAGTCCCTCCCATGACTCGAGAGCAATGACGCGATCTGCCTGGCCACACGCATGGAGTCAGGCTTCTCTGGCGCCGCACAAGAGGCTCCCTGAACTCCCCATCATATCTCGTGAGAAACCCCACCCTGGCGCCGCAGCTCAAGAAAACCCATGAGACGCCCCCGTCATCACGAGAGGAGGGCCATCTTTAACTGCATGGTATGCAGATCAAGCGTGAACCTTCTGTCCAAGCTACACAGGACGCTTGACTCCCTTTAGGCCACTCATTGGGCTCCAAGAGTTACGCGTCCCGACTCGAGAGGATAGTGGAGTCCTTTGCTTCCACTCGAGACGAGGTGTGACCCAACGGGTGAGACTGGAATGCGACCCCGATATCCCTGTCGCCCCTGGAGAGGAACATTACTTCCTGGACCCAAGCCTAGATGAGGACTCTTTGCCCTGAAGTGACTCGAGAGCAACCCCCAGCTCTCTCTGACAAGTTGAATGGAAGATTGGACTTCCTGGGCCAACACAAGAGGAAGCCTGAATTCCCCGTTGTAACTCGAGAATCCCGCCTCAACTTGAGAAAAACCACGTGTTTCCCTCGTCATCGCAATATGAGGCCCTTGCCCGCTACAGCATCTCCAGAGAATTCCCACGTTCCATCTTGAAGTGCGAAACTGTACTTGGCACCCTTGAGGCGACCTCAAAAGTGCCGTGACATACCGGTCTCACTCGAGGGGACCACCGAGGTTCCCGGCACCACTTCATCTGAGCCCCTTCTCCCCTTCTGATCGCGAGCGGTGGGTCGATTCCCCTGCTTTGTCTGCAAGGGGTTCCCGACCTTCCCGGCGCACCTCAGGATGAGGCCGGTCTCCCGAGGAAATTCGAGACGTAGCCTCGTGGGTGGTACCACATGCTGAAAGACCCCAATTTTCCGGTACCCTCTTGAAAAGAACCCGATGCCCGGAAACCTCTTTGAAGGCAACCCTGTGGATGAAGGCACAACACGAAGGGGCACTGACACCCCCGTGCATCGTCCGGAAAAACCCGCAGGTTCCACACTCAGCTCAACAAGTGGCCTATCACTCCGTGAACAACTCGAAAGGCAAGGGGAAATCCATTCCTCCACAGAAGACGAGGCGTGACTCTCTTCTCCATACTCTGCAGGTACCCTGCGACCCGAGTCAGAAATGGAGAGGACCCCTGACGTTCCTGCCTCCATTCGAGATGAGGCCCTCTTCGATTGCACCAAACCCAGTTGAGTAACGAAGGGCCCCTCCCAAATCCACAGTGTCCCTGACTTCTCAGAGGCACCCTTAGAAGTTGCCTGAGGTCACCGACACAAATCAAGGGAACCCAGGGTTCCCTGCCGCAACCCGAGAAAGACCTCAAGAGTCCTTCCTCAATGTGTCTTGAGGCCCGATTCGCCTACTATGACTCGAGAGCAATCACGCACTCCCCTTCACCACACGCACGGAGACCTGATGTCCCTAGCACCACACGAGAGGCTCTCTGAGCTCCCCGTTGTACCTCATTAGAAATCTGATACTGGCGCCGCAGCTGGAGAAAACCCACGAGATGCCCCCATCATCGCGAGATGAGGGCCTTTTTTCCTGCATGGCCAGGAAAACAATCCCGAGTCATCTCCAAACTCCATAGGAGGCTTCACTCCCTTTACGCCACGCAGTGGGCTCCAAGAGATACCCGTCGCGACTTGACAGGAGAGCGGAGTCCTTTTTTTCCCCTCAAGACGAGGCCTGACTCTCCGGGTGAGTCGAGAATGCAACCCTGAGATCCCTGTTGGCCCAGTAGTGGAACACTAGGTCCTGGACACAAGCGTAGATGAGGTCTATTTTGCCCTGCAGTGACTGGAGAGCAATCCCCAGTTCTAACTTGCAACTCGAATGGAATACTGGATTTTCCTGGCGCCATACAAGAGGCTCCCTGAGATCCCCGTGGTACTTCATGAGACACCCCACACTGGCGCCGCAGCTCGAGAAAACCCACGAGACGGCACCGTCATCTCGAGATGAGGGCCTTCTTTTCCTGCATGGCCTGGAGTCCAATCCCGAGTCCTCTCTCCAAACTCCACAGGAGGCTTGACTCCCTTTAGTACACACAGTGGGCTCCAAGAGATACCCATCGCGACTCGAGATGAGAGCGGAATTCTTTACTTACCCTCGAGGTGAGAACTGACTCCCCGGATGAGTCTGGAATGCAAACCCGAGATCCCTGTCGCCCCTGGAGAGCAACGTTAGATCCTGGACACAAGCCTAGATTAGGTCTCTTTTGCCCTGCAGTGACTCTAGCGCAATCCCCAGCTCCCCCTCGCAACCCGAATGGAAGATTGGATTTCAAGGCCAAGAAGAGGAAGCCTAAATTCCCGGTCATAACTCCAGAATCCTGGCGCAACTCGAGCAAAACCACGTGGTTCTCCCGTCATCGCAAGATGAGGCCCTTGCCCGCTACAGCGTTTCAAAAGATGTCCCAGGTTCCATCTTGAAATGCGAAACGGTACTTGGCACCCTTGATGCGACCCCAAAAGTCCCCCAACACGCCGGTCTCACTCAAGGGGAACACCGAGGTTCCCGGCACCACTTCATTTAAGCCCCTTCTCCCCTCCTGATCGTGACCGGTGGGTCGATTCCCCTGCTTTGTCTGCAAGGGGGCCCGACCTTCCCTGCACAACTCAGGATGAGGCCGGTCTCATGGGGAAATTCGATACGTAGCTTTGTGGGTGGTGCCACTTGCTGAAAGACTCCAATTTCCCGGTCCGCTCTTGATAAGAATCCGATGCTCGGACACCTCTTGGAAGGCAGCCTTGAGTATGAAGGTACAACACGAAGGGGCACTAACACACCTGTGCATCATCCGGAAAAAAGGGCAGGTTACATACACAGCTCGACAAGTGGCCTGTCACCTCAAGAACAACTCGAGAGGCAAGAGGAGTCCCATCCTCCAGAAAAGACGAGGCCTGACTCTCCTGTACCAACATGCAGGGACCTTGCGATCTGAGTCAGAAATGGAGAGGAACACTGAGATTCCTGCTTCAACTCGAGATGAGTCCCTCTTACATTCCACCAAATGCAGAGGAGTCTCAAGAGGCCCCTCCAAACTGCACAGTATCCCTGACTTCTCAGAGGCACTCTGAGAAGCTCCCTGAGGTCGCAGGCACAAGTCAAGGGAACCCTGGGTTTTATGCAGTGATCCGAGAAAGACCTCGAGAGTCCTTCTTCAACCCGTCTTGAGGCCCGATTACCCTACTATGACTCGAGAGCAATGACGAGCTCCCCCTAGCCATCTCATGGGGACCTGACTTCCCTGGCGCCACACGAGAGGCTCCCTGAGCTCCCTCTCGTACCTCGTCAGAAACCCGGCACTAGCGCAGCAGTCTAGAAAACCCACGAGACGCCGCCATCATCGCGAGATGAGGGCCTTCTTTTCCTGCATGGCCTGGAGAGGAATCCCGAGTCCTCTATCCAAACACCACAGGAGGCTTGACTCCCTTTAGGGCACACAGTGGGCTCCAAGAGATACCCATCGCGACTCAAAAGGACAGCGGAGTTCTTTGCTTCCCCTCGAGACGAGGCCTGATTCCCCGGGTGAGTCTGGTATGCAACCCCAAGATCCCTGTCTCCCCTAGGGACGAGCATTAAGTCCTGGACACAAGCCTAGATGAGGTCTATTTTGCCCTGCAGTGACTCGAGAGCAATCCCCAGCTCTCCCTTTAAACTCGAATGGAAGATAGGACTTCCCTGGCCCAACACATGAGGAAGACTGTATTCCCCGTCGAAACTCGAGAATCCCGCCACAACTCGAGAAACGCCACGTGGTTCCCCCGTCATCCCAAGATGAGGCCCTTGCCCCCTACAGCGTCTCAAGAGAAGTCCCACGTTCCGTCTTGAAGTGCGAAACGGTATTGTCACCCTTGATGCGCCCTCAAATGTTCCTCGACACACCAGTCTGACTCGAGGAGAACACCGAGGTTCCCGGCACCACTACATCTGGGCCCCTTCTCCCCTCCTGATCGCGACAGGAGGGTCGATTCCCCTGTTTTGTCTTGAAGGGGTTCCCACCTTTCCCGGTGCATCTCAGGATGAGGCCGGTCTCACGAGGATATTCGAGACATAGCCACGTGGATGGTGACACATGCCGAAAGACCCCGATTTTCCGGTCCGCTCTTGATAAGATCCTGATGCCCGGACACCTCTTTGAAGATAACCCTTTTGATGAAGGCACAACACTTAGGGGCACTGACACCCCCGGGTATCGTCCGGAGAAACCCGCAGGTACCACACACAGCTCGAGAAGTGACCTGTCACCCCGTGAACAACTGGAGAGGCAAGCAGAGTTCCATTCCTCCACACAAGACGAGGCCTGACTCTCCTGTTCGAACTCTGCAGCGAAACTGCGATCCGAGTCAGATCTGGCCCAGGAGAAGTCAGGAGAGGAAACATGAGTTTCCTGCCTCCACTCGAGATGAGGCCCTCTTCCATTGCACCGAACCCAGTGGAGTCCCGAGAGACCCCTCCCAACTGCACAGTATCCCTGACTTCTCAGAGGCACCCTTAGACCTTCCTGAGATCACCGGCACAAGTCGAGGGAACCAAGGGTTTCCTGCCCCAACCCGTAAAAGACCTCGAGAGTCCTTCTTCAATGCGTCTTGAGGTGCGATTCCCCTACCATGACTCGAGAGCAATGACGCGCTCCCCCTAGCCACGCGCATAGAAACCTGACTTCCCTGGCGCCACAGGAGAGGCTCCCTGAGCTCCCCATTATACCTCGTGAGCAACACCACACTGGAGCCGCAGCTCGAGAATACCCACGAGACGCCCCAGTCCTCACGAGATGAGGGCCTTCTTTTGCTGTATGGCCTGGAGAGCAATCCTGAGTCCTCTCTCCAAACTCCACAGGAGGCTTGACTCATTTTAGGCCACACAGTGAGCTCCAAGATATACCCGTCACGACTTGACAGGAGAGCGGTGTCCTTGGCTTCCCCTCGAGACGAGGCCTGACTCCCCGGGTGAGTCGAGAATGCAATGCTGAGATCGATTTCGCCCCAGCAGAGGAACATTAGGTCCTGGACACAAGCCTAGATGAGGTCTATTTGGCCCTGCAGTGTCTCGAGAGCAATCCCCATTCTAACTCACAATTCGAATGAAAACTGGACTTCCCTGGGCCAGTTGAAGAGGAAGCCTGAATTCCCGGTTGTAACTCGAGAATCCCGCCCCAACTCAAGAAAAACCACGTGGTTCCCCCGTCATCGAAAGATGAGGCCCTTGCCCGCTACAGCGTCTCAAGAGAAGTCCCACGTTCCGTATTGAAGAGCGAAAAGTTACTTGGAACCCTTGATGCGACCCCAAAAGTTCCCCGACATACCAGTCTCACTTGAGGAGAACACCGAGGTTCCCGGCACCACTTCATCTGAGACTCTTCTCCCCTCTTGATCGCGACAGGAGGTTCGATTCCCCTGCTTTGTCTGGAAGGCGTTCCCGACCTTCCTGGTGCACATCAAGATGAGGCCAGTCTCACGACGAAATTCGAGACATAGCCTCGTGGGTGGTGCGGCATGCCAAAAGACCCCGATTCCCTGGTCCGCTCTTGATAAGAACCCGATGGCAGAACCCAACTCGAAGGCAATCCTGTGGAACAAGGCACAACACGAAGGGGCAGTGACACCCCAGTGCATCGTCTAGAAAAACCCGCAAGTTCCACATACAAATCGACAAGTGGCCTGTCACCCCACGAACAACGCGAGAGTCAAGCGGAGTTCCATTCCTCCACACAAGACGAGGCCTGACTCTCCTGTCCCAACTCTGCAGGGACTCTGCGATCCGAGTCAGATCGGGCGCATTCGAAGCCAGGAGAGGAACCCTGTGGTTCCTGCCTCAACTTGTCATGAGGCCCTCTTCCATTGCACCAAACCCAGTGGAGTTCCAAGAGGCCCCTCCCAACTCCACAGTGACCCTGACTTCTCAGAGGCACGCTGAGAAGCTTCCTGAGGTCACTGGCACAAGTCGATGGAACACAGGGTTTCCCGCCGCCCCCCGAGAAAGACCTCGAGAGTCCTTCTTCAACGCGTCTCCAGGCCCTAGTCCCCTCCCGTGACTCGAGAGCCAGGACGCGCTCCCCCTCGCCATGCGCATGGAGATCTGACTTCCCTGGCGCCGCACGGGAGGCTCCCTGAGATCCTCGTCGTGCCTCGGGAGAAAACCCCCACGGGCGCCGCAGCTCGAGGAAACCCCTGAGACGCCCCCGTCCTCGCGAGCTGAGGGCCTTCTTTTCCTGCATGGCCTGGAGAGCAATCCCGGGTCCTCTCTCCAAACGGAAGAGGAGGCTGGACTCCCTTGAGGCCGCTCAGGGGGCTCCAAGAGATCCGGGTCGCGACTCAAGGGGAGAGCGGAGTCCTTGGCTTCCCCTCGAGACGAGCCCTGACTCCCTGGGGTAACCTGGAATGCTACCCCGAGATCCCTGCCTTCCCTGGAGAGGAATATTAGGTCCCGGACACACGCCTAGATGAGGTGTCTTGGGCCCTGCAGTGACTCGAGCGCAACCCCCAGCTTTCCCTCGCAACTCGAGGGGAAGATTGGGCTTCGCAGGGCCAACCCAAGAGGAAGCCTGAGATCCCCGTCGTAACTCAAGAATCCGCCGCAACTCGAGAAAAACCACGTGGTTCCCACGTCTTCGCAAGATGACGCCCTTGCCCGCGACGGCGTATGAAGGGAAGTCCCCTGTTCCGCCCTGAAGGGCGAAACGGTCCCTGACAGCCTTCATGCGACCCCCAAAAGTTCCTCGACACGCCGGGTTCCCTCGAGGGTAACACCGAGGGTTCTGGCCCCACTTCATCTGAGCCCCTTCTCCCCTCCTGATGGCGACAGGAGAGTCGATCCCCCTGCGTTGTCTGGAAGGCTCCCCGGCCTTCCCGGCATGCCTCAGGATGTAGCCGGCCTCACTAGGAAATTTGAGACTAGCCCCGTGGGTGGTCCCACATGCCGAAAGACCCCGATTTCCCTGTCCGCTCTTGAAAAGAACCCGAGGCCCGGACACCTCTTCGAAGGCAACCCAGTGGGTGAAGGCACAACACGAAGGGGCACTGTCACCGTCGTGCATTTCCGGAAACACCCGCAGGTTCCACACACAGCTGAACAAGGGGCCTGAGACACCCTGAACACCTCGACAGGCAAGCGGAGTTCCCTTCCTCAGACAAGACGATTCCTGACTCTCCTGTCCCAACTCTGCAGGGACCCTGCGGTCGGAGTCCGAAACGGAGAGGAAGCCTGAGGTTCCTGCCTTCCCTGGAGATGAGGCCCTCTTCCATTGCGCCAAACCCAGCGTAGTCCTGAGAGGCCCCTCCAACTCCACAGCATCCCTCATCTGTCAGAAGCACACTGGGAAGTTCCCTAAGGTCACCGGTAAACTTTTATTGCACAAGGTCCACATGAAAAGGCCCACGCAGCAGGACAGCCACAGATTCTGTCTGCCATTAAAGGGCAGTAAGGTGCCCTCCCCCCTTCTTTGCTGCCTCGGTGGCCACCAGGGTGCAATTCGCGTACCCTTCCCTTTCCCATCCTAGCAGGTGCTCCAGGGCCCGCTGGCCTACAAAGTGCCAGAAGCAGGGCTGGGCCAGCCGGCCAGAATTCAGGGTTCTGTCCCTTGGACTTCCAGCGGACACTAGGCTGCTTGGGAAAACCGCGCAGACTATGAGGTTTTTCAGCAGAGGGGTGGAGTGGTAAAGGCCTTGACCCCAAAGACGAGGCCTTCCTGCGACCGCCAGGTTGGGGAGCTCTGAGACTGTGCCAACACAGGGCGGAATACATGGTTCCCTGCTCCACGCAGTCCCCGTTCCCTTACCTGTGTTCCGCACCCCTCCGCTGTGGCCGATGGATGCCGATCCTTGGGGATCCAGGAGTTCACGAAATGGGCATTCCCAGCCGCAATGGCGACCCCCAACAGCACATCTGGAAAGCCCTCCCCCACCCCCGCCAGGAGCCGACCCCCGCTGCGAACGGACCCCCACCCCGCCCCGCGCCGCCAGGTTTTGCCCTGGCCCTGCTGGGCTCCCGGCGGGTTCCCAGCCACATTGGCGACCCCCGGGAGCACAACAGGAACCGACCCCCCACACACAGCGAGCGGAATCTCGACCTGTGCAGCCCAGGTTTACCCCACCCTGGCTGCGCTCCCGGCGTGTTTCCAGCCACAGTGGCCATCTCCGAGAGCACAACTGGGAAGCCCTCCCCTACCCCCGCCAGGAGCCGACACCCGCCCTGTGCCGCCCGGGTTCGCCCCGCCCCTGCCGCGCTCCAGGAGCGCTGCCCACCTTCACCAGCGGCTCTCGGTGAGCCCCGTCCCCACGCCCGGTTCCAGGAGAGGCTCTCGGACCTCGCTGCTGCTGCCAGGTCAAACATGAGGACAATACATACACCCCACAGAGACAATCCAAGCTGTCTATGATTTAGGGATCAAACGAGGACTACAGAAAGGCAAGATGACCTGACCTAGGAGGGCCATGATATTCTATAGAACCAGACAAAGTTGGTTACCAAGGAAACTTTTTTCCTTGGAACCCGGAAAGCTGGTTCTTTGCATATGCAATGACCAACAATTAGCTTGTTACCCAAGCCTGCCTTACTGCCACCCCCATCCCCCCACTCCCCAGAAGACTGGCTCAAAGAAATATTTTAAATCTCAGGCGGAAACCTGGAAGATGTCTTGTCTGTCTGTTTGGATTAAGGTATGTGTCAGTGTGAGCCTTGTGTTTTTTGATAATATTGCTCAAGTTCTGTGTTCTGATTTCAATGGTCTCAAGACAAGGCAGCCCTTCCAAATCAAACTGCTGGAAATACAAGAAAACATTGACCTAAATGAATGTCAGAGTCCCGTGAACTGGGAACTAGTCAATATTAAATATCTAGTATTTTTGGTTTTGCTCCTCCATTATAGACATGTCTAAGAGTCAACAATATTAAGCACAACATGTTCATAGTGCCTAGGTTTCTTTTGAGGTAAAAATTGCTCTATTGTTATATCTGTCACAAGCTTGTCAGCAAGAAACTACCTGGAAACGACAACAACAAAAGTAAAAAATGTAAATGTGATATGAGCTTTTAGACAAACTCTTTACAATAATTATACTCTAAAATATCTGCCTCTCATAGTCTTGATTGAAGGCAGAGGAGAAGGGGATGACAGAGGATACGATGGTTGTATGGCATCACTGACTCGATGGACATGAGTTTGAGCAAGCCCCTGGAGTTGGTGACGGACACGGAAGCCTAGCGTCCTTCAGGCCACGGGGTCCCAAAGAGTCAGACACGACTGAGCAACTGAACTGAACTGAACTAACAAACGTTTCTCCAGGTGTTTTGGTTACCCGAGTTTCTATCCTTGTGACGACAGTGTATTGAATAGCTAGGTCATTTCCAAATAAATGAAAGTTCTGAAACATTCACGACTTGAAAGGACCTCCCTTTTACACAGAAACAAAAGAGATTTTTGACTCTCCATGAATAGTGTCTGGCACCATCCTGACATGTTAAATGTAAGAAAGCAATTGTTTTGTTTTGTTTTGTTCTGTTCTTGGGGGTGGGGGGAGGGGGGCGGGCTATAGCCAATGCCAATATAAAAGTCAGTTCTTGGTTGCTGAAGGGAAATGTATGACTTGTTATATCAAGAAAGTATGTGGAATGCAATGGCACTTGAGGAAGGAAAACGAAGTAGTTCTGTCTTACAGGTGGCAGTTTCAGGATGGGAGAAGCAAAGGAATGGGTACAGAATGGGATAAGGAGGTTGTAGGGAAAGTGGACCCCCAGAAAAGAGTTCTGTGCCTAGCACAAGTTTTCTTGAGATGTCGAACTGCCTTTGCTAATGGAGTTTAAGTTTCTTTACCTCTTAAGTGATCTCTTCTAGGTTGACCTAGAACAGAAATCTTTGGTTAGCTTTGGCTAAGTGGAGAAGTAGTGTTTCACGGCGACATATGTGATCCTTCCTGACTGTTTGCAGCCCTTTTGATATCGATGCCTTGCTTCTGCTGCTGCTGCCGCCGCCGCTGCTGCTAAGTCGTTTCAGTCGTGTCCGACTCTGTGCGACCCCATAGACGGCAGCCCACCAGGCCCCGCAGTCCCTGGGGTTCTCTAGGCAAGAACACTGGAGTGGGTTGCCATTTCCTCCTCCCATGCATGAAAGTGAAAAGTGAATGTGAAGTCGCTCAGTGGTGTCCGACTCTTAACCACCCCATGGACTGCAGCCTACCAGGCTCTTCCATCCATGGGATTTTCCACGCAAGAGTACTGGAGTGGGGTGCCATTGCCTTCTCCCATATCTGTGCACAAGCCTGCCTAAATAATTGACTTCTAGCTAGCTTTGGGATGCCAATGACCATCCACCCTTACCAGGCAACAGAGAAGAGAAAAACACTTACCACAGGAGGTCCTGGTAAGGAACAAGGAACTAACAAGCTCCCGCCAACCAGGATTCTGCAGAGGTCAACAAGAGGTCAGTAAGAGATGGAAGACTGCAGTCCAGAGGTCCTAGCAACTTCCATCTTGCAGCAGAGACCCAGCATAGTCAAAACGAATTCAATGTTGCAAAAAATAAGTAAACAAATAAAGGACAGAAGTTCTTTGAACACATGACTGAGATTAGGGGTGAGGCAGTACATGTATGGTGCCCGGAAAATCTTAAAGTATGAGAAAGGAAAGAAATTAAAGACAACTATCAAGCTGTCCAAACTGATAAAAATGAAAGATTACACGGTTTTTTCTGTATATATTAGCAGATAATAATCTGAAAAGGAATTAAAAAAAATTCCCTTTCAATAATGTCAACATGAATACAACACTTTGCCATGGATGTAACGAGGATGACAAGACTGGTACACTGGAAATTATACACCCTGGCTGAAAACTATCCTGAATACATGGACAGATATTCCATAACGATGGAAAGACTTAAGATGGCAATACCATGGAATGCATCTTCAATCTGAAATGAAGATTTGATATGATTTGATCGCTCAGAGCTTTTGTGTCATCAATTGTTATTAAAGTATAAATGAGATAGAGAAAGCTGCTGACTTAGACTTGAGGCGGGGTGTACGCCCTGCTGGTCTCTAGCCAGATATTCTACAGGCACTAGCAGTCAGCTAAGGAAGGAAAGGCACTGTCTCAGGGAATGGCACCAGGCCCCTCCCCCACGACATGCCTTGAGGTCACATTGGCAGCAGGTGAGTCATCCTGGGCCAAAAACTGATTGACATGAATCTTGAAGAAAGGCAGTATTCCAGGCAAATATATCATTTCCTTAACATAGATTAGGAGAACAAGGTACGAGGAAAACATACAGTTTTGTTCAAGTCGCTTCTGAGCCTATTGGGGGAACCGGCCTGAAGCCAGAGTCCAGCGGATATACATAGGATATTTACATCGCTTAAGACAAACATTTCCTCAGGAACAAATGCATTGCTTAGCTCAAGGTTTGTCTGTGAAATTCTTACACATCAGGAGATGGCTCCGAGCTGGGTTTCTACACACAAGAACATGAATGCAAAGGACAAGACTGCACAGCCCATCTGCCCCCCTTCCCCACAGCCAGCAGCATTTCCAAGTGACCTCCTAAGGCCTTCCCCAAAATACAGGGGCACCTCTGGGTTTCCTGTTTCAAGCTCTTCGAACACTTTTCTTAAAAAAAAAAAAATCCTGCACACTTCTTGATAGAATGCCACAGTGCAAGGAAAACAGGCCTTCAATACTTAAACCTCCCTGTGCCAAACACTTGGGGCTTGGTTTTTTTTTGTTTTGTTTTTTAATTACACCACCACATAATTTAAACTTTTTACAATTTCTAATTATTCAGTACCAAAACACCAAACTTTTATTGCACAAGGTCCCCATGAAAAGGCCCACGCATCAGGACAGCCACAGATTCTGCCATGAAAGGGCAGCAAGGTGCCCTCCCCACTTCTTTGCTGCCTGGGCGGCCACCAGGGTTTGAAATCCATGCACCCTACTAAGTTTCTAGGGTGCAATTCGTGGACCCTTCCCTTTCCCATCCCAGCAGGTGCTCAAGGGCCCGCTGGCTTACAAAGTGCCAGAAGCAGGGCTGGGCCAGCCGGCAAGAATTCAGTGTTCTGTCCCTTGGACTTCCAGTGGACACTAGGCTGCTTGGAAGAACCGCGCAGACTCTGAGATTTTTCAGCAGAGGGGTGGAGCGGTAAAGGCCTTGACCCCAAAGGCAAGGCCTTTCTGCGACTGCCAGTTTGGGGAGCTCCGAGAATGTGCCAACAGACGGCGGAATACTTGGTTCCCTGCTCCACGCAGTCCCAGTTCCCTTACCTGTGGTCCGCAGCCCTCCGCTGCACCCATGGGATGGCGATCCTTGGGGACCCAGGAGCGGACGAAATGGGAGTTCCCAGCCGCAGTTGCAACCCCCGAGAGCGCAACTGGAACCCCTCCCCATCCCCCCCATGAGCCGACCCCCGCCCCGCGCCGCCAGGGTTAGCCCCGCCCCTGCCGCGCTCCCGGCGCGTTTTCAGCCTCAGTGTCCACCTCCGAGAGCACAACTGGGAAGCCCGCCCCCACCCCCGCCAGAAGCCGACTCCCGCCCCACGCCGCCCGCGTTTGCCCCGCCCCTGCACGGTCCAGGTACCTTCCCAGCTTCTAGCGTTCACGCCCGGGTAGGAGCAGGATGTAGGATTATGGGAGATGTGTCTGGAGCCTGACAGCCTCAGCTCCGCTCTGGCCTGCCCTTTGGACCTAGGAGCCAGGCCAACTTTCAGAGGGCTTAGGGCCCCATTGTATGCAAACTACCAAGGCCTACCGCAAGGAGAGCTCTGTCCGAGGGAAGGGAAGCGCCCCAGGCTGCGTTCCCAAGCTGTTGCTTGGCAATGCAGACTCAGCGGTAAACGGAGGGAATCAGGGTCCTAGTGCCCCTGTCTTGGGGAGGAAGCTCCACAGCCAGAGTGTTCCTCCCTTTGTGCCCAGAAAGCGCCTGCCAGACTGGGCTTCCCCAGAGCTCTGTTGCAGAGCAGAGACGTGTGGATGTGTTTTGGGGCCTTGACATGTGCGTTTGGGCTCCCTAGCACAGCCCCAGCGTAGGGGAACCAGCCCCTGAGCAGAGAGCTCCAGGCAGTGCTCTGTGCTCTGGATTGGAAGCCCACTCCCAGCACGCGGGAGAATAGAGTCAGGCCGCCGTCGGGTGCTTGCAAGCCTGTATTGGGAAGGACCGAATGATCTTCCACTCCGGCGGAGCTCCAGATCTGCACCCAGGCGCGATATCGCAGAGCCCCGGCCTAGAGGCTGCTCTGCCTGGGCGAGCCTCGCCAAGCCCTTCCCAGCTTCTAGCTTTCGCGCAGGGGAAGGAACAGACTGCGAAAGTGGGGGAGACGTGACTGGCGGGCGCCTTACTGGCCTCAGCTCCGCTCTTCCTTTCCCTTTGCACCTATGATCCATGCCTCCTTGCAGAGGGCTTAGGGACCGAAGGAGAGCTCTGTCAGAGGGAAGGGAAGCGCCCCAGGCTGCATTCCCAAGCTGTTGTTTAGCCGCCCAGACTCAGCGCTGCACAGGGGTAATCAGGCTCTCTGTGGCCGCAGCTTCACACACAGGTGTGTCTCCGTAGGAATCAAGAAAGATCCTGACAGAGTGAGGTTCATTAGAGCTATACTAAAGAGCAAAGGCTTGTCCATGTGGTCTTGCCTTCCCCTGTGCCTTTGGGTCTCCAGGCTCGGCCCCAGCTCCGTGGAAACAACCCCTGAGAAAATATCTTCAAGATCCACTTTTCCCAGTGTCTGGGAACCGGGGTTCGTAGGAGGAGAGAAAAGCACGCCTCCATCGGGAACGAAAAGGCAGTCCACCTGCCTGTGTTTTGAAGCCTGTATTTGGAAGGAATGGGTTAGCTTCTCCTAAAGGAGACCTCCAGATCTGCTCAGAAGTCGGTAATTCCAGAGGCAGGGTACTGGTTCCTGACTGCCCTTTGCTAGCCTTGCAAAGATATTCCTAGATTCTAGAGTTATTTTCCATGAAGGAGCAGGCTTCGGGAATGTGTCAGACGGGACTGGCTCCTTATTGACCTCAGCTCAGCTATTGCCTTTCCATTCAAACTAGGGCAAGGCCCTACTTTATGAAGGGTAAGGGTCTTCTTCTTTGCAAACTGCCAAGGGCTACAGCAATGAGACCTCTGTCAAGGTGAGGGAAGCCTAAGAGGATGGATTCTCAAGCAGGTGCTTTGCCACAAAGCATCAGCACCCCACGAAGAGAATCAAGCTCCCTGTGCACCAATGTTGGGAGTGTAGCTTCACACACAGAGTTGTCTCTATAGGAGCCAAGAATGTTCCTGAGAGATTAGGTTCACTAAACCTCTCCTACAGAGCATAGACCTGTCCATGTGGTTTTGCCTTCCCCTGTGAGTTGGGTCCTCGAGGTCCGCCACACCTCCGGGGAAACTGTCCCTGAGAAAAGATCTCCAGGAACCGCTTCGCCGAGGCTGGGAAATGCTGTTCACAGGAAGTAAGGCAAGCGAATCTCCTGCAGAGTAAAAGAGGCCTTACAGTCCCTGGAGGAGCAGGCTGCCAGAGTGTGTGAAACCTGACTGTTGCCTTACTGGCCTCAGCTCCGCCATTGCCTGTTCATCCAAGCTAGCACCCAGGCCTACTTGGAAAAGCGTTTGGGTGCAGATTTCTACAAAGTGCCAAGGGCTACAGCAGTGAGAATTCTCTCGGTGGTAAGGGAGAGCATTTTATGGATTCTCAAGCTGTTTTCTGAACGACAGCGTCAAAATGAACAGAGAGAATCAGGCTCTCTGTGCCCCTATGTTAGGTACGCAGCTTCACACACAGAGGTGTCTCTATAGGAGCCAAGAATGCTACTGAGAGATGAGGTTCACTAGAAGTCTGCTACAGAGCATAGACCTGTCCATGTGGTCTTGCCTTCCCCTGTGCCTTTGGGCCCCGGGCTCGGCCCCAGCTCCGTGGAAAGAACCCCTGAGAAAATATCTTCAAGACCCGCTTTTCCCAGAGGCTGGGAACTGGGGTTCATAGGAGGAGAGAAAAGCAAGCCTCCTTCGGGCACGAAAGGCTGCCAACCTGCCTGTGTTTTGAAGCCTCTATTTGGAAGGAATGGGTTAGCTTCTCCTAAAGGAGACCTCCAGATCTGCTCAGAAGTCGGTAATTCCAGAGGCAGGGTGCTGGTTCCTGACTGCCCTTTGCCAGCCTTGCAAAGACATTCCAAGATTCTAGAGTTATATTCCATGAAGGAGCAGGGTTCGGGAATGTGCCAGAGGGGACTGGCTCCTTATTGGCCTCAGCTCAGCTATTGCCTTTCCATTCAAACTAGGACAAGGGCCTACTTTATGAAGTGTAAGTGTCTTCTTCTTTGAAACTGCCAAGGGCTACAGCAATGAGACCTCTGTCAAGGTGAGGGAAGCCTAAGAGGACGGATTCTCAAGCAGGTGCTTTGCTACAAAGCATCAGCACCCCACGGAGAGAACCAAGATCCCTGTTCCCCAATGTTGGGAGTGTAGCTTCACACACAGAGTTGTCTCTATCGGAGCCAAGAATGTTCCTGAGAGATTAGGTTCACTAAACCTCTCCTACAGAGTATAGACCTGTCCATGTGGTTTTTCCTTCCCCTGTGAGTTGGGTCCCCGAGGTCCACCACACCTCCGGGGAAACTGTCCCTGAGAAAAGATCTCCAGGAACCGCTTCGCTGAGGCTGGGAAACGCTGTTCACAGGAAGTAAGGCAAGCGAATCTCCTGCAGAGAAAAAGAGGCCTTACTGTCCCTGGAGGAGCAGGCTGCCAGAGTGTGTGAAACCTGACTGTTGCCTTACTGGCCTCAGTTCCACCATTGCCTGTTCCTCCGAACTAGGACCCAGGCCTATTTGGAGAAGCGTTTGGCTGCGGATTTCTACAAAGTGCCAAGGGCTACAGCAGCGAGAATTCTCTCAGCGGTAATGGAGAGCATTTTATGGATTCTCAAGCTGTTTTCTGAACGACTGCGTCAAAATGAACTGAGAGAATCAGGCTCTCTGTGCCCCTATGTTATGTACGCAGCTTCACACACAGAAGTGTCTCTATAGGAGCCAAGAATGTTCCTGAGAGATGAGGTTCACTAGAAGTCTGCTACAGAGCATAGACCTGTCCATATGGTTTTGCCTTGCCCTGTGAGTTGGGTCCCCGAGGTCCGCCCCAGTTCAGGGGAAGGAGCCCCTGAGAAAAGATCTCCAGGGACCACTATTCCCCCAGGCTGGCAAACGCAGTTCACAGGAGGTAACGCAAGCGAGCCTCCTGCAAGGCACAACAGGTCTTAGTGTCCCTGGACGATCAGGCTGCCAGAGTGTGTGAGACCTGACTGGTGCCTTACTGGCCTCAGCTCCGCCATTGCATGTTCCTCCGATCTAGGACCCAGGCCTACTAGGAGAAGGGTTTGGGTATGGATTTCTAAATACTGCCAAGGGGTATAGCAATGAGAACTGTGTCACGGGTAAGGAAGAGCATTGTATGGATTTTCAAGCTGTTGTTTGAACGACAGCTTCAAAGCTGCACAGAGAGAATCAGACTCTGTGTCTCCATGTTCGGTACACAGCTTCACAGACAGGGCTGTCTCCATAGGAAACAAGAATGTTCCTGACAGAGTGAGGTTCACTAGAGCTCTCCTAGAGAGCAAAGACTTGTCCATGTGGTTTTTCTTCCCCTGTGCGTTTGGGGCTCCAGGCTCGGCCCCAGCTCCGTGGAAACAACCCCTGAGAAAAGATCTTCAAGATCCGCTTTTCCCAGAGGCTGGGATGTGGGGTTCATAGGAGGCGGGAAAAGCAGGCCTCCTTCAGAGAGCAAGAGTCAGCCAAGCGGCCTGCGTTTTGAAGCCTCTACTTGGAAGAATGGGTTAGCTTCCCCTAAGGGAGACCTCCAGATCTGTTCAGAAGTCGGTAATTCCAGAGGCAGTGTGCAGGGTCCTGACTGCCCTTTGCCAACCTTGCAAAGACATTCCTAGATTCTACAGTTATCTTCCTGAAGAAGCAGGCTTTGGGAATATGTCGGACTTGACTGGCGCCTTATTGGCCTCAGCTCAGCTATTGCCTTTCCATTCAAAGTAGGACAAAGGCCTACTTTATGAAGGGTAAGGGTCTTCTTCTTTCCAAACTGCCGAGGGCTACAGCAATGAGACCTCCGTAAATGCGAGGGAAGCATAAGCGGATGGATTATCAGGAAGGTTCTTTGCCACCAAGCATCAGCACCCCACGGAGAGAATCAGGCTCCCTTTGCCCCTATGTGGGGTGTGTAGATTCACACACAGTGGTGTCTCTACAGGAGCCAAGAATGTTCCTGAGAGATGAGGCTCACAAGAGCTATCCTACAGAGTGCTCACCTGTACATGTGGTTTCACCTTCCCCTGTGAGTTGGGTCCCCGAGGTCCGCCCCAGCTCCGAGAAAACAGCCTCTGAGAAAAGATCTCCAGGAACCGCTTTTCGCCCAGGCTGGGAAAAGCTGTTCACAGGAAGTAAGGCAAGTGAGCCTCCTGCAGAGAAAAAGAAGCCTTACTGTCCCTGGAGGAGCAGGCTGCCAGAGTGTGTGAAAACTGACTGGTGCCATACTGGTCTTAGCTCCGCCATTGCTTGTTCCTCCGAACTGGGACTCAGGCCTACTTGGAGAAGGGTTTAGGTGCAGATTTCTACAAACTGCCAAGGGCTACTGCAATGAGAACTCTTTCAGAGGTAAGGGCGAGAATTGTATGGATTCTCAAGCTGTTTTCTGAACGACAGCATTAAACCTGCACAGAGAGAATCAGGCTCTCTGCCGCCATGTTGGGTACGCAGTTTCACACACAGAGGTGTCCGCATAGGAGCCAAGAACGTTCGTCAAAGACTGAGGTTCACTAGAGCTCTCTTAGAGAGCAAAGATTTGTTCATGTGGTTTTGACTTCCCCTGTATGTGTGGGTCTCTGGGCATAACCCCAGCTCCGTGGAAACAACCCCTGAGCAAAGATCTCCAAGATCTGCTTTTCCCCCATGCTGGAAACCAGGGATCATAGGAGGCAGGAAAAGCAAGCCTCCTTCAGGCAAGAAGAGGCAGCCAACCGGCCTGTGTTTGGAAGCCTCTATTTGCAAGGAATGGGTTAGCTTCTCCAGAAGGAGACCTCCAGATCTGCTCAGAAGATAGATATTCCAGAGGCAGGGTCGAGGTTCCTGACTGCCCTTTGCCAGCCTTGCAAAGACATTCCTAGATTCTAGCGCTATTTTCCATGAAGGAGCAGGCATCGGGAATATGTCACAGTTGACGGGTGCCTCACTGGCCTCAGCTCAGCTATTGCCTTTCCTTTCAAACTAGGATCAGGGCCTACTTGGTGAAGGGTAAGGGTCTGCTTCTTTCCAAACTGCCAAGAGACACAGCAATGAGACCTCTGTCAAGGCGAGGGAAGCGTAAGCGGATGGATTCTCAAACAGGTGCTTTGCCACAAAGCATCAGCACCCCATGGAGAGAATCAGGCTCCCTGTGCCCCTATGTTCGGTGTGTAGCTTTACACACAGAGGTGTCTCTGTAGGAGCCAAGAATGTTCCTAAGAGATGAGACACACTAACGTCTCCTACAGAGCATAGACCTGTCCATGTGGTTTTTCCTTCCCCTGTGAGATGGTTCCCCGAGGTCCACCCTAGCTCTGGGGATAGAGCCCCTGAGAAAAGATCTCCAGGAACCGCTGTTTGCCCAGGCTGGGAAACGCAGTTCACAGGAGGCCAGGCAAGCGAGCCTCCCACAGGGAAAAATAGGCCTTACTGTCCCTGAAGGAGCACGCTGCCAGAGTGTGTGACACCTGACTGGTGCCTTACTGACCTCAGCTCCGCCACTGCATGGCCATCCAAACCAGGACCCAGGCCTACTTGGAGAAGGGTTTGGGTGCGGATTTGTAAAAACTGCCAAGGGTTACAGCAATGAGAAGTCTCTCAGAGGTAAGGGAGAGCATTGTATGGATTCTTAAGCTGTTGTTTGAATGACAGCTTCAAAGCTGCAAAGAGAGAATCAGGCCCTGTGTTCCCCCTTGTTGGGTACGCAGCTCCACACACAGAGGTATCCCCGTGGAATCCAAGACTTTCCTCACATACTGAGGTTAACTAGAGTTCTCCTACAGAGCAAAGACTTGTCCATGTGGTTTTGCCTTCCTCTGTGCGTGTGGGTCTCCGGGCTCGGCTCCAACTCCGTTGAAATAGCCCCTGAAAAAAGATCTCCAAGAACCACTTTTCCCCCAGGCGGGAAGCGGAGTTCACAGGAAGCGGAACAAGCAAGCCTCCTTCGGGCAAGTAGATGCAGCCAACTAGCCTGTGTTTAGAAGCCTCTATTTGGAAGGAATGGTTAGCTTCTCCAAAAGAAGACCTCCAGATCTGCTCAGAAGATGGAAATTCCAGAGGCAGGGTCGAGGTTCCTGACTGTCCTTTACCAGCCTTGCAAAGACATTTCTAGATTCTAGCGTTATTTTCCATGAAGGAGCAGGCTTCAGGAATATGTCAGACTTGACTGGCGCCTTACTGGCCTCAGCTCAGCTATCGCCTTTCCGTTCAAACTAGGACAAGGGCCTACTTGGTGAAGGGTAAGGGTCTGCTTCTTTCCAAACTGCCAAAGGCTACAGCAAAGAGACCTCTGTCAAAGAGAGGGAAGTGGAAGCGGATGGATTCTCAAACAGGTGCTTTGCCACAAAGCATCTGTACCCCACGGAGAGAATCAGGCTGCATTTGCCCCTATGTTGGGTGTGTAGCTTCAAACACAGAGGTGTTTCTATAGGAGCCCAGAATGTTCCTGGGAGATGAGGTTCACTAGAGCTCTGCTACAGAGCATAGACCTGTCCATATGGTTTTGCCTTCCCCTGTGAGTTGGGTTCCCGATGTTCGCCCCAGCTCCGAGGAAGAAACCCCTGAGAAAACACCTCCAGGAACTGCTTTTCGTCCAGACTGGGAAATGCAGTTCACAGAAGGCAAGGCAAGCGAGCCTCCTGCAGAGAAAAAGAGGCCTTACTGCCCCTGGAGGAGCAGGCTGCAAGAGTGTGTGAGACCTGACTGGTGCCTTACTGGCCTCAGCTCCGCCATTGCATGTTCCTCTGAACTAGGACCCAGGCCTACTAGGAGAAGGGTTTGGGTGCGGATTTCTAAAAAACTGCCAAGGGCTACAGCAATGAGAACTCTCTCAGAGATAAGGGAGAGAATTGTATGGATTCTCAAGCTGTTTTCTGAACGACAGCGTTAAACCTTCACAGAGGGAATCAGGCTCTCTGACCCCATAAGTTGTCCCTGTAGGAACCAAGAACGTTCGTCAAAGACTGAGGTTCACTAGAGCTCTCTTAGAGAGCAAAGACTTGTTCATGTAGTTTTGCTTTCCTCTGTATGTGTGGGTCTCCGGGCATAACCTCAGCTCCGTGGAAACAACCCCTGAGCAAAGATCTCCAAGATCTGCTTTTCCCCCATGCTGGGAACCAGGGATCATAGGAGGCAGGAAAAGCAAGCCTCCTTCGGGCAAGAAGAGGCAGCCAACTAGCCTGTGTTTGGAAGCCTCTATTTGCAAGGAATGGGTTAGCTTCTCCAGAAGGAGACCTCCAGATCTGCTCAGAAGATAGATATTCCAGAGGCAGGGTCGAGGTTCCTGACTGCCCTTTGCCAGCCTTGCAAAGACATTCCTAGATTCTAGCGCTATTTTCCATGAAGGAGCAGGCATCGGGAATATGTCACAGTTGACGGGTGCCTCACTGGCCTCAGCTCAGCTATTGCCTTTCCTTTCAAACTAGGATCAGGGCCTACTTGGTGAAGGGTAAGGGTCTGCTTCTTTCCAAACTGCCAAGAGACACAGCAATGAGACCTCTGTCAAGGCGAGGGAAGCGTAAGCGGATGGATTCTCAAACAGGTGCTTTGCCACAAAGCATCAGCACCCCACGGAGAGAATCAGGCTCCCTGTGCCCCTATGTTCGGTGTGTAGCTTTACACACAGAGGTGTCTCTGTACGAGCCAAGAATGTTCCTAAGACTTGAGATTCACTAAGGTCTCCTACAGAGCATAGACTTGTCCGTGTAGTTTTGCCTTCCCCTGTGAGTTTGGTCCCCGAGGTCCACCCCAGCTCCGGGGAAACAACTCCTTAGAAAAGATCTCCAGGAACCGCTTTTCGCCCAGGCTGGGAAACGCAGTTCACAGGAGGCAAGGCAAGCGAGACTCCTGCAGGGAAAAAGAGGCCTTACTGTCCCTGGAGGAGCAGGCTACCAGAATGTGTGACACCTGACTGGTGCCTTACTGACCTCAGCTCCGCCACTGCATGGCCATCCAAACCAGGACCCAGGCCTACTTGGAGAAGGGTTTGGGTGCGGATTTCTAAAAACTGCCAAGGGCTACAGCAATGAGAACTCTCTCAGAGGTAAGGGAGAGCATTGTATGGATTCTCAAGCTGTTGTTTGAATGACAGCTTCAAAGCTGCAAAGAGAGAATCAGTCTCTCTGTGCCCCCTTGTTGGGTACGCAGCTTCACACACAGGGGTGTCTCCATAGGAGTCAAGAACGTTCCTGACAGAGTAAGTTTCACTTAGAGGTCTCCTGGAGAACAAAGACTTGTCCATGTGGTTTTCCTTCCCCTGTGCAATTGGGTCTCTGGTCTCGGCCCCAGCTCCATGGAAAAAACCCCTGAGAAAAGATCTTCAATATCCGCTTTTCCCAGAGCCTGGGAAGCTGGGTTCATAGGAGGCAGGAAAAGCAAGCCTCCTTCGGGCACGAAGAGGCAGCCGACCGGCCTGTTTTTGGAAGTCTCAATATGGAAGGAATGAGTTAGATTCTCCTAAAGGAGACCTCCAGATCTGCTTAGAAATCGGTAATTCCAGAGGCAGGGTGCAGGCTCCTGACTGCCCTTTGCCAGCCTTGCAGAGACATTCCTAGATTCCAGCGTTATTTTCCATGAAGGAGCAGGCTTCGGGAATATGTCAGACTTGACTGGCGCCTTATTGGCCTCAGCTCAGCTCTTGCCTTTCCTTTCAAACTAGGACAAGGGCCCACTTTATGAAAGGTAAGGGTCCTCTTCTTTCCAAACTGCCAAGGGCTACAGCAATGAGACCTCTGTCAAGGCGAGGGAAGCGTAAGCTGATAGATTCTCAAGCAGGTGCTTTGCCACAAAGCATCAGCACCCCATGGAAAGAATCTGGCTCCCTTTGCCCCTACGTTGCGTGTGTAGCTACACACACAGAGGTGTCTCGATAGGAGCCAAAAATGTTCCTGAGAGAGGAGGTTCACTGTTGGGGGCCAGAGTGAGGCACTCCGCCCATGGCAAAGGTCATGAGGAAGGAGGCTCGACATACGCAAAGGCGGGATCGAGCCTCAGGAGTCCCCCTGGAAATCCTCGAGCATCTACCCCCATCACCAGAGCCTGCCTACCTTACTACTTTGTGCTCTCACCTACACCTCTGACTTTACGGGGGGCTGTCCCCCACCACCTCTTTCGGAGAAGGAGTTAACCTAGAGCTCCAGTTGATAAAAACCCCTGGGTGTGACAAGAGTGTTTTAACCTACAAACTCCTCTGAAGGTTCTCTAGCCTGCCTGACAGGCTTGTCCGGCCACATGTGATTGCTCACAGCCTCCCAACCATGAGAGGCACGAGATGCTTTAAACCTTCTAAAAACAGGTTCCTTAGAAAAGTTAGAAAATTATTAGTATAAGTATAATGGGCTGATTAGAAATCATATTGGTGAAGGGTTTTTCATTTGTTGAGCTGATGTTTACTGCTAAGTCTCCACATCCCCTGCCCTTATACACATTAATGAATATATAGAAGAAATAAGTAGTAACCTTTGATATAAATCACGTTAGACCTTAGGCTAAGTAAATTCTTTCCTTAACGAAAACCCACTACACCCTCACCCTATAGGAATGTAACTTTATTTGGGTGGCGTCTGTTTTAAGAATAATCACCCCTGGAGAAATAAGTGTCCTGGTTGACTGACCGCTGTCACAAGGAGAGGGTCGTAAATTGTCAGCAGGCCCCCCGGCCAGAAGATGATGTAACACCCCTAAGACCTCTGTATACTTTTGTATGAAGCACCTGACTTTGATAAAAGTCAGGACTGCTGACCCCACGTGACTTTTGCATAACATCTCAGTGTATAAAAGTACACCATGGAAAATAAAGAATTGGGATCAGTTTCTCGAAATACTGGTCTCCCCATGTCTCTCTCTCTCTCTCTCACTCTGGTTGAGTCTCCATCTGGAGCGCGGAACCCACCAAGCTTACTAATTTTGCCTGGGCTTCTAAGATCCGACCGGGGAGGCCTCAGTGTCTCCTCTCCTTCGGGAGAACGGAAGGACGCCTGCGGCCTACGTAAGTGGTGCAAGCTTCTTGTCTTGAAGTTTTATTGGTCCCCCGCGTAAACCAAGCTACTCAGCCTCTTTTCTCCACTGAATTTTCCTACTGAGCTATCCTCATTTTATTACTCTTTATATCCTTAATTAACGTTTAATTAAGCAGTTGTTCCCTGACCCTCGCCTACGCCGTCTCTGCTTCGAATACCCTGGATCAGCTGGGGCTGGACCCCGGCAGTTCACTAGAGATCTCCTACAGAGCATAGACCTGTCCATTTGGTTTTGCCTTCCCCTGTGAGTTGGGTCCCCGAGGTCCGCCCCAACTCCGGGGAAACAGCCCCTGAGAAAAGATCTCCAGGAACTGCTTTCCGCCCAGGCTGGGAAACGCTGTTCACAGGAAGTAAGGCAAGCGAGCCTCCTGAAGGGAAATAGAGGCCTTACTGTCCCTGGAGGAGCAGGCTGCCAGAGTGTGTGACACCTGACTGGTGCCTTACTGGCCTCAGCTCCGCTATTGCATGTTCATCTGAACTTGAACCCAGGCCTACTTGGAGAAGTGTTTGTGTGCCGATTTCCAGAAACTGCGAAGGGCTACAGCAATGATAACTCTCTCAGTGGTAAGGGAGAGCATTGTGTGGATTCTCAATTTGTTGTTTGAACGACAGCGTCAAAGCTGCACAGAGAGAATCAGGTCTCTGTGTCTCTATGTTGGCTATGCAGCTTCCCACACAGAGATGTCCCCGTTGGAGCCAAGAACATTCCCCATAGAGTGAGGTTCACTAGAGCACTCCTAGAGAGCAAAGACTTATCCATGCGGTTTTCCCTTCCCCTGTGCGTGTGGGTCTCCGGGATCGGCCCCTGCTCCGTGGAAACAGCCTCTGAGAAAAGATCTCCAAGAACCTCTTATCCCCCAGGCTGGGAAGCGGAGTTCGCAGGAGGTGGGATAAGCAAGCTTCCTTCGGCAAGAAGAGACAGCCAACCGGCCTGTGTTTGGAAGCCTATATTTGCAAGGAATGGGTTAGTTTCTCCTGACCGAGACCTCCGGATGTGCTGAGAAGATAGAAATTCCAGAGGCAGGGTCGAGGTTCCTGACTGCCCTTTGCCAGCCTTGCAAAGACATTCCCAGATTCTAACGTTATTTTCCATGAAGGAGCAGGCATCGGGAATATGTCAGACTTGACTGGCGCCTTACTGGCCTCAGCTCAGCTACTGCCTTTCCATTCAAACAAGGCCAAGGGCCTACTTGGTGAAGGGTAAGGGTCAGCTTCTTTCCAAACTGCCAAGGACTACAGCAATGAGACCTCTGTCAAGGTGAGGGAAGCCTATGCGGATGGATTCTTAGCAGGTGCTTTGCCACAAAGCATCAGCACCCACGGAGAGAATCAGACTCCCTTTGCCACTATGTTGGGTGTGTAGCTTCATGCACAGAGGTGTCTCTGTAGAAGCCAAGAATGTTCCTGAGAGATGAGGTTCACTAGAGCTCTCCTACAGAGCATAGACCTGTCCATGTGGTTTTGTCTTCCCCTGTGAGTTGGGCCCCCGAGGTCCGACCCAGCTCCAGGGAAACAGCCCCTGAGAAAAAATCTCCAGGAACAGCTTTGCGCCCAGGCTGGGAAATGCAGTTCACAGGAGGCAAGGCAAGCGAGCCTCCTGCAGGGAAAAAGAGGCCTTACTGCTCCTGGACGATCAGGCTGCAAGAGTGTGTGAGACCTCACTTGTGCCTTACTGGCCTCAGCTCCGCCGTTGCCTGTTGTTCCGAGCTAGGACCCAGGCCTACTTGGAGAAGGGTTAGGGTGCGGATTTCTACAAACTGTCAAGGACGACAGCAATGAGAATTCTCTTAGCAGTAAGGGAGAGCATTGTATGGATTCTCAAGCTGTTGTTTGAATGACAGCTTCAAAGCTACACAGAGAGAATCAGGCTCTCTGTTCCCCTATTTTGGCTGTGCAGCTTCACACACAGAATTTGACTCTGTTGGAGCCAGAAATATTCCTGAAAGACTTAGGCTCACCAAAGCTGTCCTCCAGAGCAAAGACATTGGATGTGGTTTTGCCTTCCCTTGCCAGTATGGGTCCCCTAGCTTGGCCCCAGCTCCGGGGATACAGCCTCTGAAAAAAATCTTGCAAGAAGCGATTTTTCCTCCAGGCTGTTAAGCGGAATTCGCAGTTTGCAAGTTAAGGAAGCCTGCTTCGTGGAAGAGCAAGCAGCCAACTGGCCCTGTGTTAGGAAGCCTGTATTTGAAAGGAATAGGTTAGCTTCTACAGCGGGAGAACCTCAGATCTGCTCAGGGGGCTGAAATACTAGAGTCAGGGTCGAGGTTCTCCCTTGTCCTTTGCGCACCTTGCAAAGACATTCCTAGCTTCTAGCGTTAGTGTCCCTGTAGTAGCAGGCTGCAGGAGCGTGTGATAAATGACTGCCGCGTTCCTGTCCTCAGCTCCGCTATTGACTTTCTATTCGAACTAGAACCCAGGCCTACTTTGGGAGGGGTTAGGGTCCAGTGTTTCCAAACTGCCAAGGGCTACGGCAATGCGAGCTCTGTCAGAGGTAAGAAAAGGGCAATTGGTTGGATTCTTCAGCTGCTGCGTGGCTGCACAGCTTCCGCGCTGCATGGAGAGCATGAGGCTCCTTGTGGCCCTATTTTGGGTATGCAGCAACATGCACACAGAATGTCTGTGTTCACTTATGTACAGGCTTATGTACACTAGAGCTCTCCTACAGAGCAAAGACCACTCAGTGGGCTCCAAGAGATACCTGTCGCGGCTCGAGAAGAGAGTGGAGTCCTTTGCTTCCCCTCGAGATGAGGCCTGACTCCCCGGGTGAGTATGGAATGCAACCCCAAATCCCTGTCGCCTATGGAGAGGAACATTAAGTCCTGGATACAAGCCTAGATGAGGTCTAGTTTGCCCTTCAGTGAATGGAGCCCAATCCACAGCTCTCCCTGGCAACTCGAATGGAAGATTAGACTTCCTGGGCCAACACAAGAGGAAGCCTGAATTCCCCGTCGTAACTCGAGAATCCCACCGAAACTCGAGAAAATCCACGTGCTTCCCTCGTCATCGCAAGATGAGGCCCTTTGTCTGCTACAGCATCTCAAGAGAAGTCCCACGTTCCATCCTGAAGTGCGAAACGGTACTTGGCACCCTTGATGCGACCCCAAAAGTTCCGCGACATACCAGACTCACTCAAGGGGAACACCGAGGTTCCCGGCACCACTTCATCTGACCCCTTCTCCTCTCCTGATTGCGACAGGAGGGTCGACTCCCCTTCTCTGTCTGCAAGGGGTTCCCGACCTTCCGGGCGCACCTCAGGATGAGGCCGGTCTCATGAGGAAGTTCGAGACGTAGCCTCGTGGGTGGTGCCACATGCCGAAAGACCCCAATTTCACGGTCCACTCTTGAAAAGAACCCGATGCCAGCACACCTCTTTGAAGGAAAACCTGTGGATGAAGGCACAACACGAAGGGGCACTGACACCCGCGTGCATCGTCCAGAAAAACCCGCAGGTCCCACAGACATTTCGACAAGTGGCCTGTCACCCTGTAAACAACTCGAAAGGCAAACGAAGGTCCATTCCTCAACAGAAGACTAGGTGTGACTCTCTTGTCCCTACTCTGCAGGGACCATGGGATCCGAGTCAGAAACGGAGAGGAAGCCTGAGGTTCCTGCGTCCACTCGAGATGAGGCCCTCTTCCATTGCACCACACCCAGTGGAGTCCCGAGAGGCCCCTACCAACTCCACAGTATCCCTGAGTTCTCAGAGGCACAATGAGAAGCTCCCGGAAGGTCACAGGCACAAGTCGAGGGAACCCTGGGTTTTCTGCCATGACTCGAGAAAGACCTCGAGAGTGCTTCAAAATGTGTTGAGTCGCGATTCCCCTACCATGACTCGAGAGCCATGACACGCACCCCCTCTTCACGCGCATGGAGACCTGACTAACCTGGCACTGCACGAGAGGCTCCCTGAGATCCTCATCGTACCTCGTGAGGAAACCCACACTGCCGCGGCAGCTCGAGGAAACACATGAGACACTCCGGTCATCGCGAGATGAGGGCCTTATATTCCTGCATGGCCTGGACACCAATCACGAGTCCTCTCTCCAAACTGAAGAGCAGGCTGGACTCCGTTGAGGCCGCTCAGGGGGCTCCAACAGATCCTTGTCGCGACTCAAGAGGAGAGCGGAGTCCTTGGCTTCCCCTCGAGATGAGGTCTGACTCCCCAGGGGAGCCTGGAATGCAACCCCGAGATGCCTGCTTTCCCTGGAGAGGAATAGTAGGTCCTGGACACAGGCCTAGGTGAGGTCTCTTCGGCCCTGCAGTGACTCGAGCGCAACCCCCAGATTTCCCTTGCAACTCGAGGGGAAGATTGGGCTTCCCAGGGCCAACCCAAGAGAAAGGCTGAGATCCCCATTGTAACTCGAGAATCCCGCTGCAACTCGAGAAAAACCACGTGGTTCCCAACTCTTGGCAAGATGAGACCCTTGCCCGCGACGGCGTCTCAAGGGAAGTCCCCTCTTCCGCCCTGAAGGGCGGAAAGGATCCTGTCCGCCTTCATGCGACCTCCAAAAGTTCCCCGACACGCCGGGTTCCCTCGAGGGGAACACCGAGGGTCCCGGCACCGCTTCCTCTGAGCCCCTTCTCCCCTCCTGATCGCGACAGGAGAGTCGATTCCCCTGCGTGGTCTGGAAGGGGTTCCCGGCCTTCCCGGCGCACCTAAGGATGAGGCCGGCCTCACGAGGAAATTGGAGACGAGCCACGTGGGTGGTGCCACATGCCCAACGCCCCCGATTCCCCGGTCCGCTCTTGAGAAGGAACCGAGGCCCGGACCCCTCTTCGAAGGCAACCCTGTGGGTGAAGGCACAACAGGAAGGGGTACTGCCAACCCCGTGCACCGTCCGCAAAGACCCGCGGGTTCCACACACAGCTCGACGAGGGGCCTGAGACCCCCTGAGCAACTCGAGAGGCCAGCGGGGTTCCCTTCTTCAGACAAGACGAGGCCTGACTCTCCTGTCCCAACTCTGCAGGGACCCTGCGGTCGGAGTCCAAAACGGAGAGGAAGCCTGAGGTTCCCGCCTCCCCTCGAGCTGAGGCCCTCTTCCATTGCGCCAGATCCAGCGGAGTCCCGAGGGTAACCGCCAACTCCACAGGATCCCTCGCCTCTCAGAGGCACCCTGGGAAGTTCCCTAAGGTTCCCGGCAGAAGGCGAGGGAAACGAGGGTTTCCCGCCGCCCTCCGACAAAGACTTCGAGAGTCCTTCTTCAACGCGTCTCGAGGCCCTAGTCCCCTCCCGCGACTCGAGAGCCATGACGCGCTCGCCCTCGCCACGCGCATGGAGAGCTGACTTCCCTGGCGCCGCACGAGAGGCTCCCTGAGATTCTCATCGTGCCTCGGGAGAAAACCCCCACGGGCGCCGCAGCTCGAGGAAAGCCCTGAGAGGCCCCCGTCCTCGCGAGCTGAGGGCCTTCTTTTCCTGCATGGCCTGGAGAGCAATCCCGGGTCCTCTCTCCAAACGGAAGAGGAGGCTGGACTCCCTTGAGGCCGCTCAGAGGGTTCCAAGAGACCCGCGTCGCGTCTCGAGAGGAGAGCGGAGTCCTTGGCTTCCCCTCGAGACGAGGCCTGACTCCCCGGGGGAGCCTGGAATGCAACCCCGAGATCCCTGCCTTCCCTGGAGAGGAATATTAGGTCCCGGACACACGCCTAGGTGAGGTCTCTTCGGCCCTGCAGTGACCCGAGCGCAACCCCCAGCCATCCCTCGCAATTCGAGGGGAAGATTGGGCTTCCCAAGGCCAACCCAAGAGGAAGGCTGAGATCCCCGTCGTAACTCGAGAATCCCGCCGCAACTCGAGAAAAACCACGTGGTTCCCACCTCTTGGCAAGATGAGGCCCTTGCCCGCCATGGCGTCTCAAGGGAAGTCCCCTGTTCCGCCCTGAAGGGCAAAACGGTCCCTGACAGCCTTCCTGCGACCCTCAAAAGTTCCCCGGCACGCCGGGTTCCCTCGAGGGGAACACCGAGGGTCCCGGCACCACTTCATCTTATCCCCTTCTCCCCTCCTGATCGCGACAGAAGAGTCGATTCCCCTGCGTGGTCCGGAAGGGGTTCCCGGCCTTCCCGGCGCACCTCAGGATGAGGCCGGTCTCACGAGGAAATTCGAGACGAGCCACGTGGGTGGTGCCACATGCCGAACGCCCCCGATTCCCCGGTCCGCTCTTAATAAGAACACGATGCCCGGGCACCTCTTCGAAAGCAAACCTGTGGATGAATGCACAACACGAAGGAGTACTGACATCCCCATGCATAGTACGGAAAAACACGCAGATTCTAAACACAGATCGACAAGTGTCCTGTCATCCCTTGAAGAACTAGAGCGGCATGCAGAGTTCCGTTCCTCCAAACAAGAGAAGGCCTGGCTCTCCTTTCCCAACTCTGCAGGGACCGTGCGATCGAAGTCAGAAATGTAGATGAAACCTGACGTTCCTGCATCAACTCGAAATGAGGCCCTCTTCCATTGCTCCATACCCAGTGGAGTCCCGAGAGGCCCCTCCCAACTCCACAGTATCCCTGACTTCTCAGAGGCACCCTCAGAAGCTTTCTGCGGTCACTGGCACAAGTCGAGTGAACCCAGGGTTTCCTGCTGCATTCTGAGAAAGACCTCGAGAGTCCTTCTTTACCGCGTCTTGAGGCCCGATACCCTACCATGACTGGAGAGCAATGACGCATTTCCCTCGCCACGCCCATTGAAACCTAACTTCCCTGGCGCCACACGAGAGGCTCCCTGCGCTCCCCGTCCTACCTCATGAAAACCCCACACTGGCACCTCCGCTCGAGAAAACACATGAGACGCCCCCGTCATCGTAAGATGAGGGCCTTCTTTTCCTACATGACCTAGAGAGCAATCCCGAGTCCACTCTCCAAACTCCACTGGAGGCCTGTCTCCCTTTAGGCCACTCAGTAGCCTCCAAGAGATACACGTCGCTACTCTAGAGGAGAGCGGAGTCCGTTGCTTCCCCTCGAGCTGAGGCCTGACTACTTGGATGAGTCTGGAATGGGATCCCGAGATCCGTGTCGCCACTGTAGAGGAAAACTCGGTCCTGGACACAAGCCTAAATGAGGTCTTTTTTGTCCTGCATTGACTCAAGTGCAATCCCCAGCTCTCCCTCGCAACTCGAATGGAAGATTGGACTTCCCTGGGCCAACACAAGAGGAAACCTGTATTCCCCGTTGTAACTCAAGAATCCTGCCGCAACTCGAGAAAAAACACGTGGGTCCCCCGTCAGCGCTAGATGAGGCCCTTGCCCACTACAGCGTCTCAAGAGAAGACCCAGGTTCCGTCTTGAAGTGTGAAACGGTACTTGGCACCCTTGATGCAACCCGAAAAGTTACCCGACTTACCAGTTTCACTCAAGGGGAGCACCGAGGTTCCCGGCACTACTTCATCTGAGCCCTTTCTCTCCTCCTGATCCCGAAAGGAGGGTCGATTCCCCTGCTTTGTCTGGAAAGGGTTCCCGGACTTTCCTGCGCGCCTCAGGATGAGGCCGATCTCACGAGGAAATTCGAGATGTAGCCTCGTGGGTGGTGCAACATGCTGAAAGACCCCGATTTCCCGGTCCGCACTTGAGGAGAACCCGATGCCCGGACACCTCTTCGAAGGCAACCCTGTGGATGAAGGCACAACAGGAAGGAGCACTGACACCCCCGTGCATCTCCGAAAAACCCGCAGGTTCCACACACATCACGAAAAGTGGTGTCATCATTGAACAACTTGAGATGTAAGCGGAGTTCCATTCCTCCGCAGAACACGAGACCTGACACTCCTGAGCAAACTCAGCAGGGACCCTGCAATCTGAGTCAGATCCGGCTCCAGGAAGTCAGGAGCAGAACCCTGAGGTTCCTGCCTCAACTCGAGATGAGGATCTCTTCCATTGCACCAAACCCAGAGGAGTCCCGAGAGGCCTCTCCCAAATCCATAGTATCCCTGATTTCTCAGAGGCACCCTGAGAAGCTCCCTGAGGTCACCGGCACAAGTCAAGGGAACCCAGGGTTTCCTGCCGCAACCCTAGAAAGACATCGAGAGTCCTTTTTCAACCCGTCATGAGGCCCGATTCCCCTACCCTGACTTGAGAGCAATGACGCGCTCCCCCTTGCCCCGCCCATGGAGACCTGACTTCCCTGTTGCCACACGAGAGGCTACCTGAACTCCCCGTCGTACCTCGTGAGAAACCCCACACTGGCGCCACAGCTCGAGAAAACCCACGAGACGCCCCCGTCATCTCAAGATGTGGGCCTTCTTTTCTTGCATGGCCTGGAGAGCAATCCCGAGTCCTCTCTCCAAACTGAAGAGGAGGGTTGACTCCCTTTAGACCACTCAGTGGGCTCCAAGAGATATGCGTCGCAACTCGAGAGGAGAGCCGAGTCCTTTGCTTCCCCTCGAGACGAGGCCTAACTCCCCGGGTGAGTCTGTAATGCAAACCCGAGATCCCTGTCGCCCTTGGAGAGGATCATTGGGTCCTGAACACAAGGCTAGCTGAGGTCGCTTTTGCCCTGCAGTAACTCGAGAGCACTCCCCAGCTTTCCCTCGCAACCTGAATGGAAGATGGACCTCCCTGGGCCAACACAAGAGGAAGCCTGAATTCCCAGTAGTAATTCGAGAATTCCGCCTCAACTCGAGAAAAACCACGTGATTCCCCCGTCATTGCAAGATGAGGCCCTTGCCTGCTCCAGCGTCTCAAGAGTAGTCCCACGTTCTGTCTTGAAGTGCGAAATGATATTTGGCACCCTTAATGCTACCCCAAAAGTTCCCCGACATATGGGTCGCACTCGAGGGGAACACCGAGGTTCCTGGCACCACTTCATCTGAGCCCCTTCTCCCCTCCTGATCGCGAAAGGAGGGTCGATTCCCCTGCTTTGTCTGCAAGGGGTTCCCGACCTTCTCCGCGCACCTCAGATGAGGCTGTCTCATGAGGAAATTCGAGATGTAGCCTCGATGGTGGTGCCACATGCCGAAAGACCGCGATTTCCCGATCCGCTCTTGATAAGAACGCGATGCCCAGACACCTATAAGAAGATAGTGTGGATGAAGGCACAACACGAAGGGGCACTGACAACCCCGTGCATCGTCCAGAAAAGACCGCAGGTTACTCTTACAGCTCAACAAGTGCCTGTCACCCTGTGAGCAACTCGAGAGGCAAGCGGAGGTCCATTCCTGCACACAAGACGAGGCCTGACTCACCTCTCCCAACTCTGAAGTGACCCTGCGATCGGAGTCCGAAATGGAGAATAACCCTGAGGTTCCTGACTCCACTCGAGATGAGGCCCTCTTCCATTACACCAAAAATAGTGGAGGCCCGAGAGGCCCCTCCCAAATCCACAGTATCCCGACTTCTCAGAGGCACCCTTAGAAGCTCCCTGAGGTCACCGGCACAAGTCGAGGGAACACAGGGTTTCCTGACGCAACCCGAGAAAGACCTCGAAAATCCTCCTTCAACGCGTCTTGAATCCCGATTCCCCTACCATGACTCAAGAGCAATGACGCGTTCCCCCTCGCCACTCGCATGGAGACTTGACTTCCCTGGCGCCACACGAGAGGCTCCCTGAGCTCCCCGTCATACCTCGTGAGAAATCCCACACTGGCTCCCCAGCTCGAGAAAACCCACGAGACGCCTCCGTCATCGCGAGATGAAGGCCTTCTTTTCCTGCATGGCCTGGAGAGCATCTCGAGGCCTCTCTTCAAACTCCACAGGAGGCCTGACTCCCTTTAGGCCACTCTGTGGGCTCAAGAGATACCCGTTGGGACTCAAGAGGAGAGCGGAATTCTTTGCTTCCCCTATATACCAGGCCTAACTCCTCAGGTGAGTCTGGAATGCAACCCCGAGATCCCTGTCGCCCCTGGAGGGGAACATTAGGTCCTAGACACAAGCATAGATGAGGTCTCATTTGCCCTGAAGTGACTCGAGAGCAATCCCCTGCTCTCCCTCGCACCTCGAATGGAAGAATGGACTTCCCTGGGACAACACAAGAGGAAGCCTGAATTCCCCGTCGTAATTCGAAAATCCCGCCGCAACTCGAGAAAAACCACGTGGTTCCCCCGTCATCGCAAGATGAGGCCCTTGCCAGCTACAGCGTCTCAGGAGAAGCCCCACGTTCCATCTTGAAGTTTAAAACGATAATTGGCAACCTTGATGTTACCACAAAAGTTCCCCGACACCCTGGTCTCACTCGAGGGGAACACCAAGGTTCGGTGCACCGCTTGTTCTGAGCCCCTTATCCCCTCCTGATCACGACGGGAGGGTCGATTACCCTGCTTTGTCTGGAAGGGGTTCCGGACCTTCCCGGCGCACCTCAGGATGAGGCCGGTCTCACGAGGAAATTCAAGACGTAGCCTTGTGGTTGGTGCCACACGCCGAAAGACCCCGATTTCCGTGTCTGCTCTTGATAAGAACCCAATGCTAGGACACCTCTTCGAAGGCAATCCTGTGGACGAAGGCACAAAACGAAGGGGTCTGACACCCTCCTGCATCGTTGGAAAAGCCCGCAAGTTCCACATACAGATCGACAAGTGGCCTGTCACCCCATGAACAACTCGAGAGGCAAGAGGAGTTCAATTCCTCCACACAAGACGAGGCCTGACTCTCCTGTCCCAACTCTGCATGGACACTGAGATCCGATTCAGAAATGGAGAGGAACACTGAGGTTCCTGCCTCAACTCGAGATAAGGCCCTCTTCTACTGCACCAAACCCAGTGGAGTTCGGAGCGGCCCCTCCCAACTGCACAGTATCCCTGACTTCTCAGAGGCACCCTGAGAAGCTCCCTGAGGTCACGGGCATAAGTCGAGGGAACCCAGGGTTTCCTGCCATAACCTGAGAAAAACCTCGAGAGTCCTTCTTCACGCGTCTTGATGCCCGATTCCCCTACCATGACTGGAGAAAAATGACGCGCTCCCCCTCGCCACGCGCATGAAGATCTGACTTCCCCGGCACCACATGAGAGGCTCCCTGAGCTCCCCATCGTACCTCGTGAGAAACCCCACACTGGCGCCGCAGCTCGAGAAAAACCACGAGACGCCCCTGTCATGGTGAAATGAGGGCCTTCTTTCCTGCATGACCTGAAGAGCAATCCCGAATCCTCTCTCCAAACTCCAAAGGAGGCTTGACTCCCTTTAGGTCACTCAGTGGGCTCCAAGAGATACTCGTCGATACTCAGGAGGAGAGCGGTGTCCTTTGATTCCCCTCGAGATGAGGCCTGACTACGAGGGTGAGTCTGGAATGCAACCCTGGATCCCTGTCGCCCCTGGAGAGGAACCTTAGGTCCTGGACAAAAGCCTAGAGGAGGTCTCTTTGGCCTTGCAGTGACTCAAGCGCAACCCCTAGCTTTCCCTTGCAACTCGAACAGAAGATTGGCCTTTCTGGGCCAACACAAGAGGAAGCCTGAATTTCCAGTCGTAATGCGAGAAACCCGCCGCAAATCGAGAAAAATCATGTGGTTCCCCGTATTGCAAGATGAGGCCCTTGCCCCCTACAGCATCTCAAGAGAAGTCTCACATTCCGTCTTGAAGTGCAAAACAGTACTTGGCACCCTTGATGCGACCCCAAAAGTTCCCCTATATACCGATCTCACTAGAGGGGACACTGAAGTTCCCGGCACGACTTCATCTGAGGCCTTTCTCCTCTCCTGATCGCGACAGGAGGGTCGATTCCCATGCTTTGTCTGCAAGGGGTTCCCGACGTTCCCCGTGAACCTCCGGATGAGGCCGGTCTCATGAGGAAATTCGAAAAGTAGCCTCATGGTTGGTGCCATATGCTGAAAGATCCCGAATTCCCGGTCCACTCTAGATAAGAACCTGACGCCCGGACATCTCTTCGAAGGCAACCCTGTGGATGAAGGCACAACACGAAGGGACACTGACATCCCCATGCATCGTCTAGAAAAACCCGCCGATTCCACTCACAGCTCCAAATGTGGACTGTCACCCCGTGAACAACTCGAGAGGCAAGTGAAGTTGCATTCCTTCACACAAGACGAGGCCTTACTCTCCTGGCCCAACTCTTCAGGGACCCTGCGATCGGAGTCAGAAATGGAGAGGAACCCTGAGGTTCCTGCCTCAACTAGAGAAGAGGCCCTCTTCCATTGAACCAAACTCAGTGGTGTCCCGAGAGGCCCCTCCCAACACCACAGTATCCCTTATTCTCAGAGGCTCCGTGAGAAGCTACCTGAGGTCACTGGCACAAGTCGAGGGAACCCAGAGTTTCCTGAAGTAACCCGAGAAAGACTTGGAGAGTCCTTTTTCAACGTCTCTTGATGCCCGATTCCCCTACCATGTCTCCAGAGCAAGGACGCGCTCCCCTCGCCACAAGCACGAAAATTGACTTCCCTAGTACCACACAAGAGGCTCCCTGAGTACCCCATCGTACCTCGTGAGAAAACCCACAGTGGCGCCGCAGTTCGAGAAAAACCACAAGATGCCCCCATCAAGGAGAGATGCGGGCCTTCTTTTCCTGCCTGACCTGGAGAGCAATCCCTGGTCCTCTCTCCAAACTTCACAGGAGGATTGACTCCCTTTAGGCCACTCAGTTGGGTCCAAGAAATACCCGGTGCGACTCGAGAGGAGAGCGGAGTCCTTTGCTTCCCTGGAGACGAGGCCTGACTCCCCGGGTGAGTTTGGAATGCAACCCCGAGATCCCTGTCGCCCCTGGAGTGGAACATTATGTCCTAGACACAAGCCTAGATGAGGTCTATTTTGCCCTACAGTGACTCGAGAGCAACCTCCATCTCTCCCTCACAATTTGAATGGAAGATTGGTCTTCCCAAGGTCAACACAAGAGGAAGTCTGAATTTCCCATCGTAATTCGAGAATTCAGCCTCAAGTCTTAAAAACCATGTGGTTCCCCCTTCATCGCAATATGAGGCCCTTGCCAGCTAGAGTCTCAAGAGAAGTCCCACGTTCCATATTAAAGTTCGAAATGCTACTTGGCACCCTTGATGCGACCCAAAAGTTCCCCAACATACCGGTCTCACTCCAGGGGAACACGGAAGTTCCCGGAGTCTCCAGGGAAGTCCCATGTTCCGTCCTTAAGTGCGAAACGGTAATTGACACCCTTGATGCGACCGCAAAAGTTCGCCGACACGCTGGGTTCCCTCGAGGGGAACACCGAGGGTCCCGGCACCACTTCATCTGAGCCCCTTCTCCCCTCCTGATCGCGACAGGAGAGTCGATTCCCCTGCTTTGTCTGGAAGGGGTTCCCGGCCTTCCTGGTGCACCTCAGGATGAGGCCGGTCTCAGGAGGAAATTCGAGACTAGCCATGTGTGAGGTGCCACGTGCCGAACAACCCCGATTTTCCGGTCCGCTCTTGATAAGAACCCGATGCCCAGACACCTCTTCGAAGGAAACCCTGTGAGTGAAGGCACAACACGAAGGGGCACTGACACCCCCGTGCATCATCCGGAAAAACCCGCAGGGTCTACTCACAGCTCGACAAGGGGCCTGAGACTCCCGGAACAACTCGAGAGGCAACCAGAATTCCATTCCTCAGACAAGACGAGGCATGACTCTCCTGTCCCAACACTGCAGGGACCGTGCAGTCGGAGTCAGAATCGGAGAGGAAGCCTGAGGTTCCTGCCTCCCCTCGAGATGAGGCCCTCTTCCATTGCGACGAACCCAGCAGAGTCCCGAGAGGCCCCGCCAACTCCACAACATCCCTCACCTCTAAGAGACACCCTGGGAAGTTCCCTATAGTCCCCTGCAGAAGTCGAGGGAAACGAGGGATTCCCGCCGCCACCCGAGAAAGACCTCGAGAGTCCTTCTTCAACGCGTCTTGAGTCCCTAGTCACTTCCCATGACTCGAGAGTGATGACCAGCTCCCCCTCGCCATGCGCATGGAGACATGAGTTCCCTGGCGCCGCACGAGAGGCTCCCTGAGGTCCTCGTCATGCCTCGTGAGAAAACCCCCACGGGCGCTGCAGCCTGAGGAAACCCATGAGACGCCCCCGTCCTCACGAGCTGAGGGCCTTCTTTTCCTGCCTGGCCTGGAGAGCAATCCCGAGTCCTCTCTCCAAACTGAAGAGGAGGCTCGACACCCTTGAGTCCACTCATTGGGCTCCAAGAGATCCGTGTCGCAACTTGAGAGGAAAGCGGAGTCCTCTGCTTCCCCTCGAGGCAAGGCCTGACTCCCCGGGGGAGTCTGGAATGCAAACCCGAGATCCCTGTCTTCCCTTGAGAGGAATATTAGGTCCTGGACACACGCCTCGATGAGGTCTCTTTGGCCCTGTAGTGACTCGAGCAGAACCCCCAGCTTTCCCTCGCAACTCCAGGGGAAGATTGGGCTTCCCAGGGCCAACCCAAGAGGAAGCCTGAAATCCCCGTCGTTTTCGAGAATCCAGACGCAACTCGAGAAAAACGACGTGGTTCCAACGTCTTCACAGGATGAGGCCCTTGCCCGCTACAGCGTCTCCAGGGAAGTCCCATGTTCCATCCTGAAGTGGGAAACGGTACTTGGCTCCCTTGATGCGACCCCTAAAGTTCCCTGAAACGCCGGGTTCCCTCGAGTGGAACACCTAGAGTCCCGGCCCCACTTCATCTGAGCCCCATCTCCCCTCCTGATCGCGACAGGAGATTCGATTCCCATGCTTTGTGTGGAAGGTGTTCCCGGCCTTCCCGGCGCACCTCAGGATGATGCTGGTCTCACGAGGAAATTCGAGATGAGCCACGTGTGTGGTGCCACATGCCGAACGACCCCGATTTCCCGGTCCGCTCTTGAAATGAACCCGATGCCCGGACACCTCTTTGAAGGCCACCCTGTGGGGGAAGACACAAAATGAAGGGGCAATGACACCCCCGTGCATCTTCTGGAAACACCCGCAGGTTCCACACACAGCTCGACAAGGGGCCTGAGACCCACTGAACGACTCGAGAGGCAAGCAGAGTTCCATTACTCAGACAAGATGAGGCCTGACTCTCCTGTCCCAACCCTGCAGGGACCCTGCGGTCGGAGTCAGAAATGGAGAGGAAGCCTGAGGTTCCTGCCTCCAATCGAGATGAGGCCCTCTTTCATTTCGTCAAACCTAGTGGAGTCCCGAGAGGCCCCTCTAACTCCTCAGTATCCCTCACCTCTCAGAGGCACCTGGGAAGTTCACTAAGGTCCCCAGTAGAGGTCGAGGGAAACGAGTGTTTCCCTCCCCAACCCAAGAAAGACCTCGAGAGTCCTTCTTAAATGCATCTTGAGGCCCTAGTCCCTCCCATGACTCCAGAGCAATGACGCGATCTGCCTGGCCACACGCATGGAGGCCTGACTTCTCTGGCGCCGCACGAGAGGCTCCCTGAGCTCCCCATCATATCTCGTGAGAAACCCCACACTGGCGCCACAGCTCGAGAAAACCCATGAGACACTCCCGTCATCACGAGAGGAGGGCCATCTTTAACTGCATGGTATGCAGATCAAGCGTGAACCTTCTGTCCAAGCTACACAGGACGCTTGACTCCCTTTAGGCCACTCATTGGGCTCCAAGAGTTACATGTCGCGACTCGAGAGGATAGTGGAGTCCTTTGCTTCCACTCGAGACGAGGCGTGACCCACCGGGTGAGACTGGAATGCGACCCCGATATCCCTGTTGCCCCTGGAGAGCAATACTACGTCCTGGACCCAAGCCTAGATGAGGACTCTTTGCCCTGAAGTGACTCGAGAGCAACCCACAGCTCTCTCTGACAAGTTGAATGGAAGATTGGACTTGTTGGGCCAACACAAGAGGAAGCCTGAATTCCCCGTTGTAACTCGAGAATCCCGCCACATCTCGAGAAAAACCACGTGTTTCGCTCGTCATCGCAATATGAGGCCCTTGCCCGCTAGAGCATCTCCAGAGAATTCCCACGTTCCGTCTTGAAGTGTGAAACTGTACTTGGCACCCTTGAGGCGACCTCAAAAGTGCCGTGACATACCGGTCTCACTCGAGGGGACCACCGAAGTTCCCGGCACCACTTCATCTGAGCCCCTTCTCCCCTTCTGATCGCGACCGGTAGGTCGATTCCCGTGCTTTGTCTGCAAGGGTTTCCCTACCTTCCCGGCGAACCTCAGGATGAGGCCGGTCTCCTGAGGAAATTCGAGATGTAGCCTCGTGGGTGGTACCACATGCTGAAAGACACCAATTTTCTGGTACGCTCTTGAAAAGAACCCGATGCCCGGACACCTCTTTGAAGGCAACCCTGTGGATGAAGGCACAACACGAAGGGGCACTGACACCCCTCTGCATCATCCGGAAAAACCCACAGGTTCCACACACAGCTCAACAAGAGGCCTGTCACTCCATGAACAACTCGCAAGGAAAGCGGAGATCCATTCCTCCACAGAAGACGAGGCGTGACTCTCTTGTCCATACTCTGCAGGTACTCTGCGACCCGAGTCAGAAATGGAGAGGACCCCTGAGGTTCCTGCCTGCATACGAGATGAGGCCCTCTTCAATTGCACCAAACCCAGTTGAGTAACGGAAGGCCCCTCCCAAATCCACAGTGTCCCTGACTTCTCAGAGGCACCCTGAGAAGTTGCCTGAGGTCACCGACACAAGTCGAGGGAACCCAGGGTTCCCTGCCGCAACCCGAGAAAGACCTCGAGAGTCCTTCTTCAATGCGTCTTGAGGCCCGATTCGCCTACTATGACTCGAGAGCAATCACGCACTCCCCTTCACCACACGCACGGAGACCTGACGTCCCTAGCACCACACGAGAGGCTCTCTGAGCTCCCCGTTGTACCTCGTGAGAAATCTGATACTGGCGCCACAGCTGGAGAAAACCCACGAGACGCCCCCGTCATCGCAAGATGAGGGCCTTTTTTCCTGCATGGCCAGGAAAACAATCCCGAGTCATCTCTCCAAACTCCATAGGAGGCTTCACTCCCTTTACGCCACGCAGTGGGCTCCAAGAGATACCCGTCGCGACTTGACAGGAGAGCGGAGTCCTTTTTTTCCCCTCAAGACGAGGCCTGACTCTCCGGGTGAGTCGAGAATGCAACCCTGAGGTCCCTGTCGGCCCAGTAGTGGAACAATAGGTCCTGGACACAAGCGTAGATGATGTCTATTTTGCCCTGCAGTGACCGGAGAGCAATCCCCAGTTCTAACTCGCAACTCGAATGGAATACTGGATTTTCCTGGCGCCACACAAGACGCTCCCTAAGATCCCCGTGGTACTTCATGAGACACCCCACACTGGCGCCGCAGCTCGAGAAAACCCACGAGACGCCACCGTCATCTCGAGATGAGGGCCTTCTTTTCCTGCATGGCCTGGAGTCCAATCCCGAGTCCTCTCTCCAAACTCCACAGGAGGCTTGACTCCCTTTAGTACACACAGTGGGCTCCAAGAGATACCGATCGCGACTCGAGACGAGAGCAGAATTCTTTGCTTACCCTCGAGGTGAGAACTGACTCCCCGGATGAGTCTGGAATGCAAACCCGAGATCCCTGTCGCCCCTGGAGAGCAACATTAGATCCTGGACACAAGCCTAGATTAGGTCTCTTTTGCCCTGCAGTGACTCTAGCGCAATCCCCAGCTCCCCCTCGCAACCCGAATGGAAGATTGGATTTCAAGGCCAACAAGAGGAAGCCTAAATTCCCGGTCATAACTCGAGAATCCCGCCGCATCTTGAGCAAAACCACGTGGTTCTCCCGTCATCGTAAGATGAGGCCCTTGCCCGCTACAGCGTTTCAAAAGATGTCCCAGGTTCCGTCTTGAAATGCGAAACGGTACTTGGCACCCTTGATGCGACCCCAAAAGTCCCCCAACACGCCGGTCTCACTCAAGGGGAACACCGAGGTTCCCGGCACCACTTCATTTAAGCCCCTTCTCCCCTCCTGATCGTGACCCGTGGGTCGATTCCCCTGCTTTGTCTGCAAGGGGGCCCGACCTTCCCTGCACAACTCAGGATGAGGCCGGTCTCATGGGGAAATTCGATACGTAGCTTTGTGGGTGGTGCCGCTTGCTGAAAGACTCCAATTTCCCGGTCCGCTCTTGATAAGAATCCGATGCTCGGACACCTCTTGGAAGGCAGCCTTGAGTATGAAGGTACAACACGAAGGGGCACTAACACACCTGTGCATCATCCGGAAAAACGGGCAGGTTACATACACAGCTCGACAAGTGGCCTGTCACCTCGAGAACAACTCGAGAGGCAAGAGGAGTCCCATCCTCCAGAAAAGACGAGGCCTGACTCTCCTGTACCAACATGCAGGGACCTTGCGGTCTGAGTCAGAAATGGAGAGGAACACTGAGGTTCCTGCTTCAACTCGAGATGAGTCCCTCTTACATTCCACCAAATGCAGAGGAGTCTCGAGAGGCCCCTCCAAACTGCACAGTATCCCTGACTTCTCAGAGGCACTCTGAGAAGCTCCCTGAGGTCGCAGGCACAAGTCAAGGGAACCCTGGGTTTTATGCAGTGACCCGAGAAAGACCTCGAGAGTCCTTCTTCAACCCGTCTTGAGGCCCGATTACCCTACCATGACTCGAGAGCAATGACGATCTCCCCCTAGCCATCTCATGGGGACCTGACTTCCCTGGCGCCACACGAGAGGCTCCCTGAGCTCCCTCTCGTACCTCGTCAGAAACCCGGCACTAGCGCAGCAGTCTAGAAAACCCACGAGACGCCGCCATCATCGCGAGATGAGGGCCTTCTTTTCCTGCATGGCCTGGAGAGGAATCCCGAGTCCTCTATCCAAACACCACAGGAGGCTTGACTCCCTTTATGGCACACAGTGGGCTCCAAGAGATACCCATTGCGACCCAAAAGGACAGCTGAGTTCTTTGCTTCCCCTTGAGATGAGGCCTGATTCCCCGGGTGAGTCTGGTATGCAAGCCCGAGATCCCTGTCGCCCCTATGGACGAACATTAAGTCCTGGACACAAGCCTGGATGAGGTCTATTTTGCCCTGCAGTGACTCGAGGGCAATCCCCAGCTCTCCCTTGAAACTCGAATGGAAGATAGGACTTCCCTGGGCCAACACATGAGGAAGACTGTATTCCCTGTCAAAACTCGAGAATCCCGCCACAACTCGAGAAACGCCACGTGGTTCCCCCGTCATCGCAAGATGAGGCCCTTGCCCCCTACAGTGTCTCAAGAGAAGTCCCACGTTCCGTCTTGAAGTGCGAAACGGTATTGGCACCCTTGATGCGACCTCAAAAGTTCCTCGCCACACCAGTCTGACTCAAGGTGAACACCGAGGTTCCCAGCACCACTACATCTGGGCCCCTTCTCCCCTCCTGATCGCGACAGGAGGGTCGATTCCCCTGTTTTGTCTTGAAGGGGTTCCCGCCTTTCCCGGTGCATCTCAGGATGAGGCCGGTCTCACGAGGATATTCGAGACATAGCCTCGTGGATGGTGACACATGCCGAAAGACCCCGATTTCCCGGTCCGCTCTTGATAAGATCCCAATGCCCGGACACCTCTTTGAAGATAACCCTTTTGATGAAGGCACAACACGAAGGGGCACTGACACCCCCGGGTATCATCTGCAGAAACCCGCAGGTACCACACACAGCTCGAGAAGTGACCTGTCACCCCGTGAACAACTGGAGAGGCAAGCGGAGTTCCATTCCTCCACACAAGACGAGGCCTGACTCTCCTGTTCGAACTCTGCAGCGAAACTGCGCTCCGAGTCAGATCTGGCCCAGGAGAAGTCAGGAGAGGAAACATGAGTTTCCTGCCTCCACTCGAGATGAGGCCCTCTTCCATTGCACCAAACCCAGTGGAGTCCCGAGAGGCCCCTCCCAACTGCATAGTATCCCTGACTTCTCAGAGGCACCCTTAGACCTTCCTGAGATCACCGGCACAAGTCGAGGGAACCAAGGGTTTCCTGCCCCAACCCGTAAAAGACTTCGAGAGTCTTTCTTCAACGCGTCTTGAGGCGCGATTCCCCTACCATGACTCGAGAGCAATGACGCGCTCCCCCTAGCCACGCGCATAGAAACCTGACTTCCCTGGCGCCACAGGAGAAGCTCCCTGAGCTCCCCATTATACCTCGTGAGCAACACCACACTGGAGCCGCAGCTCGAGAATACCCACGAGACGCCCCAGTCCTCACGAGATGAGGGCCTTCTTTTGCTGTATGGCCTGGAGAGCAATCCTGAGTCCTCTCTCCAAACTCCACAGGAGGCTTGACTCATTTTAGGCCACACAGTGAGCTCCAAGATATACCCGTCGCAACTTCACAGGAGAGCAGTGTCCTTGGCTTCCCCTCGAGACGAGACCTGATTCCCCGGGTGAGTCGAGAATGCAATGCCGAGATAGCTGTCGCCCCAGCAGAGGAACATTAGGTCCTGGACACAAGCCTAGATGAGCTCTATTTGGCCCTGCAGTGTCTCGAGAGCAATCCCCAGTTCTAACTCGCAATTCGAATGAAAACTGGACTTCCCTGGGCCAGTTGAAGAGGAAGCCTGAATTCCCCGTCGTCACTCGACAATCCCGCCGCAACTCGAGAAAAAACACGTGGCTCCAAAGTCTTCGCAAGATGAGGCCCTTGCCCACTACGGCGTCTCAAGGGAAGTCCATTGTTCCGCCCTGAAGTGTGAAACGGTACCTGACAACCTTCGTGAGAACCCCAAAAGTTCCCCGACACCCCGGGTTCCCTCGAAGGGAACACCGAGAGTCCCGGCACCGCTTCATCTGAGCCCCTTCTCCCCTCCTGATCACGACAGGAGAGTCGATTTCCCTGCGTGGTCCGGAAGGGGCTCCCGGCCCTCCAGGCGCACCTCAGGATGAGGCCGGTCTCACGAGGAAATTCGAGACGAGCCACGTGGGTGGTGCCACATGCCGAACGCCCCCGATTCCCCGGTCCGCTCTTGAGAAGGAGCGGAGGCCCGGACCCCTCTTCGAAGGCAACCCTGTGGGTGAAGGCACAACACGAAGGGGCACTGACACCGCCGTGCATCGTCTGCAAAGACCCGCGGGTTCCACACACAGCTCGACGAGGGGCCTGAGTCCCCCTGAACAACTCGAGAGGCAAGCGGGGTTTCCTTCCTCAGACAAGACGAGGCCTGACTCTCCTGTCCCAACTCTGCAGGGACCCTGCGGTCGGAGTCCGAAACGGAGAGGAAGCCTGAGGTTCCTGCCTCCCCTCGAGGTGAGGCCCTCTTCCGTTGCGCCAGACCCAGCGGAGTCCCGAGAGGCCCCGACAACTCCACAGGATCCCTCACCTCTCAGAGGCACCCTGGGAAGTTCCCTAAGGTCCCCGGCAGAAGGCGAGCGAAACGAGGGTTTCCTGCCGCCACCCGAGAAAGACCTCGAGAGTCCTTCTTCAACGCGTCTCGAGGCCCTAGTCCCCTCCCGTGACTTGAGAGCCATGACGTGCTCCCCCTCGCCACGCGCATGGAGACCTGACTTCCCTGGCGCCGCACGAGAGGCTCCCTGAGATCCTCGTCGTGCCTCGGGAGAAAACCCCCACGGGCGCCGCAGCTCGAGGAAACCCCTGAGACGCCCCCGTCCTCGCGAGCTGAGGGCCTTCTTTTCCTGCATGGCCTGGAGAGCAATCCCGGGTCCTCTCTCCAAATGGAAGAGGAGGCTTGACTCCCTTGAGTCCGCTCAGGGGGCTCCAAGAGATCCGGGTCGCGATTCAAGGGGAGAGCGGAGTCCTTGGCTTCCCCTCGAGACGAGCCCTGACTCCCCGGGGTAACCTGGAATGCAACCCCGAGATCCCTGCCTTCCCTGGAGAGGAATATTAGGTCCCGGACACACGCCTAGGTGCGGTCTCTTCGGCCCTGCAGTGACTCGAGCGCAACCCCCAGCTTTCCCTCGCAACTCGAGGGGAAGATTGGGCTTCGCAGGGCCAACCCAAGAGGAAGCCTGAGATCCCCGTCGTAACTCAAGAATCCGCCGCAACTCGAGAAAAACCACGTGGTTCCCACGTCTTCGCAAGATGACGCCCTTGCCCGCGACGGCGTATGAAGGGAAGTCCCCTGTTCCGCCCTGAAGGGCGAAACGGTCCCTGACAGCCTTCATGCGACCCCCAAAATTTCCTCGACACGCCGGGTTCCCTCGAGGGTAACACCGAGGGTTCTGGCCCCACTTCATCTGAGCCCCTTCTCCCCTCCTGATGGCGACAGGAGAGTCAATCCCCCTGCGTTGTCTGGAAGGCTCCCCGGCCTTCCCGGCATACCTCAGGATGTAGCCGGCCTCACTAGGAAATTTGAGACTAGCCCCGTGGGTGGTCCCACATGCCGAAAGACCCCGATTTCCCTGTCCGCTCTTGAAAAGAACCCGAGGCCCGGACACCTCTTCGAAGGCAACCCAGTGGGTGAAGGCACAACACGAAGGGGCACTGTCACCGTCGTGCATCGTCCGGAAACACCCGCAGGTTCCACACACAGCTCAGCAAGGGGCCTGAGACCCCCTGAACACCTCGACAGGCAAGCGGAGTTCCCTTCCTCAGACAAGACGATTCCTGACTCTCCTGTCTCAACTCTGCAGGGACCCTGCGGTCGGAGTCCGAAACGGAGAGGAAGCCTGAGGTTCCTGCCTTCCCTGGAGATGAGGCCCTCTTCCATTGCGCCAAACCCAGCGTAGTCCTGAGAGGCCCCTCCAACTCCACAGCATCCCTCATCTGTCAGAAGCACACTGGGAAGTTCCCTAATGTCACCGGTAAACTTATATTGCACAAGGTCCACATGAAAAGGCCCACGCAGCAGGACAGCCACAGATTCTGTCTGCCATTAAAGGGCAGTAAGGTGCCCTCCCCCCTTCTTTGCTGCCTCGGTGGCCACCAGGGTGCAATTCGCGTACCCTTCCCTTTCCCATCCTAGCAGGTGCTCCAGGGCCCGCTGGCCTACAAAGTGCCAGAAGCAGGGCTGGGCCAGCCGGCCAGAATTCAGGGCTCTGTCCCTTGGACTTCCAGCGGACACTAGGCTGCTTGGGAAAACCACGCAGACTATGAGGTTTTTCAGCAGAGGGGTGGAGTGGTAAAGGCCTTGACCCCAAAGACGAGGCCTTCCTGCGACCGCCAGGTTGGGGAGCTCTGAGACTGTGCCAACACAGGGCGGAATACATGGTTCCCTGCTCCAGGCAGTCCCCGTTCCCTTACCTGTGTTCCGCACCCCTCCGCTGTGGCCGATGGATGCCGATCCTTGGGGATCCAGGAGTTCACGAAATGGGCATTCCCAGCCGCAATGGCAACCCCCAACAGCACATCTGGAAAGCCCTCCCCCACCCCCGCCAGGAGCCGACCCCCGCTGCGAACGGACCCCCACCCCGCCCCGCGCCGCCAGGTTTTGCCCCGGCCCTGCTGGGCTCCCGGCGGGTTCCCAGCCACATTGGCGACCCCCGGGAGCACAACAGGGACCGACCCCCCACCCACAGCGAGCGGAATCTCGACCTGTGCAGCCCAGGTTTACCCCACCCTGGCTGCGCTCACGGCGTGTTTCCAGCCGCAGTGGCCATCTCTGAGAGCACAACTGGGAAGCCCTCCCCTACCCCCGCCAGGAGCCGACACCCGCCCTGTGCCGCCCGGGTTCGCCCCGCCCCTGCCGCGCTCCAGGGGCGCTGCCCACCTTCACCAGCGGCTCTCGGTGAGCCCCGTCCCCACGCCCGGTTCCAGGAGAGGCTCTCGGACCTCGCTGCTGCTGCCAGGTCAAACATGAGGACAATACATACACCCCACAGAGACAATCCAAGCTGTCTATGATTTAGGGATCAAACGAGGACTACAGAAAGGCAAGATGACCTGACCTAGGAGGGCCATGATATTCTATAGAACCAGACAAAGTTGGTTACCAAGGAAACTTTTTTCCTTGGAACCCGGAAAGCTGGTTCTTTGCATATGCAATGACCAACAATTAGCTTGTTACCCAAGCCTGCCTTACTGCCACCCCCATCCCCCCACTCCCCAGAAGACTGGCTCAAAGAAATATTTTAAATCTCAGGCGGAAACCTGGAAGATGTCTTGTCTGTCTGTTTGGATTAAGGTATGTGTCAGTGTGAGCCTTGTGTTTTTTGATAATATTGCTCAAGTTCTGTGTTCTGATTTCAATGGTCTCAAGACAAGGCAGCCCTTCCAAATCAAACTGCTGGAAATACAAGAAAACATTGACCTAAATGAATGTCAGAGTCCCGTGAACTGGGAACTAGTCAATATTAAATATCTAGTATTTTTGGTTTTGCTCCTCCATTATAGACATGTCTAAGAGTCAACAACATTAAGCACAACATGTTCATAGTGCCTAGGTTTCTTTTGAGGTAAAAATTGCTCTATTGTTATATCTGTCACAAGCTTGTCAGCAAGAAACTACCTGGAAACGACAACAACAAAAGTAAAAAATGTAAATGTGATATGAGCTTTTAGACAAACTCTTTACAATAATTATACTCTAAAATATCTGCCTCTCATAGTCTTGATTGAAGGCAGAGGAGAAGGGGATGACAGAGGATACGATGGTTGTATGGCATCACTGACTCGATGGACATGAGTTTGAGCAAGCCCCTGGAGTTGGTGACGGACACGGAAGCCTAGCGTCCTTCAGGCCACGGGGTCCCAAAGAGTCAGACACGACTGAGCAACTGAACTGAACTGAACTAACAAACGTTTCTCCAGGTGTTTTGGTTACTCGAGTTTCTATCCTTGTGACGACAGTGTATTGAATGGCTAGGTCATTTCCAAATAAATGAAAGTTCTGAAACATTCACGACTTGAAAGGACCTCCCTTTTACACAGAAACAAAAGAGATTTTTGACTCTCCATGAATAGTGTCTGGCACCATCCTGACATGTTAAATGTAAGAAAGCAATTGTTTTGTTTTGTTTTGTTCTGTTCTTGGGGGTGGGGGGAGGGGGGCGGGCTATAGCCAATGCCAATATAAAAGTCAGTTCTTGGTTGCTGAAGGGAAATGTATGACTTGTTATTACAAGAAAGTATGTGGAATGCAATGGCACTTGAGGAAGGAAAACAAAGTAGTTCTGTCTTACAGGCGGCCGTTTCAGGATGGGAGAAGCAAAGGAATGGGTACAGAATGGGATAAGGAGGTTGTAGGGAAAGTGGACCCCCAGAAAAGAGTTCTGTGCCTAGCACAAGTTTTCTTGAGATGTCGAACTGCCTTTGCTAATGGAGTTTAAGTTTCTTTACCTCTTAAGTGATCTCTTCTAGGTTGACCTAGAACAGAAATCTTTGGTTAGCTTTGGCTAAGTGGAGAAGTAGTGTTTCACGGCGACATATGTGATCCTTCCTGACTGTTTGCAGCCCTTTTGATATCGATGCCTTGCTTCTGCTGCTGCTGCCGCCGCCGCTGCTGCTAAGTCGTTTCAGTCGTGTCCGACTCTGTGCGACCCCATAGACGGCAGCCCACCAGGCCCCGCAGTCCCTGGGGTTCTCTAGGCAAGAACACTGGAGTGGGTTGCCATTTCCTCCTCCCATGCATGAAAGTGAAAAGTGAACGTGAAGTCGCTCAGTGGTGTCCGACTCTTAACCACCCCATGGACTGCAGCCTACCAGGCTCCTCCATCCATGGGATTTTGCACGCAAGAGTACTGGAGTGGGGTGCCATTGCCTTCTCCCATATCTATGCACAAGCCTGCCTAAATAATTGACTTCTAGCTAGCTTTGGGATGCCAATGACCATCCACCCTTACCAGGCAACAGAGAAGAGAAAAACACTTACCACAGGAGGTCCTGGTAAGGAACAAGGAAATAACAAGCTCCCGCCAACCAGGATTCTGCAGAGGTCAACAAGAGGTCAGTAAGAGATGGAAGACTGCAGTCCAGAGGTCCTAGCAACTTCCATCTTGCAGCAGAGACCCAGCATAGTCAAAACGAATTCAATGTTGCAAAAAATAAGTAAACAAATAAAGGACAGAAGTCCTTTGAACACATGACTGAGATTAGGGGTGAGGCAGTACATGTACGGTGCCCGGAAAATCTTAAAGTATGAGAAAGGAAAGAATTTAAAGACAACTATCAAGCTGTCCGAACTGATAAAAACCAAAGATTACACAGTTTTTTCTGTATATATTAGCAGATAATAATCTGAAAAGGAATTTAAAAAAATTCCCTTTCAATAATGTCAACATGAATACAACACTTTGCCATGGATGTAACGAGGATGACAAGACTGGCACACTGGAAATTATACACCCTGGCTGAAAACTATCCTGAATACATGGACAGATATTCCATAACAATGGAAAGACTTAAGATGGCAATACCATGGAATGCATCTTCAATCTGAAATGAAGATTTGATATGATTTGATCACTCAGAGCTTTTGTGTCATCAATTGTTATTAAAGTATAAATGAGATAGAGAAAGCTGCTGACTTAGACTTGAGGCGGGGTGTACGCCCTGCTGGTCTCTAGCCAGATATTCTACAGGCACTAGCAGTCAGCTAAGGAAAGAAAGGCACTGTCTCAGGGAATGGCACCAGGCCCCTCCCCCACGACATGCCTTGAGGTCACATTGGCAGCAGGTGAGTCATCCTGGGCCAAAAACTGATTGACATGAATCTTGAAGAAAAGCAGTATTCCAGGCAAATATATCATTTCCTTAACATAGATTAGGAGAACAAGGTACGAGGAAAACATACTGTTTTGTTCAAGTCTCTTCTGAGCCTATTGGGGGAACCGACCTGAAGCCAGAGTCCAGCAGATATACATAGGATATTTACATCGCTTAAGACAAACATTTCCTCAGGAACAAATGCATTGCTTAGCTCAAGGTTTGTCTGCGAAATTCTTACACATCAGTAGATGGCTCCGAGCTGGGTTTCTACACACAAGAACATGAATGCAAAGGACAAGCCTGCACAGCCCATCTGACCCCTCCCCCACAGCTAGCAGCATTTCCAAGTGACCTCCTAAGGCCTTCCCCAAAATACAGGGGCACCTCTGGGTTTCCTGTTTCAAGCTCTTCGAACACATTTCTTAAAAAAAAAAAAATCCTGCACACTTCTTGATAGAATGCCACAGTGCAAGGAAAACAGGCCTTCAATACTTAAACCTCCCTGTGCCAAACACTTGGGGCTTGGTTTTGTTTTGTTTTGTTTTTTAATTACACCACCACATAATTTAAACTTTTTACAATTTCTAATTATTCAGTACCAAAACACCAAACTTTTATTGCACAAGGTCCCCATGAAAAGGCCCACGCATCAGGACAGCCACAGATTCTGCCATGAAAGGGCAGCAAGGTGCCCTCCCCACTTCTTTGCTGCCTGGGCGACCACCAGGGTTTGAAATCCATGCACCCTACTAACTTTCTAGGGTGCAATTCGCGGACCCTTCCCTTTCTCATCCTAGCAGGTGCTCCAGGGCCCGCTGGCCTACAAAGTGCCAGAAGCAGGGCTGGGCCAGCCGGCCAGAGTTCAGGGTTCTGTCCCTTGGACTTCCAGGGGACACTAGGCTGCTTGGGAAAACCGTGCAGACTGAGATTTTTCAGCAAAGGGGTGGATCGGTAAAGGCCTTGACACCAAGGGCGAGGCCTTTCTGCAACCGCCAGGTTGGGGAGCTCCGAGAATGTGCCAACAGAGGGCGGAATACGTGGTTCCCTGCTCCAAGCAGTCCCAGTTCTCTGACCTGTGGCCCGCAGCCCTCCGCTGCACCCACTAGATGTGGATCCTTGGGGACACATTAGCATAGGAAATGGGCGTTCCTAGCCGCAGTGGCAACCCCGGAGAGCACAACTGGGACCGAACCCCCACCCACAGCCATCTAAATCTCGACCCGCGCAGCCCAGGTTTACCCCGCCCCTGCCGCACTCCCAGCGCATTTCCAGCTGCAGTGGGGACCCCCGAGAGCACAACTGTTACCACCCCCCACCCCCTCCCGACCGGAACCCCGACCCGCGCCGCCTGGGATCGCCCCGCCCCTGGCGCGCTCCCGGCGCATTGCCCACTTCCACCAGGGGCTCCCGGTGAGCCCTGTCCCCACGCCCGGTTCCAGGAGAGGCTCTCGGACCTTGCTACTGCCGCCAGGTCAAACACGAGGACAATACATCCACCCCACAGAGACAATCCAAGCTGTCTATGATTTAGGGTTCAAACGAGGACTACAGAAAGGAAAGATGTCCTGACCTAGGAGGGCCATGAGAGTCTATAGATCCAAAGAAAATTGGGTACCAAGGAAGCTTTTTTCTTGGAACCCGGAAAGCTGGTTCTTTGCATATGCAATGACCAACAATTAGCTTGTTACCCAAGCCTGCCTCGCTGCCACCCCCACTCCCCCCCCCCCACTTCCCAGGAAAACGGCTCAAAGAAATATTTTAAATCTCAGGCGGAAAACTGGAAGATGTCTTGTCTGTCTGTCTGGATTAAGGTATATGTCAGTGTGAGCCTTGTGTTTTTTGATAATATTGCTCAAGTTCTGAGTACTGATTTCAATGGTCTCAAGACAAGGCAGCCCTTCCAAATCAAACTGCTGGAAATACAAGAAAACATTGACCTAAATGAATGTCAGAGTCCCGTGAACTGGGAACTAGTCAATATTAAATATCTAGTATTTTTGGTTTTGCTCCTCCACTATAGACATGTCTAAGAGTCAACAACATTAAGCACAACATGTACATAGTGCCTAGGTTTCTTTTGAGGTAAAAATTGCTCTATTGTTATATGTGTCACAAGCTTGTCAGCAAGAAAGTACCTGGAAACAGCAACAACCAATGTAAAAAATGGAAATGTGATATGAGCTTTTAGATAAACTCTTAACAATAATTATACTCTAAAATATCTGCCTCTCATAGTCTTGATTGAAGGCAGAGGAGAAGGGGATGACAGAGGATAAGATGGTTGGATGGCATCACTGACTCGATGGACATGAGTTTGAGCAAGCCCCTGGAGTTGGTGATGGACACGGAAGCCTGGCGTCCTGCAGGCCACGGGGTCACAAAGAGTCAGACTCGACTGAGCAACTGAACTGAACTGAATTTACAATCGTTCCTCCAGGTGTTTTGGTTACCTGAGTTTCTATCCTGGTGCTAAACTAAGTGACGACAGTGTATTGAATAGCTAGGTCACTTCCAAATAAATGAAACTTCTGAAACATTCACGACTTGAAAGGACCTCCCTTTTACACAGAAACAAAAGAGATTTTTGACTCTGCATGAATAGTGACTGGCACCATCCGAACATATTAAATGTAAGAAAGCAATTTTTTTGTTTTGTTTTGTTTTGTTCTGTTCTTGCAGGAAGCGGGGTGGGCGCTATTATCACTGATAGGTATGCTCACCAATCTATCAAATGCCAATATAAGAGTCAGTTCTTGGTTGCTGAAGGGAAATGTATGACTTGTTATTACAAGAATGTATGGAATGCAATCACACTTTAAGAAGGAAAACGAAGTAGTTCTGTCTTACAGGTGGCATTTTCAGGACGGGAGAAGCAAAGGAATGGGTACAGAATGGGATAAGGAGGTTGTAGGGAAAGTAGGCCCCCAGAAAAGAGTTTTGTGCCTAGCACAAGTTTTCTTGAGATGTTGAACTGCCTTTGCTAATGGAGTTTAAGTTTCTTTACCTCTTAAGTGATCTCTTCTAGGTTGACCTAGAACAGAAATCTTTCGTTAGCTTTGGCTAAGAGGAGAAGTATTGTTTCACGATGACATATGTGATCCTACCTGACTGTTCTCATCCCCTTTGATATCTATGCACTGCTGCTGCTGCTGCTGCAGCTGCTAAGTGGTTCAGTTGAGGCCGACCCTGTGCCACGCCATAGATGGCAGCCCACCAGGCCCCGCAGTCTCTGGGGTTCTCTAGGCAAGAACACTGGAGTGGGTTGCCATTTCCTCCTCCTATGCATGAAAGTGAAAAGTGAAAACGAAGTCACTCAGTGGTGTCCGACTCTTAGCCACCCCATGGACTGCAGCCTACCAGGCTCCTCCATCCTTGGGATTTTCCAGGAGTGGGGTGCCATTGCCTTCTCCCATATCTGTGCACAAGCCTGCCTAAATAATTGACTTCTAGCCAACTTTGGGATGCCCATGACCACCCACCCTTACCAGGCAACAGAGAAGAGAAAAACACTTACCACAGGAGGTTCTGATAAGGAACAAGGAACTAACAAGCTCCCACCTACCAGGATTCTGCAGAGGTCAACAAGAGGTCAGCAAGAGATGAGAGACTGCAGTCCAGAGGTCCTAGCTACTTCCATCTAGCAACAAACACCCAGCATAGTCAAAACGATTTCAATGTTAAAGAATAAATAAATAAATAAATAAAAGGACAGAAGTTCTTTGAACACATGTCTGAATTTAGGGGTGAGGCATTACATATGTGTCCCAGGATAATCTTAAAGTGTCAGAAAGTAAAGAAATTAAAGACAACTATCAAGCTGTCCAAACTGATCAAAATGAATGATTACACAGTTTTATCTGTATACATTAGCAGATAATAATCTGAAAAGGAATTTTAAAAAATTCCCTTTCAATAATATCAACATGAATAAAACACTTTGCCATGGATGTAACGAGGATGACAAGACTGGCACACTGGAAATTATACACCCTGGCTGAAAACTATCCTGAATACATGGACAGATATTCCATAACGATGGAAAGACTTAAGATGGCAATACCATGGAATGCATCTTCAATCTGAAATGAAGATTTGATATGATTTGATCGCTCAGAGCTTTTGTGTCATCAAGTGTTATTAAAGTATTAAAGAGATAGAGAAAGCTGCTGACTTAGACTCGAGGCAGGGTGGGGGGGGGTAGTAAGAGTACCCCCTGCTGGTCTTTAGCCAGATATTCTACAGGCACTAGCAGTCAGCTAAGGAAAGAAAGGAACTGTTTCAGGGAATGGCACCAGGCCCCTCCCCCACGACATGCATTGAGATAATATTGGCAGCAGGTGAGTCATCCCGGGCCAAAACTTGATTGACATGAATCTTGAAGAAAGGCAGTATTGCAGGCAAATATATCATTTCCTTAACATAGATAAGGAGAACAAGCTAGGAGGAAAACATGCTGTTTTGTTCAAATCGCTTCTGAGCCTTTTGGGGGAACCGACCTGAAGCCAGAGTCTAGCGGAAATACATAGGATATTTACATCGCTTAAGACAAACATTTTCTTAGGAAAAAATGCATTGCTTAGCTCAAGGTTTGTCTGCGAAATTTTTACACATCAGGAGATGGCTCCGAGCTGGGTTTCCACACACAAGAACATCCATGCAAAGGACAAGCCTGCACAGCCCATCTGCCCCCCTCCCGCACAGCCAGCAGCATTTCCAAGTGACCTCCTAAGGCCTTCCCCAAAATACAGGGGCACCTCTGGGTTTCCTGTTTCCCTCACTTCGAACACTTTTCTTAAAAAAAAAAATCCTGCACACTTCTTGATAGAATGCCACAGTGCAAGGAATACAGTCCTTCAATATTTAAACCTCCATTTGCAAAACACTTGGAGCTTGGTTTTGTTTTGTTTTGTTTTTTAATTACATCACCACATAATTTAAAGCTTTTACACGTTCTAATTATTCAGTTCCAAAACACCAAACTTTTATTGCACAGGGTCCTCATGAAAAGGCCCACGCAGCTGGACAACCACAGATTCTGCCATGAAAGGGCAGCAAGGTGCCCTCCCCACTTCTTTGCTGCCTGGGCGGCCACCAGGGTTTGAAATCCATGCACCCTACTAAGTTTCTAGGGTGCAATCCATGGACCCTTCCCTTTCCCATCCCAGCAGGTGCTCAAGGGCCCGCTGGCTTACAAAGTGCCAGAAGAGGGCTGGGCCAGCCGGCCAGAGTTCAGTGTTCTGTCCCTTGGACTTCCAGCGGACACTAGGCTGCTTGGAAAAACCGCGCAGACTCTGAGATTTTTCAGCAGAGGGGTGGAGCGGTAAAGGCCTTGACCCCAAAGGCAAGGCCTTTCTGCGACCGCCAGGTTGGGGAGCTCCGAGAATGTGCCAACAGACGGCAGAATACTTGGTTCCCTGCTCCACGCAGTCCCAGTTCCCTTACCTGTGGTCTGCAGTCCTCCGCTGCACCCACGGGATGGCGATCCTTGGGGACCCAGGAGCAGACGAAATGGGCGTTCCCAGCCGCAGTTGCAACCCCCGAGAGCGCAACTGGGAACCCCTCCCCATCCCCCCGGTGAGCCGACCCCGCCCCGCTCCGCCAGGGTTAGCCCCGCCCCTGCCGCGCTCCCTGCGCGTTCCCAGCCGCAGTGGCGACCCCGGGAGCACAACTGGCACCGACCCCCACCCAAAGCCATCTGAATCTCGACCCCCGCAGCCCGGGTTTACCTGTCCCGGGTGCGCTCCCGGCGAGTTTTCAGCCTCAGTGTCCACCTCTGAGAGCACAACTGGGAAGCCCGCCCCCACCCCCGCCAGAAGCCGACCCCCGCCCCACGCCGCCCGCGTTCGCCCCGCCCCTGCACGGTCCAGGTACCTTCCCAGCTTCTAGCATTCACGCCCGGGTAGGAGCAGGATGTAGGAGTATGGGAGATGTGTCTGGAGCCTGACAGCCTCAGCTCCGCTCTGGCCTGCCCTTTGGACCTAGGAGCCAGGCCAACTTGCAGAGGGCTTAGGGCTCCATTGTATGCAAACTACCAAGGCCTACCGCAAGGAGAGCTCTGTCCGAGGGAAGGGAAGTGCCCCAGGCTGCGTTCCCAAGCTCTTGCTTGGCAATGCAGACTCAGCGGTAAACGGAGGGAATCAGGCTCTCTGTAGCCGCAGCTTCACACACAGGTGTGTCTCCGTAGGAATCAAGAAAGATCCTGACAGGGTGAGGTTCATTAGAGCTATACTAAAGAGCAAAGGCTTGTCCATGTGGTCTTGCCTTCCCCTGTGCCTTTGGGTCTCCAGGCTCGGCCCCAGCTCCGTGGAAACAACCCCTGAGAAAATATCTTCAAGATCCACTTTTCCCAGTGTCTGGGAACCGGGGTTCGTAGGAGGAGAGAAAAGCACGCCTCCATCGGGAACAAAAATGCAGCCCACCTGCCTGTGTTTTGAAGCCTCTATTTGGAAGGAATGGGTTAGCTTCTCCTAAAGGAGACCTCCAGATCTGCTCAGAAGTCGGTAATTCCAGAGGCAGGGTACTGGTTCCTGACTGCCCTTTGCTAGCCTTGCAAAGATATTCCTAGATTCTAGAGTTATTTTCCATGAAGAAGCAGGCTTCGGGAATGTGTCAGACGGGACTGGCTCCTTATTGACCTCAGCTCAGCTATTGCCTTTCCATTCAAACTAGGGCAAGGCCCTACTTTATGAAGGGTAAGGGTCTTCTTCTTTGCAAACTGCCAAGGGCTACAGCAATGAGACCTCTGTCAAGGTGAGGGAAGCCTAAGAGGATGGATTCTCAAGCAGGTGCTTTGCCACAAAGCATCAGCACCCCACGGAGAGAATCAAGCTCCCTGTGCACCAATGTTGGGAGTGTAGCTTCACACACAGAGTTGTCTCTATAGGAGCCAAGAATGTTCCTGAGAGATTAGGTTCACTAAACCTCTCCTACAGAGCATAGACCTGTCCATGTGGTTTTGCCTTCCCCTGTGAGTTGGGTCCTCGAGGTCCGCCACACCTCCGGGGAAACTGTCCCTGAGAAAAGATCTCCAGGAACCGCTTTGCCGAGGCTGGGAAATGCTGTTCACAGGAAGTAACGCAAGCGAATCTCCTGCAGAGTAAAAGAGGCCTTACAGTCC